>NC_089856.1:5000000-5340000 GCF_036373705.1 Amia ocellicauda
CGAGAGGGTCACACAGTTACACCCTCTGCCTGATTGTCAAAAGTGGGAAAAGCTAATGATTTTATCATTTTAAAAGCCTGGATTTATTAATCCCTTCCTTTATGTAATTTTCTGAAGGTACAGAAAGCAGATGCCTTTGCTCCATTTTCACCTGATAAATCCATTTTGAAAGGACTCTGTTAAGCAACACGAACAAGGGATTAAAAAGTACTCTGCCACCAACTTATTTTACTACTAAACAAAAACAAAATTAAGCTGTAAATTAAAGCTGAGTGACACAGGACAGGCATCAATAAGACAGCTGTTCACTGTGGATTTAAAAGTACTTGGCCATCAAAGGCTATCAAGGCTTCTGCAATCCTTCCACACAGGTTATTGGAGCATTAGTGTCATTACTGCTACAGTGCAGTTTCTAGCCCAGGAAGAGCGATCAATCCTATCTGGACTGCCTATTACAGTAGTACATGAGCCATTCCTCACCAGGTGGAAGGAGGCTCCTCCCATCACATATAGTGTAAATCCAGGAAAATGATAGATCAATCATCTTCAGCGTTGAAGTAGCAACCTGCAGCAGGATCTGAACTGCAGGGCTATCAAGTGTGTCATACCAAAGGCTAATTTCAATATCTTACACCATCCTCCCTCCCCCTATAAAATACTATAGAGTATTTTTGCTCTATAATCAAGCAAAACTTCTACCAATTACTGCAGAGGCCTGGAGAGAAGGATTCGGATTTCTCTGATGAAGCAAAGGCCCTTTCACGCTAGCTCCTCTACCGGCAGTCCCCCAGTTCTGCAACAATACTGTCTCCCCCACCACCCCCACAGAACAGCACACACTGTCTCACAGAAAGAACCGAGGGCCTCAGAGCATAAACAGACAGCAGAGTGGCCTACCCGGATGTCTTCGAGCTTGTATTCCAGGAGGCTCTCGGGCTCAGTCATCTGTGACCAATCGTCCTGCCCCGCGTCCCCCCCAGGGCCCTCGAATATCACCTCAAAGAACACCATCTTCTCCGAGAACTTGCTGAAGGTGTTGTCGAAGCAGATCTGGTAATCCCCTTCATCGGTGGGCTCCACTCTAAAGAGACCAGACGAGAAAATAACAGACCAAACAAAAATGAAAACACAGAAGTGCACATATTCCCTTAAGGTTCGAATGTTTCAAAATGAAGACCCAAACACAGGAATAAGGACCAATGTGACCAATTTGGACAAATAGGTCTCCAGCCATCTATTGCCCCGTTTCCACTAGCCACGTTTAGCTGCACCTCAGAGTGGCCATTCCGGTCCAGGGCGTTTCCACTAGGGCTCAGCTGCACCTCTGCCTGTGCCTGGACTAATTTCAGGAGGCACAGTTTCGTACATCATACTGGCTGAGTCCCAAACTGGTCCAGGGAATGTACTATGACATCACTGTCGGAGCACCACTGCATTTGGAAATTGTAAGTACAGTAATGGCAGGAATTGCTTGGAGCAGAAAGACATTGAAAAGATCACAAAAATCCTGCTGGAGAAAGGACTGCATCGAACTGCAATACAATGTGCCCTGACGAAATATTCATTTTTTTTTTTTTTGTTATAAATACATACAAACATGAAATATTCTTCCTGAATTTAAATGAAATGTCCCGATGTCTTCTAAATTCTCTCAAAATTATTTAAGTGTCACGGTTTTTAGCTTTCCCCTGTTTACACTATCTTAAAACTATTAAAATGTTTAAAACAGAGGTTAATTATGATGTGATCAATCGCATGATGAAGCACATATTTTAATTATATTTGTAAGCCCTCATTATTGCTAACTATATATTAATGGTAATCCAAGTATAGACACTTTACAAACTGCAGAAATAAAAACCTTACAAAATGTAGCGATTAATACAACTGATCCATTAATTACGGTGTCAAAGGTATTTTTTAAAGGAATCCCGTTCAAAATAAAAGCTGATGCCACATGCGATGTTATTGACGTGCGATTATTTTATTTTGCAACATTGATAAAGCTGCAGGTATACAGAGAAAACATGCTAACACTGAATTTGTGGAAAAACTGAGTAAGTTATGGATCCCATATTTATATATACATGTATTAATTTTTCTTAAGAAACTACATATATAGGCTGTGACTGTATATGTCATACTGTATATTTCATGATATAAATATGTAGTGGCTACACGGGACAGATTTAAACCAAGCGCAATGTATTTAATAATGCAACGCAGTTCATTCTCCCACAGATAAATAACAAGGGAAAATATCTAGACTATCTGATTTTTGGAAAGACAATGAAAGCTGATTTCCCGGTCTGTGAAAACTGGCTAGACTGCTCAGTTTACATTCCAGCTACTTCACTGGCTTCACAGTGTGTTTCCTGCAACTGATATTGCAGTCAACAAATCTCCAAAATCAGCTGCTGCCTAGAAATGTGGATATGTTGCTCTTCTTGAAAGGGAACCTGAAGTACAACACAGAACTGAAAAAAAGTCTAAAATGAAATAGCCATATTGGATCTTGATATATTTATTTATTTTTAATACTGAGAAGTTTGTATTTGCTCATTGTGAATTGCAGCAATTCATGCACCTTTTTAAAGTAATCAGGAGCAGTTTATTTCCATAATGGTCACTGTATGGCTGTCTAATATGCCATATGTTAATGTAAAAATGAAAATATCCACATTTTCATACACAAACCACACGATTTACGTTTTAGGTATAATGAGAAAAAAGAAATGAATACAAATATCGTTTCACTGGTAATTCAAAATAAAGACACTTATGTGCACAGGCAGTACTGTACTTCAGACTTGATGGTCCTAAACCACGTGCTGTGCTCCACTCAGTGTGGTTTGGTGCCCAGGGTTGGGGCCTGTAAAAACATTGAAAGGACTAGGGAAAGGTCAGACAGAAACTCACGTGTGAACGCCGTCCGACTTCCTGAACTCAGAGATGAGCTGATACCCATTGGGGTTGTTGATGGTGAAGTCAACATCCATACCAGCCCCAGCAATCACCTGGAAAAGACAACATCACTGACAAACTACACACAATTTCATCTAAACCTGAAGCCACCAGCTCTTAATAAGATGACCAGAAGTCTCCATAAAGTTCTCTACTATTGACAATTATGCCTTTTCTGACCACACTACAACAGTGGTGATGTAACCATGATCACAATTCAGCGTTCACCTGAACTACCACTTCACAAAATCATGCACTTAATTCTGTACTTGCTATTAGTTTATTTTACTTCAGTTTGCATTGTACATGGTTAATATTTTGCACTTATTGTAATAGAATTTGTGAAATATATATAATTTGTGGGATCCATTCTGGGAAGGGGCTCTGGGTAAGGGCATCGGCTAAGAATGTATTAATAAGAATAATATAATATAAACTGGTCATTAAACATCCTAAATTGACAGCCTAAAGTGGCATGTAATGCATGAGTCAGCAATAGGAGCAGACCACAGAAGACTTCCAAAACAAAGCAAATTTGTCAAGAAATTACCAGATGGAATTCTGGAATTAATTACCTACTGGAAACCATCAGAACAACTTGTTGCCCAAATGTTGCCATTCAAATGCACACATTTAATGTTCTTATCAATTCCTTCATAGTGTCCTCACCACTAATATAAGTTATAGATTACAGGATCAGTTGTGGGCTTTTAAAACAGACTTGACTTTATCTCACTGATTATACAAAAGCTTCAGGAACACCTAGAAGATAAATAGTTATAGCTGTAACCATGCAGCAGTCAGTGGCTTGCCCATGTTACGTCATTTGCCTTTAAGCCTTCTACCAATAGCATAGAAGTGATTTGGGCTCAAGTCAACCGTCACACCTCAGATGCAAGAGTCTCCACTGGGCTCTTCAATGTAGCAAGAATCCTGGATCAGAAATATCCCGTAACAACACGTAGAATAAGACAAGAAAACAAAAATGCTGCTTTCAACTGCAACATGACACATACTCTTACTGGGATTGGGTTTGCGTGGGCGAGGGTTTCGGTGCATCACAAATACACGCTCTGTATCCCAAACTCTGCAAAAAAAGCCTCTCTGACCGCTGTGTTAACCAAGGCAAACTGACCCTGCTCGATCACACATCTTATCAAGCACATGTACGCATGCTTTATCGTGGTTAGAGAGAACAGAGTTTCACCTTTGTCCTGACCAGCACACAGTGTGCAGCCTATACACACATATATACATTTCCTGTCCCCATTTCTAAGTAAACCATGTTTGAATGATTTCAAGATCTGACAGGAGCACATAGTACACAAGCAGACTCGCTTCAATGTTGTCACCGATCGCATTACGATGCACACGGAGGCGCCTCGGTGGAAGTCAGTGAAACGGGTGGCCAGTTTCACTTCTGATGCTCCTCAAACAGGAAGTGAGCGAGCCTCTGATCCGTGCTCAACTCGAGGGCGACACGTAGGTGGACGTATGCAGGGCCAGTTCATGTGCAAACTACGTGTCCTGTCCCAAATGCGGGGTGCGATGCCCATTTGATTGCACAAGTCTCGCACAATGCATAAGGCGCTGCACAGAAGCGACCCTGCGCGCAAAGACCAGCGTTTGCAGCGGCTGTAGAGGCAGCGCCGGAGACGCACGGCCGCCCTGACTGTTGCTGTAAATCGGACCACTACCCCCAGGCAACCTTTACCCCCAGTGACTTGAGCCCCTACTCGGCTCCTCTTGCTCACCTGGTACTCCACCTCCATGGTGCTGTTTTTCGTGGCTGTTTGGAAAAAACATTCAATTCTTCCGGCTGGCAAGATGAAGGTGAACTCGCTATCTTTGGCCGGGATGAAAGGCGTTGTCTGGCCCACGCATAAGGCCGAAACGATGGCCAAACAAACCTGTATAGTTATTCTGAGCTCCATTGCTGCTGCCTCTCTTGTTATTAAAGGGAAAGACTCCCGGAAACTTACTTCCTCTGCCTGCTTCTCACGGCCGAACTTTCCTCGCTTTCGGATTGGCTGGTGGTAATCCGCAGCTTGACAGCCAATCAGAAGTTACACGGTCCGACGTCTGACCAATGGCAGATAAGGAGGTGGGACCTAAGGAGTGGAGGCCCAATCAGAATGGGTAATGGTGGGTTCAGGTGTTTTTACTGGCACACATCATGTATAGTGCATCTCTCCCAGTCTCGCTGCGTTGCGGGTTTTCCATTTGAGGTGCAGTTCAATTAAAAAATATATCATATACCAAAGTGGATACATCATATAGCAGAAACAAATATTAACATACCAAAGTGGATACATCATATAGCAGAAAAAAATATTAACATATCAAAGTGGATACATCATATAGCAGAAACAAATATTAACATACCAAAGTGGATACATCATATAGCAGAAAAAAATATTAACATATCAAAGTGGATACATCATATAGCAGAAAAAAATATTAACATATCAAAGTGGATACATCATATAGCAGAAAAAAATATTAACATATCAAAGTGGATACATCATATAGCAGAAAAAAATATTAACATATCAAAGTGGATATATCATATAGCAGAAAATATTAAGAAAATAAAAAATAAGGCGAAGTTAAAAGCCTGCAAAAATAAAATCTAAAGTAATAATTTGAAAATAAAGTCCTAAGGCGGCAGAGGACGAATAACGACTGATTTGCCACGATTTGCCATTCAACCAAACGTTTCCTATACCTAGATCACTGTTATGTACCATGTGGACTGCTGGTCATGTCTCTGAAGTATTTGAATATTTTATCAGTAGGTAAATATTTGCAAACTATGAAAAATATGTATTATCAAGGGTAATGGTGAAGCGAAGCCATTTTCAAAAGGTAGTGTTAAAACTGCTCTGTGTTTAGCTCTGTTCACTAGTTCATGACCTGTTTGTGTTGGAGGGACTGGATTTCGCGTTTTTCGCCTTGTCTGAACAATCACTGCAGATCCCGCAATATAGTATTTCTGAGGTGCGGATTCACTATCCCCAAACAGTTGCTTTCAATTATTATCATATTGTTTGTTTTGTTTTCTTTAATAGTTTTCTTTTTTGTGTAATGCATTATCCGTTCTATTTGACAATGCACCGCACTATTTTGTATTGAGTTTTTTTCTGAGATTTATTTTAGCATTTTAGATATTTTTTTTAGAATTGAATGTTATTATTTTGATCAAAAGTATTAAAATTGGTTTTATTTTTGTAAATGTAAAATACTATACCACATAAAACAGTATTTTACTAAAGACTTCATAAGTATTCAAATTTGGATGTTTCAGTTTGCTTTAAAAAAATAAAAAATATTTTAAAAGTATTTTACTAAAGATTTCTGTGGAGAGGAGCATTGATGAGTTTCAATATTTGTTTGGACGCCCTGCTTCACAGTGGGGCTCATCTTGCTGGTAAATAATAGACTAATTGTGTGTGTGTGGAATGTGTGAAATAGTCTGTTCATGTGGAATAAGATCACTGTCAAAATCTCATATGCGATTAAAAAATAATGACATAACTAAGCAACAACGCATTGGTGATATTTAATTGAAATTTAAGCTAAATGCTTGAATTAATACTTTTCATTGCGACTTTGCAAACTGCTTTGCACGTCATCTGTGCTTTAAATCTGGTTTAAAAGCATCCAGTCACATTTTGTAAGCTTGGCAGCACAGTTGGTGGGCTCTGGCTCAAAAATGATGCTGAAGATCTCCTGGTGAGTGTAATAAATACAGTCAAGTTTCTGCGTCCAGGTGAATGCATTCCTGTCACCACTTTGCACCATGCAGTTCACCTCGATCGCCCCTCCATGAATTTGGGTGATTTGGCCAACAGGGTTTGTCATCATATTTCACTATTTCACAGTTTTCCATCTATACAGGCAGATATGTATCCATCATGCAATACCATCAGGGAGGCATCTGATTGGCCCCAAATTTATTCTGCAGCATGACAATGACCCCAAATACAGCGAATGTGAGTTGTTTATCAACTCAGAAAACAATCCTTACCATCCAACAGACTGTGTGGAATTGTGTCCTCTTGTCAGCAAAATGGTTCAGGCTGCAGAAAACACATCTGTCTCAGTCACAGTTCCCAATCCACTGGATTAACACTAGCCTGGCAACAATTTACTTTTCAATATCTGTCACAAGATTATTTTCACCCAGTCACAAGACTAGACTAGAACTGAGTTACACTTGTGTGCATGGTTAAACTTTGCTATTCAAAAATGTGTTTCTGAACATACTGGCCGCAGTAAAGGTGGCTGGGATAATTACAATAGTGCTTTTCACTTTGTTGAACTTGCTGTGGTGTCATGAACGAATGCTCAATTTTCTGGATTACTAAAGATGGCCACATTTAGGTAGCAGACCTGTAGACTGAAGTGATCACAATGTCAAAGGGTGATTTAACAGAAAGGTCAGAATTACCTGCTGGCTGGTGGCTCACTGAAGACACAGTTAACTCTTCTGGTTGACGTTCCAGGTGCATTCAGCTCTCTGATGGTCAAACCTGAAAAACACAAGTGGAGATGAGCTTCTGAGAGTGCACAACTTGTTACTGAAGCCTATTTTAATCCTGTCAATCAAGTTCAACTCTAATCCAGGGCTCTCTAATTAGGGCTGCAGTGTCTTCTGGCTTTTGTTTCAATCCAGCTTCCAGTTTATAAATTGGTCTGATTAGCTCATTCACAAGGTGAATTAAATAGTCTTAAATAATGTGAACACACATAACTCAAACACCTTCTTTCTCAGAGATATAACATATGTGTAGAAGTTAAAAATACAGGGGCCAATCACATACATAACCTTGAGTACTGAAAAAAGTGAACATTCAATAGAGATTTCCCTTTGCAAGAAATGAACTTTGGTGTGTACCCAAGCAACACTTCAAGGGAAAATGACTATGAAAACGGGTAAAAAATGATTTCTTGAAGTTGCCTTTGATTGGTTTCAGTTGTCCAATTTTTTAAACTACACATTGCACATTGACCCATTGCTTTATCCCCTGCCTGACATACCTTTCTATGCAGTAGCTCCCGCATCCACCCATATTGCACCTGTGCAGTCACAACCCTCAGTGTTTCCAGCAACATGAGGAAGGCTATTACCAGAACCGCACAGCTGGGAAGAGGAGTGAAGAAAATAGGCAGCTCTAACTGTAAAGCCAGTCACTGAAAGAAATACCTTGGAGAGGTCTCTGTCTGTACTATGCTATACATCACACTTCTGCCACCTTAGTCCTAGAGAGCTCCAATCTACTTAGTGTAATAGGTCCCCCCCCTGCAAAATCACCAATTTCTAAAGACTGGGAGCACAAGCTAGACACTGGTAAATTAAAGGATACCTGCAGCCTATTCCCATTCGGCTGGCTGGGCTGGTGTTCATGTACAGATGATGCAGTACGTCATCACCAGCAGCAGGTGCAGCCACAGGCTAAACAGCATGCAAAGCCACTGTAGTTGTCCGGGCGATGCAGTTGTTCAACACGAAGCAATGATGGAACTGGTCCTGAAGCCCAACACAGTGAGAACAATAGACAATCCTCACACAAGATCACTGCAGAGTTAGAGGGGTACACCCTGCTGTAGCAACCCTAGACATTAGATGTTATTTAATCAAACTCATTGCATTCTTTGAAAAGATTTACAAATAACCTAGATCACTGAGAGATACTTTTTCTTAGTGTGTTTTGATAATATAGCAAACACGCATTCTTTAACTTTTTCTGGAAACAAGCTGATAATTGTGGTTAAGCAGGTACCAATCTATCATCTTATGCAACAGAATAAGCAATAAAAGATGTATGAAAAAAGCACAAGTCTGCAACATCTGGAGCTCGAACGGTTAAGTACATTCATTAATAAAACAATAAAACATATCAGTGATTTCTGGTCTTCTGCTTTTTGCTTCTTTAAGCAATTAGCCTGGTTTTCCAAAACTGGTCAATTGTTCAGTTTTATACATTTGGTAGTTATTCACATTAAGATCTGCCCTGACTGTTTCACCTCTTTAACTAATTTTGGGGTCTGGAACAAGCTATCCAGCCACGTACTTGAATCCAATTCCCTGAGATCTTTACAGCAAGAAAGACACAGACAAGATCAAACTAATAAGATGGGCTGAGTGCCTTCCTCTTGACTGTATCACTGGCACATCTCTACTTGGACACATCTCTTGCAGCGTTCACAGTGCATATAAGTTTTGCCTACAGAACGGTTGCAGCGGCAACACCTTCTCTGGGAGGGATCCCTTGTTCTGCCTTCTTCTATGTTGTGGAGAGGGAGATCCTTGTCTGTCACTGTCAGAGAAGAGAGAAGAGACAATCCATTATGTATTTTAGGAATTCCCAAAATGCAAAATTATATTTTTTTACATTCCAAACCAAGAGGCACTTCTTTATATAAAGAGTGGTAGGGGACTATCAAAACTCTGTCTCTTTCAAGGAACAGCTGGGTGACACTCCATAGTTGATTGTCTACTTTAAACCAAAACCATCAAGAACAGGCTGTTGCTGTTTTGTAGACTTGCTAGTATTATTATGGTTCGTCTTCCTGCCTTGTACCTCTCTGAAGATGTGACTGACCCACCACCATCCTCTCTGAATTACTTTACTACACATGAATACTGTAATTGAAACTTGGCTTTAGTCCACAGTTAATCAGTGATGACTCATTTTAATCTATATACTTGTGACTTCCATCACTCTATAAATGAAGTCTGGGTTTATCCTACAGATATATACCTCTGACTATGAAGGTCGGTTTGCTACTGGCAGTTATGAAGTAGCTGATGACCAACATCAGGAAAGTGAAGCCGTTGGATAAACAGAGGGCCATGCTGATATTGTCCACCAGCCAGATGCACCTGGAAAGAAGGCGACACTTCGCTTGTCAATTACTGAAAAGAAGGCCCACCCAGAGGACACTGTGCTGATGATATTCAGGAGCATTAGGAGCGCACTCTGCCTATAAGCTACAATTTCTCTGGAAAACACAATCCTGCAGTTTTGCAACCTAGCCCTTACAGTGCATATGTACACTCACCTAAAGGATTATTAGGAACACCATACTAATACTGTGTTTGACCCCCTTTCGCCTTCAGAACTGCCTTAATTCTACGTGGCATTGATTCAACAAGGTGCTGAAAGCATTCTTTAGAAATCTTGGCCCATATTGATAGGATAGCATCTTGCAGTTGATGGAGATTTGTGGGATGCACATCCAGGGCACGAAGCTCCCGTTCCACCACATCCCAAAGATGCTCTATTTATTGGGTTGAGATCTGGTGACTGTGGGGGCCAGTTTAGTACAGTGAACTCATTGTCATGTTCAAGAAACCAATTTGAAATGATTCGACCTTTGTGACATGGTGCATTATCCTGCTGGAAGTAGCCATCAGAGGATGGGTACATGGTGGTCATAAAGGGATGGACATGGTCAGAAACAATGCTCAGGTAGGCCGTGGCATTTAAACGATGCCCAATTGGCACTAAGGGGCCTAAAGTGTGCCAAGAAAACATCCCCCACACCATTACACCACCACCACCAGCCTGCACACTGGTAACAAGGCATGATGGATCCATGTTATCATACTGTTTACGCCAAATTCTGACTCTACCATCTGAATGTCTCAACAGAAATCGAGACTCATCAGACCAGGTAACATTTTTCCAGTCTTCAACTGTCCAATTCTGGTGAGCTTGTGCAAATTGTAGCCTCTTTTTCCTATTTGTAGTGGAGATGAGTGGTACCCGGTGGGGTCTTCTGCTGTTGTAGCCCATCCGCCTCAAGGTTGTACGTGTTGTGGCTTCACAAATGCTTTGCTGCATACCTCGGTTGTAAGGAGTGGTTATTTCAGTCAAAGTTGCTCTTCTATCAGCTTGAATCAGTCGGCCCATTCTCCTCTGACCTCTAGCATCAACAAGGCATTTTCGCCCACAGGACTGCCGCATACTGGATGTTTTTCCCTTTTCACACCATTCTTTGTAAACCCTAGAAATGGTTGTGTGTGAAAATCCCAGTAACTGAGCAGATTGTGAAATACTCAGACCGGCCCGTCTGGCACCAACAACCATGCCACGCTCAAAATTGCTTAAATCACCTTTCTTTCCCATTCAGACATTCAGTTTGGAGTTCAGGAGATTGTCTTGACCAGGACCACACCCCTAAATGCATTGAAGCAACTGCCATGTGATTGGTTGGTTAGATAATTGCATTAATGAGAAATTGAACAGGTGTTCCTAATAATCCTTTAGGTGAGTGTACACTCACCTAAAGGTTTACAAAGAATGGTGTGAAAAGGGAAAAACATCCAGTATGCGGCAGTCCTGTGGGCGAAAATGCCTTGTTGATGCTAGAGGTCAGAGGAGAATGGGCCGACTGATTCAAGCTGATAGAAGAGCAACTTTGACTGAAATAACCACTCGTTACAACCGAGGTATGCAGCAAAGCATTTGTGAAGCCACAACACGTACAACCTTGAGGCGGATGGGCTACAACAGCAGAAGACCCCACCGGGTACCACTCATCTCCACTACAAATAGGAAAAAGAGGCTACAATTTGCACAAGCTCACCAAAATTGGACAGTTGAAGACTGGAAAAATGTTGCCTGGTCTGATGAGTCTCGATTTCTGTTGAGACATTCAGATGGTAGAGTCAGAATTTGGCGTAAACAGAATGAGAACATGGATCCATCATGCCTTGTTACCACTGTGCAGGCTGGTGGTGGTGGTGTAATGGTGTGGGGGATGTTTTCTTGGCACACTTTAGGCCCCTTAGTGCCAATTGGGCATCTTTTAAATGCCACGGCCTACCTGAGCATTGTTTTTGACCATGTCCATCCCTTTATGACCACCATGTACCCATCCTCTGATGGCTACTTCCAGCAGGATAATGCACCATGTCACAAAGGTCGAATCATTTCAAATTGGTTTCTTGAACATGACAATGAGTTCACTGTACTAAACTGGCCCCCACAGTCACCAGATCTCAACCCAATAGAGCATCTTTGGGATGTGGTGGAACGGGAGCTTCGTGCCCTGGATGTGCATCCCACAAATCTCCATCAACTGCAAGATGCTATCCTATCAATATGGGCCAAGATTTCTAAAGAATGCTTTCAGCACCTTGTTGAATCAATGCCACGTAGAATTAAGGCAGTTCTGAAGGCGAAAGGGGGTCAAACACAGTATTAGTATGGTGTTCCTAATAATCCTTTAGGTGAGTGTATATGCACAGTCACCTACAAAATTACTGGTGACATTGATAAAGATGCGAATAAAGGCTGTATAAAATAAACACATGTAATATGTAGAAAGCGATTCTCCACAACTTGTATCAAAAGTATGCTTTGTTTATAATTAAATTCCGAGGCCATGTAGTTGCACCTCTCAGTCTATGGGTCGGTCAGTGTGACGTCACATGTGTTGCAGAGTGGAGACTGTCAGACCAGCCCACCTGCTCACTGATTGGGTCAGGAAGAACCGTCACTCAAACCTGCTGGACCAATGGAGACCCAGGATCCACGCCTCCCTGTAAATCCCGCCCTCATGACAAAACAGCGCCAAAACTCGTAAACGGGAAAAAAGTAATCGGAAGCAAAGAAACTGCCGGCGAAAGCAAAGATTGTTAGGATAAATGGTTAGTAGAGTAAACCACGTTAAGCTATTTCCACATTCACCGCATTTAACATTACGCACAATTCACCTTGGTTACAATAGGGATTAACACGTCGTTACGCTTTAAGTACAGTTAACCACCTGAAGCCCTTTCCACATTAAGCGACATTCACACATATGCAGCGCTTAACGTCATACTCGTATTGTTAATGTTACTTAAATGTGTCCATACTTTATTGATGGCATTAGGAAGTTTCCAAATGTTAACATACACAGTTAGAAAAATAATGGTCACGTTTAAAGCACATTATGCTTTTTTCAGCGTTAGGCCTTTTAGACTCTCCCGTAAATATGACGGCACTGCAGCAGGATGCTCTTTCATTTCTAGGTACAGATCATGTCGTAATGAATGTCGTCTGTGTTGTCGACGCCACCAGTTTGATGCAGATACAGCGATACAGACTCGATGTGCTGCTGCTTTGGTCTGAATCTGTGCCCATTCATTTGAATATACCAAATGGAAATGTATCATTATGAAATAGTGCCATGAAATACTGAAATGTGTCATTATGAAATAGTGCCATGAAATACTGAAATGTGCCATTATGAAATAGTGCCATGAAATACTGAAATGTATCATTATGAAATAGTGCCATGAAATACTGAAATGTATCATTATGAAATAGTGCCATGAAATACTGAAATGTATCATTATGAAATAGTGCCATGACATTCTGAAATGTGGCATTATGAAAAACACAATTTAAAAAAATACTATTTATTTATATATTGACTTATTTATATTTTTATTTTTATATTTCTATATTTACTGCATCATTTATTTATTTATTTATTTATTTCATAGCCATATTTATTTATTTATTTATTTATTTAATATTGACTCAAACGGCATTCCATATGTCTTGGCCCTGTTTTATTCTCTTTATATATGCTCCCACTGGGATTAATATGTCAAAAACACAATGTGTCATATCATTTCTATGCAGACGATACCCAGCTATATACCTTTGAAATGTAATTATAACTCCACACTTGTATCTCTGCTTGCTTGCTTGGATGAGATAAAAGGGTGGATGGCTTCTAGTTTCCTGCAGCTCAAAGTCCAAATCTGAAGTGGTGATCTTTGGCCCCTCTAAGTTACACAATCAGCTTTCCCTTCATCTTGGTCCTTTAGCGAGAAACCTTGGTGTGATGTTTGACTTTGAGCTGAAATTTGATAAGCAAATCAATGCCCTAGTGGAGGGTAGCTTCTATCAATTGAGGGGTATTGCCAAATTGTCTTTTTAAGATATGGAAACTGTGATTCATGCTTTTATCTCATCCAGACTGGACTACTGCAATTCTCTGTATCTGGGGCTGTCCAAGAAATTGCTTTTGCGGATGCAGTTGGTGCAAAATGCAGAAACATTCCAGGATCACTCCGGTGCTGGCTTCTCTGCACTGGCTTCCTGTTGATTTTAGAGTTCAATACAAGGTTCTGTTAATGGTGTTTAAAGGTTTACATGGACTTGCTCCAGTTTATATATCCAGTCTGTTGCAGAGTCATCAAGCTGCTAGATCCTTAAGATCGTCACAGAGTCTCCTTTTAAATGTCCTTAAATCCAGATTAAAAACCAAAGGAGATCGTGCTTTCTCTGTGGCATCGCCTCGCCTCTGGAATAGCCTCCCACTACAAATTAGGGCTGCTGACTACATTGAATGTTTTAAATCCATGTTGAAGACACATCTCTACTCAGTTGCACATGAGTGTTCTTAGATGTATGGAGTTTCCATTGTGATTCTGTCTACTTGTGGTTATGTGTGTTTTTTGGGTATCTGAGATGTACAGCACTTTGGTCAACTTGTGTTGTTTTAAAATGTGCTTTATGAATAAATGATGATTGATTGATTGATATTGCTTTTGATTTTCGATCTCAACATCAATTTTTTCTCAACTTTTTTTTGTTTAAAATATATATATTTTTTTAATTAGTTACGTATGGCGGGGTGGACAGAGTTTTCTCCCGTGAGAACGGTTGGTGGTTTCCATTTGGTGCCCCCCCCAGCCCGGGGCCCCAGGCAATTGCCTGGGATGCCTACCGCCTTGCGACGCCCCTAGCTGTAGGTATTCAGGGTAATGTAAGTAGATGGATTTTGAACTGGTTGATGTATAGGAAACAGAGGACCTTTGCTGTTTCTAATCTATATTAATGATCTGGACTCTGGGATAGTTAGCAAACTTGTCAAATTTGCAGATGATACAAAAATAGGTGGCTCAGCAGATACTTAATCAGCTTTTTTTTAAAAAAATTTTGGCTTTATATTTATTACACATATTTGTTTATATACATTTAACAGATGCTTGTTTGATTTTCTTAATTTTTCACACTTGCTTTTGTGATTTATAAACTTATGATTGTTTTTGTTAATTGATTGATTTCACTGCTTACCTTGTTAATAAGTATTAACCACCGCATTCTATTCCAAGCCTTCTCACGTCTTTTAATAGCATAATTACTGACAGCTGTGGTAGCCTTTTAAAAAGGGCTTGTTCAAGTGAAATGAAAAGAGCACGACCGAAGAGAAGCAGGATTACAACAAAAAGAGTGAACAGGAAGGAGAAAGGAGATGGGGAAAAGAGAGAAACAAAGAGAAGGGGATAACACAGAGAACGAATCAAATCAAAACTGAAACTAGAAGGTTTAAAGAGACTTACAACTTTATCCTTGCAAGAGTGCATATTTTTGTATTTTATCTTTTGTATGCGTTTTGTAAACCCCCTGCCTGCTGCTATCTTTGGAACTGGATTTTAACTTTGTTTTCTATTAATAACTTTTTAAGCTTTCCATAGACACTGAAGGTACTTTTTGGACTGTGAGTTTTGGAGACCACACCTATATCTGGATACAAGCCAACTCTAGACATTGCTCTAGCAGTGGACTGTACAATCTTCTTGAAGTTTTTATTCTTGCTGCAGAGACTGTGTTTTTTTTGTACAGTGTTGTGGATTACCTTGGCTTTTAATTTTTTGTACAGTTTTTAATTGTTTTAAAACTTTTTAGAGTATTTTAAACTATAAGAACGTTTTGAATAAAATAATTATGCCCCAACTTGATTCTCTGTGTTGCAGACCTATGCTGTGGACCCCAGGTAAAATAATCTGTGATTCCCCTTTTCTATTAGTATTGAAGGTTTGAGTCCTAGTGCTCAATCAAAACACTAGGTGGCGTAGTCGTGCATTTTCAGTGGTTCTGCCAGCCAGATAGAACTTTACACCTTCAACATACAGGTACTCTCTCATTGCACATGTTGTGAACATCTGTCATTTTTAAATTTTTTTAAATAAGGATATTTACAAAAAGTGCACAAAACTGATTTTTCTTGTTTTTCTGTTTCTTAACCCGGGACACTGGGCTCGGAAGATGGTTAAGCCTCTTTCACCCAGGGCTCTCCCGGTACAGCACTGCAGCAATGCGGCTGCAAACACCGGCTGCTTCAAGCCCACACTGTGACACAAAATAAATGCGCTTTCTCCACATTGTTACTGAAAAACAAAAAAATAACCTTGTACATAAAAAAAAAAAAAACCATAAACTGCCATGCGTGTGCAACCGCTGCACATGTCTACACAGCTTGTGCAACACAAACACCCCCATCTTCAGACAGTGTGTACAAATCTTCTGTACTTTACCACGAAAACAGAATTATAATTCTATATGAGTCTGTGAGATTTTCCTGCTTCACGGTGTAGCAGCTCTATCTCTACCAAGAAGCGGGTATGCGATTTCAGGAAGCATTTTAAAGTAATTGGAGAATAATATTATTCTAATATTGTTGTCAAGTGGATCGGGTAGTGTGTTTGCTGGCGATATTTCTCTCTGGACTTGGTAAATGTGAGAAATAACTGCTTGTCATTTTTAAGAATTAAAATATCGTGCTTCATTACAGGCACCCGGAAGTCTCTTAGGGCACACAACTAACACATGATCACTGCTGTTTGTTATCCATATAACTGTCGATACAGTATATTGAATATGGTTGAGTGTTGTTATCAATACTAATAATTAGCAGACACCTGGGGGAAACTCCAGAAGCCACATTCTACTCATCATATCTCAAATAGCTATAGTGCAAGTTTATTATTTATATGTCACCGGTAGCTCAACATTTTGATGTGGTCTAGGCCTAAATTAAATTATTTTAACAGCATGATAATAAATTAATGTTTTAACACAAAATATTATAGATACACTATAACAGTGACAAAACACTATAACAAAATAACTGTTGAAGAATGGGTAAAACATGGTAACTAGAGAACAGGGCTTTCCACAGCCATATTCAGGCCAGGCAGCCAAACAAATGCATGAATGACTAAAAAATGTGCTTTCACTTCAATTTCTTCCTTTGGGTGAAGTGGGAATGTTCAACAAGGGGAGCTGAATGAGAGCATGCAATACTGAACATAAAGTGTAACACTAGATTGTGAAAGTATTATTATTATTAATTTCTTAGCAGACACCCTTATTCAGGGCAACTTACAAAATATAAGTGCAATACAAAGTACAAAAAGTGCAAAAATACAGTGCATTTCAAGGCATAAAACATTACAAATTCCAATTTACATAATTCAGTGCAATTTGAAGCATAATACATTTTACAAATTCCAATTTACACAAGTGTATACAATTAATGAGGTCTTACATCCGGAATTGTAAGAGCTGAGAGCAGACAAGATGTTAGGTCACAGTCAAGGGCCAAGGGAAAGGGAGCATAGGGGAAATCAAAATAAAACGAGTACTAGTAATGCAGGCAAGTAGTATGATTAAACGTTGTATAAGTGCTATCTTACAGGAGAGTAAATGACTAAATTACAAGTATTGTCTGAAAAGATGTGTTTTGAGTAAGTGCCAGAAGGAGGTTTTGACTTCAGTGGGAAGGTCGTTCCACCATTTAGGGGCCAGGGATGAGAAGGAGCGGCTCTGGAGGAAGGGGAGTGGAGAGGAGGCAGAGTTAGTCTTCTGGCACCAGAAGACCGCAGTGGTCTGGAGGGGATGTATGGAGAGACGAGTGTCTGAAGGTAGCTTGGTGCAGTGTGGTCGAGACAGCGGTAGGTGAGGGTCAATGTCTTGAACTGAATGCGTGCCGGTATTGGGAGCCAGTGGAGGGAGCGGAGCGGAGCAGTGGAGTAGCGTGTGCGAAACGGGGCAGAAAGAATACCAGACGAGCCACAGAGTTCTGGATGAGCTGGAGTGGGCGGGTATTAGTTGCAAGTATTTTGCTTCCAAGTCACTGTAAGCATATATGCATTGTTATTGTATTTTTTAATTGTGGATTCATAGGGGCATTCTAGCTTTGGATTTATTTAGATAAACATGATGCTACAAAAAATTAAATAATTTCAAGACAGACATTTTTCACACTTATTCTCATATATACATGGATACGTTAAAAATGTCCCTCATATATACGTCCCACACGAGGTGCCGTGGGTGAGGTTTTCTACTGTTTTCATGAACAATAGATTTATGAGTCTTAAACACACCTACTAGGAAATGTACTGAGCTGGGCAGTGTCTTTGGTGCAAACTTAAGGGGAACCAACCAGGGTAAAGACAACAAGACTCCAGACAGACCTCTTCTGTATTAAAGAGGCAGCACTGGGTAGTCTTGCTGACAGTCTCTAATGATGTGCCCAGCCTAGCTGTCCCGGAGATCGACCAGACACATCACTGGCGACTCAATTCTATGTCCAGCCTGGCTCTGTCTTCCTAACTGGGAAGTCAGCTACTGTTCTTGACTACAACCACCAACCTGTGTCCAGTCCAGCTCCTTTCCAAGCAGGAGGGAGCTGGGCTGGGCACATGATTGGTGGGAGTAGTCAAAGCTACGGGGGGATCAGGCTTGGGTAGATTGACAAATCAAATCAAAGCCCCACCTCTAATTTTCCCCCTATACTGTTTTTTGGTGGGAAAATCTGGAGACTAGTAACTAGACCATCTAACATAAACCTATAAGGGGATAGCTTAATGGTTGTTTGTGGTTTGGGTATGGGGTGCTGGTGTGGAAAAAATTCCAGGGCTGAATTTTGGTCCCAGTCCACCCCTGAGTATGAATACTATAAATAAGTAATTCGTTTTAATTAATGTAATGACTTGTACAGCTGCTTCAGTTTTTACTGTGGCTCACATGTGCCATCTAGTGATGCACCAGGGGTACTGAAGTTTTTAGAACATTACCAGATTAGACTACCAGACGTACTTTCTCCTTGTGTCATGGTGTCATGGTGGTGCTGCAGTACTATGACACCTGTGACTGCATCAAGACTGATATATTGAAAGGGTCTGCAATGGACTTTAAAATAAAAATATAAGAAATAATATAAAATTAATCAACAATGATTTGTGGCAACAATGAAAAGACAAATTAAAGTACTGTGTGATGATGCATCACATCACTGTTTTTTTTTTTTTTTTTGCAAGGCCCCAGTTTGCTGTTAAATATAGCACCATATCTGTAACAGCCTTAACTGATACAGTGCAGCCATGATGTCTTCAAACACCGCAAATCCAGTCAGTCGCCATTCATTTCATAGCCACGGCAAGCCTAGAACCGCAAATGAGAATAAAACATCATAAAATATTATACATTATAAATAGGAATTGATAATGAAGGGGAAAATCACTTGGAAAATCAAACATAAATGATCTAGTCTATTTTTATTTTTTGTGTGCAGACTTCACTCAGATCTTCACAGAGAAAATAGACAATATCCACAGCTCCCATGGCAAAGAGAACCCGAAACTGTATTAGGTACAGAGCGTGGTTTCCTAGTTTTCTTTTGACGATGCATACTTGTGCTTTCCATGTAGTGCAAGACCACCCCCCTCGCATATGAAACCTCCGACCCCCTCCCCAACCACAGTTACATATCTCCATCCGTGACACAACGGAAACTGTTTGAAAAGACAGGCCCCCAGCAGAGTTTCCTGTTGGTTTTTGCATGCCGTGACAACTCATTTCTCATCAAAGGTGGTCTTCACCATTATCTTTCCTTCCTGTCTTACTTTTTTCCTTCTCATAATTAGTCCGTGGATTCTTTGTGTGTGTGTGTGTGCGTGAAAGATAATAATATGATAAATAACAAAATACAGAGAATGAAAAAGTGTACATTAAATGAAAAGCATGCCAGACATGGACGTATGAAATGTGCAGCCAGTGTTACAATGTGGTCAAATCACCATGTGGTCAGGCGTTTTATCATTTTTGTCAAAAACCAGCATACCACCAAACTAAAACCTCAGACAATATTACCAGACTGAAATGTGTTAGTGCGGAAAAGCTCAAGTCAAGAAGCATTACTATCTTTTCTTTTCTGAAGCTCTTTTTAAAAAAACAGAGAACACAATTGCTTAACAAATGCACAGCAAGTTGTGAAAAAGCAAGTGCAAACGTTTGATGATGTAGAAATGAGAACAGTATTGCACAATAGGTTTTACACTACAAAGCGAGACACAGACACTATAGCACTGTGAGGTTCTGGAATTAGAGTATTCCTGAACAGTCAGAGCTTCAAACCCAGAATCAAACAGTGCTTGTGTAGCATATGCGGTTAGAACCCCCCCCCCACTCAGATTAAGACCACTGTCTCAGGTACACCTCCCAGCACAGGGCAGGAGCAAACCCGCTACACCAAAAGACTGGGTCTCCTGATGCAAGTGGTTGGGACAGGGACACAGACAGGGGCAGTAGTGTGGATGTGCGGTCAGGGCTATGGACTCCAGAAGGGTGGGTTGTGGGTTCAATCACAGAGAAACAACACTGTGGTTGTACACTTGCTCCAGTAAAAACTGAAAAAACAGCTGTATAAATTGTTAATTATACCTAACAGTAATGTGTTGGAAAAACTGTAATCAGCCTCAGGAAGGCTCTTGTTAACTAATTAGCTTTTGTGAATTTTCTTTATTCTGTGTACTAATTTATGCAAACAAGTGAAGATGAGCAGAAACCCCTGATGTGTCACTGTTGTGTACATCAAGGAGAACTGCTATTTCATGTTTAGGAGTGCACATGGGTGTGACAGTGTGTGAGGCTCTGTAGTGAAATGTTGTGGGTGTCCGTGTCTTCCTGGTACTGTGTGTATGTGTATATGTGCGTGTGCGTGTGCATGTGCGTGTGCGTGTGTGTTGGGGCGGGTTTCGTTCTGACTTAGGCAGGCTGGCATCATTGTTTGTAAGAAAACCAGCCTGACACCACAGCCGGCTCGCCACAGACCCAGGGGCACTCCCCGTATACCCGATTCCCTGGCTTTTCAAAGCGCCGTGCTACTGGGTTCATTTTTGCATTTTGTGTGTGGCACACGCCTACACCTTCACACCCTGTATTAAAAAAAAATCCAACAATCAAATCAGTTGCAATCACTTTTTTTGTATTATAAATAATCTGGGGAGTTCCTTCTCCTTGCCCTTTACAAAGCCTAAACGAAGGGAGGGGGGGTAACACTTTATAATAAGGTTAAATGGAAAGCAATGGATTAACAGCAGTAACAACACACAAAAGCATAAAGCATGACTAATGTTGTTATAAAGCTTTATATATGAATCTCTTCCAGGAAACCGATTGCAAGGACACCCAAAAAGCCTAACCCTAACCCTAACCCTAACTTGCCACAATACGATCTTGGCAGCACAGGCTATTCAAAGGGACTTAGATAATATTCAGTTGTGGGCCGACACCTGGCAGATGTAATTCAATGTGGACAAGTGCAAGGTATTACATACAGGTAACAAAAATGTCCACTATAATTACACTATGGGAGGAATAGAACTAGAGGAAGTAACATATGAGAAAGACCTAGGAGTCTACGTGGACTCATCAATTTCTCCAACCAAACAATGTGGGGAAGCAATGCACTAGTTTGAGCTCATCTGGATACTGTGTACAGTTCTGGGCTCCACACTTCAAGAAAGATATCGCTGCTCTAGAGGCAGTTCAGAGGAGAGCAACCAGACTTATTCCAGGTCTGAAGGGAATGTCCTACTGAGAGACTGAGGGAACTGAACCTTTTCAACCTGGAACAGAGGAGACTACGTGGGGACTTGATTCAAGTCTTCAAAATCATGAAAGGTATCAACCACATCAAACCAGAGGAGCTTTTCCAGATCAGCAGGGACACACGCACCCGGGGACACAAATGGAAATTGGGCTTCAAGGCATTCAAGATGGAAAACAGGAGATACTTCTTCATTCCCAGCGATGTGGTAGAAGCTGAAAATTTGGGAACATAATAAAATAGTCTGGATAGGATCTTTGGATCACTTAGTTATTAATGGACACCAAACGAGCACGATGGGTCAAATTGTGTACAAACACAATAGCAAACAATTGAAGTCCGTAATCCGTTCTTGTGGTCAAGTTCAAGCAAAATTCCCTTTACTGTTGTTGTCTTCCCGATCTTCCTTTTACTCTCTCTTCTCTCAATCCCACAGCCACTCCTCACCCAGGCTCACCTCCTGCCTACACAAAAAACAGGAAGTCAGGTGCTTCCCCGTTTTAAAGAGGCAGTCATGTTGGGAACAGTGAGTTCTTGAGAAAAGTGATAACTTTTCTGTAGGAAACTCTCATCCCCTAGGGGAGGTACTGGGGAGGCACAGAGTAGTTCAGTGTGGGTCTGCCATGCCAGCCACAATTAATTATGCTTCACAATTAATTATGCTTTCATTCACCATCTATTAATAGCATATAAACTGCTTATAAACTGCCTTGGAACTTAAGTATTAACTCCCAAAATGTGTTTATGCATACCATGAAAATCACAAAAAGCCTTTTCCTTACACTATTCTCCCTTGTAGAGTATTATGCACTGTGTACTTTTGTAAAATAGATAACTATGTATTGTTTTATAGCTAAATGTAAGATATATTTTAACTGGATCCCTGACACAGACTCAGAAAACCACTTCACTGCCCTGTTCTTCTTATCAGTATTTTCTGTTGTTTTGGCAGAGTCAGGTAATTGTACATAGTTTACGAATGGTCAACTAAGGTTACAACTCAGATTAATATTTGTAGATGGATTTATATATGTATAATATTGTAAAATGCATGAAATGGTGTAGCGTAGCATAGCCTCAGACTTTTAATTGCATTTATTGCAAAAGTCGACTGTATTTTAACATTTTTGCTCGAAACAGTGAATGTGCCACCATGGAAGTGACAGCTCTAGTGTTTACTGTAAAACCCCAACCCCTAGCATACAAAAAGGACATTTTGCAAGCCACTGTTGCTTAAGGCACTTTCTAAGGATAGTCCGAGTGCACTTTTTTCATCATCGGGATTGCACAGCTGTGGTGGAAGTCTGCAGAACTGGAAAGGCTGCTTTTGTAATCCTTGCTGTATCACATGTTGCGTTGCCAACCACATTTTCCTCAAGTGTAGACAGATTCACTGTAGTTTCCCAGTACCCCCTGTGCTATTTTTAGTAAAGAAAAATACAAAAACAAAAACCTCCTCCTTCCATTGTTTGAGTTTTGTTTCACGGATTTTTTTTTATAAAAAAAGCTCCATTACCAAGTATCCTCCCCACTAGTAACTGAGGTCATGTTGTTTTTAGTTTTTTTTTTACCAATACAGGCCCAACGTCCTTCACAGAGCTCCTGTTGGGATGAACATATTGGTCCCACAAAGGCACCACCAGTAATTTCCAACTGCATTTCAAAGGAAAACTATGGGAAGTTTCGGTAAGTTGATTAATTCAACTATCCAGGTTCTTCTTCCTTGATTTGGAATGTGGGAATTCCATTTCAACGTGGGGAAAAGGCCACCATATTAAAATAATGATCATGAAGATCTAATAATAACAGTTAAAAAAAAAAGTCCACCATTAAACTTGGGAACTTCCCAGAACAAAACGTTTTGAGATCTGTCTATTTTGGGTTAAAAACGAAAAATAGTTTTTTTGTGCATGGCAGAAGGATGTTACTGGACTGCCTGTACAGTTAAAAAA
The DNA here is from genome assembly GCF_036373705.1 of Amia ocellicauda. NCBI lineage: Eukaryota > Metazoa > Chordata > Actinopteri > Amiiformes > Amiidae > Amia > Amia ocellicauda. The sequence goes on from NC_089856.1 coordinate 5,023,610, forward strand.
GGACATGAAGTTCCCCTTTGTACAGGGAGACCCCCACAGCCAATCACGAACCCTTATTAGGAACTTTCATTCTGCTAGTTCATAGATGCACATCATGTGTGAGAGGGCAGATTTCTCAGCACTGTCACACTTCTGAATCGGCCTGTCTGTATTAATCATATTCTAAAACCAGGGACCAGTTAGTCAAACCAGTTAAGTAGGTGATTTTAAAGCAGCAGACTACAGTATATGGTGGCACTCCTTGCATATGATGTACAGTTATGGAGGAGAAGGCAGCAAGAAACTGTGAGACAGACGATAGTGTAAAGATTTAAATATCTTTGCTTCTTTCTCAAGATCATCAAACGATTTAATATGATTCAAATGTCGTTGTCCACTCAAAAAATGTACAGTCTGGAGGTTAGGTATATAAGATTTCACTAATGTTACCTCAGATTTCTCAGGCTATGGATAGTTACTCTTCCTGAAATACCCAAAGCGTCAAGGCCTGTGATCTTTTGATCACAAAACTAGAGAATAAAGTATCTTCATTCACATTTTACACATCTTCCAAAATAATAAGGAACAATAATAATAGGACATTTTTCTAAAGTGCTTTATTATTAGATATCTGACATTGGCATGAAGTTGTGGGTCAAACTGCATCAGAAAATGTCCACTATAATTACACTATGAATCAAAATTATTTATCTGTAGGATGCTGTCATGCAAAGTGAAGGTAATATCACATGGATAGGAGTATGAAAAGACATGAACTCATCAGTGTTTGCTAATACAAACACGGTGACTCATTCATACAGGAAATGGTTCAATAGTCATTCTGACTATGTGAAAACCTGTACCTGCTGCCCTCTTTGGCCCAGTGTGATGCCCAGCTGAGCTCTGCATCCCAGGCCACTGAGGTATTGATTTCTCTCTCGCAACCACAGAGACAATAGTGCAGGCAACAAGCCACTCAATCAATGTCCCTGACTTTCACATTATCTGACACTTGACTAATGAAGCGGTCTACCACTGTAACCATGTTCCTCAAAAGCCATTTTGGTTTATCAGAGGTGTCTTCTGGTATTAGTTCCAGCCCAGCCCTCCACTCATTAACTGGCCTATTGAAACCATGAACAGGCTGAATTTCACACATCTCCTGACTGTGAAATGCGTTGTGGGTTCAACAACCTATTTAGAAAACATAATGATAAAGAGGACAACAAAAGCATTTGACTGACAGTGACTAGAGGTTTGCCTTCCCCTTGCGTCAACATTCGGAGATTTTCCTTCTGCCTCTCGGGATTCAAACTGCACACACAGACACTCCTCTGACCACACAGCTATACCCGGTGGTTTTTTGCTGCACCAAAGGAATGGTTTCTCTGACACAGGAGTTTTATACACTCTGCTGAGGGGTTACGTCATCTTAACAAATTGATATACACTTGTTATCTCATGAAATTCTGGTGCATGTGGAAAAAACTGCGCAGAGATAATCTTCATTTTCTAATTTCACAGCGTTTTCACTTCAGTGTGTCCAGTCTCATCAGTACCTTCATTGCATCCTTTTATAAGCTACCCAGTGGATCTCAGTGTGGTCAAGGCATTTTATATCCCATGTCCCCCTGTGATGCACTTCACGATTCTGTGGCATGCAGGTGTGATTCTTTATAAAAATATTGTACAGGCAAGTCAATGAAGCTTGCTCACTGCAGCACTGATATGCATTATCAAAGGTGTATACTATAATAATAATAATAATAATAATAATAATAATAATAATAATAATAATAATAATAATGAAAATACAGAATAAAATAAAAGAATGCTAGACTGGACAATTAACAAATGCTTCGCTGTGCTTGTGATATCAGTTTATTGAAAAGCAGGGAGGTGGATTTTAGTGCCTACTCTTGCAGTACAGACCAAAGCAAAGAAAATGCTAAAATTGATAATTTCCTTTTGAACGCTGTTAATTTTTGCCAACAACAGAAATTTGCAAGGCTGCAATATGGTGTGTACTGTATTAGCATGTGTTGGCAATGGTGAGGGTGATGAACCAGCCGAGTAAGACACATTAATTACATCAGATCAGGCTTGTATGTTCGGCTTGTGGTCTCCAGTCACTATCCACATCCTTCTTCTTTGATCAGAAAATGTTTTATCACCCTTTTATTGTGTTCCCACATTCCACATGTGTGCTGAACTGGGGGATCTGTGAGCGGTGAGGGCATGGTGGCATCGCGTTGAGCAGACACAGACAGTGGGGGGCTGTCTACGAAGAGCAGGATGACCCTTTCAGTTTCCCCTTCTGAGAAGCGAAGTGCCCATGACAAGAATGCTCCATTTCATAGACAAGTCTGATCAGATGCTGTCATGCTAAATACAGTATTCAGCGCAACTTGCTTTTTTAGTTTTGTGGTATTCTCGCTTCCTGAGGCAGAACCTGGGGGAGGAAATTTGGTGGTGGGTGAGGGGTGGGTGGGTCCGCAAGGAGATGTGCAGACAGTAAAGTTATGAGAATTGGGAAACACACAGAGGCTGCACACTACGCTGAGGTTGCATGCACACACACACATACACAAAGAGTTCTCATTTCTTAGCGCTTGCGCACTGTACAGCCAGGCACAGAGCTGCCATGTGGTGCTTGCTAGCTTCTTGTCCCCCCACCACTGTCTGCTTTTTCACCAAAGACAACTCACAAACAAATTAGCCCATGTCCCCTTCTTCCACCTGTTAATTGCTGTGAGGAGTACTGATTGCGAAACAGACACATACTAAGCCAAGGGCCCATGTGCAGTGCTGTGGATGAAAATTGAAGATTGATGGCTTTCGCATACAGGCTATGTAGTTCACAGCCAGCTGTAAGCATGCTGTGTGTGGGCTGGCTCTGTGTCAGAAGTGATGTAGGGAATTGTTGAAGCTGATGTTGTTTGGGTCGGCAGTGCTGGATACACAAAAGAAAAGCCATAAGGACATTCCCAATTCACCACAGTTTGATCCACTATTATAAATACAAACCAGGAATCTCCATCCACAGCCAAGCCCACATGCTTATTGGGCCTTTTTAAAATAAGTGGAAGGTGTATGGCACCACCAAGACCCTGCCTATATCAGGCTGTCCCTCCAAACTGGATGATTGAGCAAGAAAGAGACTGAAAGAGAAAGAGAGCCCATTGGCAACTTTGCAAGAGCATTAATGGCCAAGACTGGTCAAAGTGTGCATGTGACAACAATTTCCTAAGCACTCCACAAATCTGGCCTGTATGGTAGAGTGGCAAGAAGGAAGGCCTTACTCAAGAAAGCGGTGCGCTTGCTCAGAGACTGCTGAGGCTCAACCCACCTACAGCAGGGGACTCAGCGAGTCATTCAATCGAAAATGTCACTCTGTCACCACTTGTGAAGAGAGGAGGAAAGCACCCATTGACTTTTGAACAGTTTCAAATTCAAATACCAAATGTCCTTATTGCCTTGGTGGTTCATGATATTTGCATAATGTTATATGGGACTTTTTCAGCCTTAAAAACAACCTAAACAACAAGAGGAAAAAACTAAAAAACAAAATCAGCACCGGATGTAATTTTTTCAGCGGAAATAACAATGTGAAGGAGTTTTTGGTGATAGCTGATCTGGGGGAATGGGATAGGAGAAAAAAATAAATGTTCATTGTCAAGGTGAACCGAGGCCTGAAGAGTAGAGATGTAAACACAACCCCATTAATTAGAAACCTTTGCTTTCTTCCCCGGTGATCTACAAACACACGTTTGGTTGCAACATGTTCATTAGGCCCTGTGCTGTGTCTCTAGAGGGTGACTGCGAATGAGAAAATCTACAGAATCTGATACTGACAGACCCCCTCCTGTAAGCCCAGGTGACCTAGAAAGGCCTAGAGACTTGTGCTAATCTAGGTGTGAGGAATCGTATGTTTATTTGAAAGTTTAACTCTTTTCTCTTTCCATTTTTAATAAATCATATTTATACTGGCGGTGTGAAAACAAAGCTGAGGAAAACTCTCTTCTCATCTTGTTTCTAAATGAATAGAGAACCCAAGCTTAGAGAATAAAGCATGGTTTCACAGGAAATTGCACAACTGCAGTTTGTGTTACATTGCTCATTTTAACATACATTTTGTTTAGTTTTATCATATTGGCTATCATAGTCTATAATGCATATACAAAGTTAATGCCAGCTCAGTCAGTGCATGGGCAGTAAGAGAAGTACGCCTTAATGAAGAGGAAACCAGGGTCACCAGCAGGATCTGCACCTTGTTTGCCAACCCCCACCACCGGCTCGGGAGGTTCTGGAGGTATGGATGCATTGATCTGGCTTTCCACCACAGAGACAAAGGGTCTCACTGCACTGGGGTCAGACACTCTTTAGTGGTCCGCAGAGCTGAATTCAAACGGGGAAAAGTATGTGTCCATATAACTCATAATAAACAAAGCGAGCATCACACAAAATGTAACAGGATTCAGCCAGCCAGTGAAGTTGTCGGAGGCAAAACCAGACTATGCGGTTTCCATTCCGGTATATATATATATTATATATACACTCACCTAAAGGATTATTAGGAACACCTGTTCAATTTCTCATTAATGCAATTTTCTAATCAACCAATCACATGGCAGTTGCTTCAATGCATTTAGGGGTGTGGTCCTGGTCAAGACAATCTCCTGAACTCCAAACTGAATGTCTGAATGGGAAAGAAAGGTGATTTAAGCAATTTTGAGCGTGGCATGGTTGTTGGTGCCAGACGGGCCGCTCTGAGTATTTCACAATCTGCTCAGTTACTGGGATTTTCACGCACAACCATTTCTAGGGTTTACAAAGAATGGTGTGAAACGGAAAAACATCCAGTATGCGGCATTCCTGTGGGCGAAAATGCCTTCTTGATGCTAGAGGTCAGAGGAGAATGGGCCGACTGATTCAAGCTGATAGAAGAGCAACTTTGACTGAAATAACCACTCGTTACAACCGAGGTATGCAGCAAAGCATTTGTGAAGCCACAACACGTGGGCTACAACAGCAGAAGACCCCACCGGGTACCACTCATCTCCACTACAAATAGGAAAAAGAGGCTACAATTTGCACAAGCTCACCAAAATTGGACAGTTGAAGACTGGAAAAATGTTGCCTGGTCTGATGAGTCTCGATTTCTGTTGAGACATTCAGATGGTAGAGTCAGAATTTGGCGTAAACAGAATGAGAACATGGATCCATCATGCCTTGTTACCAGTGTGCAGGCTGGTGGTGGTGGTGTAATGGTGTGGGGGATGTTTTCTTGGCACACTTTAGGCCCCTTAGTGCCAATTGGGCATCGTTGAAATGCCACGGCCTACCTGAGCATTGTTTCTGACCATGTCCATCCCTTTATGACCACCATGTACCCATCCTCTGATGGCTACTTCCAGCAGGATAATGCACCATGTCACAAAGGTCGAATCATTTCAAATTGGTTTCTTGAACATGACAATGAGTTCACTGTACTAAACTGGCCCCCACAGTCACCAGATCTCAACCCAATAAATAGAGCATCTTTGGGATGTGGTGGAACGGGAGCTTCGTGCCCTGGATGTGCATCCCACAAATCTCCATCAACTGCAAGATGCTATCCTATCAATATGGGCCAACATTTCTAAAGAATGCTTTCAGCACCTTGTTGAATCAATGCCACGTAGAATTAAGGCAGTTCTGAAGGCGAAAGGGGGTCAAACACAATATTAGTATGGTGTTCCTAATAATCCTTTAGGTGAGTGTATATGTGACCACCACTAAGCATCACATGGGAAACACGTCTCAATACGGTACATTTTAAACATAACAAGTGTTAATCTTTAAGCTCATCTTAGGTAGGTTCAGAGGCAGTTTTTATGCTTTACAAAACAATGTATCCTACTGCCTTTTCTTTGGTAAACACAGGTGACCTAGAAAGAGTCCAGGTCCAACCACTTGATCACCACCCCTTGTTTTGTATATAGATTGTCCTTATTTACAGGCAGTAGAAGCTTCACGTAGATGCCATAAACTCCACATTGTTTGAGGTTTTTTAGTCTTATATCAATGCTTTGGTAGTCAATCAAACTTAATAATGTTTCATGTCCACTGTGTATGCCAGTCCTCCCTTGATGCTAATACAACTCCTACAATACTATTTCTTGCTGAAGCTAAGCAACTATACAATCATAAAAGGATAAAAAAAGGAAACAAAAGGCCAATATGTTTATTATTTATTTATTTTCAAGTTTAAAGTAAAAAACCTATAGCAATCATACTAATATAACAACCATATGTGTAAATATAGAGTATATAGACAGAGTGTGTCTTATAGAAGTTTTGCAATGGTGGTTGCTGGAATGTTTAACAGTGCAGATTCCTAACAGAATAAGAAGCTATGCATTCAGCAGATCATTCCCTTTAAAAAGAGTTACCCAAACAGATATCACTTAAAGGGAGGTAGGACTTGTCAGTGATGTGTTAATTGACAAACAAGATGCATCACAGCCCCCTTTAATTGAATGCATGTGCTGATCTGAGTAATAGGCTAATTAGCTATCAAAATGTTGAAATCACTTTCCTTTTATTAAGATCATATTTTATGTGTCAGATAAGCGAGGAACGTGCTTACAGTCATGGGTAAGCCCCTTCACTTTTGTCTTTTTTCTCATCATGACATTCCCAGTCACCGTCACTCTCAAGGCACAGTGAAGGCAGCATATTGACCTAAACCAAGCGCCAACCAATTACATTTAGCGCTTTTTGTCGGGTGTTGTCACCATTGAGTGATATCTGTCTGTTTAGGAGAGTTTTAAAGGCTTCAACAGTCCCCTGAATGCCTGCCAGGCCAATGCCCGCGGCCCGCCACTCTAAAAGACTCTAAAGCTAATCCGGAACTGGGAACAACTGCAGCAGGCTACTGATAGCTGGCATCTTTTCAAAATGAAGATTTCTTATTCGATCATTCTAAAGGATCTAAGGAGCTAGAGTGTCTATGTGCTAAAACAATGCCTACAGCCATTAAAGATGCAAGGGGAGCTTTTGTACTTTTGTACTTTTGGAATATCATGCTGCCCCTCTCCTTCGGGGTTATTGTGTGTTCATCTATTGTTTTAAGCTTTAATGGTTATGAACGCAATAAGACTAAGGCTAGCCTGGCTGTGTTAGATATTTAAGACTGACGGTTGTGGTCGGGGTTTTAAGAACACATGCCATTTGTGGGTTTTATACAGTACAAACTCTGGCTTTGGCAAAACACTACAAGCAAATATGTGGATCGACAACTTCACAGTGTGGCCACTGCAGCGGTCAGAAAGCTGTCAGTACTGCTATAGACTCTGCTGCCGGTGCTGGGCCTCCACTGTACACGCCTGGGGGTGGGGAGGGCAATCTTGAGCTAAGGAAGCCAGAGCTGACTCATATTAGCTGCTCAAAAGGAAAAGAGCGAGGCAGGACAATGTCATATCAGGAAAGCACCAAAGTAATTCTCCGAGCTGGATTGCAACAGGATCAGTTGGTTTTGCTCCACCTTGACAAAAATCTGGTCCCCTTCTAAGAGGTGATAGACCCCTCCCAGGAAGCTGTTGGCCAACCCGTCTTCATTGGGATTCTTGCAGTGGTACCTCTTGGACTTCATCAGCTCCAGGCTCCCATCGAACATCTGTGTCAACCTCATGATTGCGTGATTGAACAGCACTTTTTCGGTGCAAACTGTCTCGCCATAGAAGATCTTGGAATAGATGAAATAGTGGCCCTTATGCTTGATAACCAGAGAGCCATTTTTGTAGCTGATGTCATGTGTGAAGGCGTCTCCATCCAGTGGTTCCCAGCACAGCTTCCCATCCTCATTGGTGCTGCTTTTACAGCCTGGAAAGCAAGTGACGTTGTCATTGCCATGATGTTCAAATAGTATGTTAACTTGTCCAGCTCTGGGATAAACTTGTTCGGGCTAAAACATTTACTCGTACCCCACTAAGACATTTTGTTCTGGAAAAGGTTGTGTGAGGTTTGGCTGAGGTGAGAAAATGTTGTTGAAACATGTTACATATGACCACACAGTGTCAAGAGTGTTCTCAGACTTTTGCATGTTGTCGACACATTTTACAAAGCCTCATCTCTGGAATTACAATACCTATCAAGTGCAATTCTGATGTTTGTCTGTATAGTTTCTCTCCTATTTTGCAGTGCTTTGACTACATCTGGTCAGAGACAACAGTCAACATTCACAGCAAAAGCTACAGGTACAATCATGTTGTGAGTGTGAATAATGGATTTTAGAGAGCAATATCTCTTTTACATCAAGTGTTTGGAGAACGGCATTGCAACAAAAAACATCTTACCTGTGACATGAGCTGCTGGTTTTTTCCGGTTTAATTGTGCTTGCATCACTTGCATTTCAGATTTCTCTACACAAAAAAGCATAAAAAAAAACATTCCATACACGCTAAAACATTCTACGTTACAAACAAACCCAATCTTTCTTAACTACAACATTTGTAGCACATGTGCTCTTTCATTTATAAGGCAGTCATGATATTCTTGGTTTTAGTTGACAGGGGATGTCGAGGGCGGATTGCTCAGCAGTGTGAATACAATGGGACACAACAGATGACTGAAAGGGGAACTTGTCTTTCCACAGGGAGGCTTCTGCCTTTGAGTACTTCATCTCCGCTCAAGCACTAGTTGGCTGAATGAAGTATGTGAGCAAAGTCACGCGTCATCCTTCCCACCTGCACTTAACCTTGTCTTTTGTTCTGTTTCTCTAGTTCAGGAGTGGCCAAGCTCTGTTCCCAGAGAACCTCAATCCTGCAGGTTTTACATGTTGAGCCCTCACCGGATACTTTGAAACACGTGGAAATATCTTATTAATTAATCCCAGCAACTGTCTCCCTTAGGGAAAAAACAGAAGGCACTGCGTTTCTCCAGGACAGAGCTATAACTGCTTAAATGCTTACGGGAAAGTCATGCTTTTAATGCTGCCATACCCAAGAACTATGTGAGATGAAACACAATAAAACTAGACCCTCTTTACAAACTTATTTGAGCACCGAATGGAGCCTTTGGAACAAGCATATGAATTAAATGTATATGAATTTATACCTAATACGAGCCCGGGCCTTTTCTTTTTCATATCTGGAATTTCTGCAAATCGGTACATCCGAGCAGAAGAAATCAATGTTTTATAACCAATGAAGCTGCGACTGACTACAGCTTTGTGGTTTTCTATGTTAGCAGGTGGGCCAACATTTTGCTTTCATTCCAAGTGATCCTGCAGGACATACCTTGGGTCATTTTCTCAGCTTGTTGGTTGATGTTGTTAACTTGTTCCTGCAATGGAGCAAACAAGTATGATACATTTCTCTGCTCTGAAAGTTCCTAATTAAAAAATCTGTAGAATACAGATTAACAGAGTCAGGATGGACATCGACCAGTAGTGTCCCTGACTCTATCATACGTTTGGAGTGTATAGTGTATTCTTAAAATTGTGTTTTTCTCTATTCACGGGGTGAAGCAATGAAACAAGCTGAAGAGGAGCATCACATCTTTTGTTTGCAAATGAAGAGAATCTGAGTGCAACAGCACTTTTATTTGTTACATTACCCATTTCAGAGAAAAATACATAAATTAGAATTGCACTTATGTAAAATAACATTGAGAGGGAGATCTAATATGGCTGCTGATTTGAGAAATCTGCCGTAAAAGCTCGGATGTTATGTAACACAAATTATGTATGACACAAATTCGCAACATACATTTTATTTCTTGCTATATCACATTTCCTTCAATGAAATGCTATTTCATCATTTAAACATTTAGAAATATACTTTTATCAATTATTATTATTATTATTTATTTATTGGCAGACGCCCTTATCCAGGGTGACTTACAAAACATAAGTGCCGTATAATTGTTTGTTTGATTTAGTGTTAGTTTGTGTGTTTTTTTTTATCATGCACCATTGACTTAAATTCCCTCCAGTCTTTGTCTGCTTCTTAGGAGTACAAAAAAAGTGTATGTTATAACTATATAAACTAAGCTAGTTCTCATCCGCAACATATAGCTATATCCACTCCCTAAACTAGGATTTCACTTTTCCTTTTGTACTTAATATACAGTGGTAAAAACATAATCATACCATGTAAAAATCCTGGCTAGAGTGAAGTGAGCTGCTATGTAAAAGACTGTTGCTGATTGGACTGTGTGGTGAATGGCACCAGTCAGTACAGGCAATACTTACAGGGCCCCTCATCCACAGATGGTAAATTAAGCACCCTTCAATGAAGACCCCACAGAGCGCCAGGATCACTAGCAGGTTCTTCAGTCTCTCTTTTCTCTGAAATGCCTTGACCTCACTGCCCATTTTAAAGACAGCAGGGAATGCCATGCCAGAGCCAGACATTCTTCTCTTGGCCCACGGAGTCAAACAAGACAAATCCTTGAACAGCTAAGCCAGTGGGAGCCACTGATTTCTCAAAACATCAGCGCTGAGCAAAGGCCATCTTGCACAAAAAACCTGGGATGCTGGGCAGAGAAGATCCTGAATATGTTGACAGTTTTCTGTCCGATCGCTCTTCTGAAACCAACCACACCATTCAGGGTCTTTCTTCTTCTCTTGTATTAGGATCTTGTACCTGTGTCCTCTGCTCATTCTTTGCACACAGTTAGCAATTGACACCCCTGCTCTCAATAACAGGTCTGTTTGCCTGGGTGACCACTTGCAGAGGAAATGCACACAGGAAATGCAGAGTGACATTTACAAAATACCCTTTCATCTTTAGTGGTTAGTGCTGCCTGATCACCTTGCATTGTAAGTAGAACACATTGGAGCTTCAACTGCAAGCATGGGGCCCTGGGCTGTGGCTGACCACAAATTAAGACTGTCATAGCATTGAGCTGACATTCTGTTCCCCATACGGAAAACAGAGATGACCTAAAAAAGAGTGGTCTCTGATTAGTCTCTGCGGCACGCGTACACACACATAGGCGGACTGGCCATTGGGCAATTCTGGCAAATTCTGGCATTTGTAGTTCGATGGGCCAGTCGATTCCCATGTGGGCCGGTCGCCCCGTGTAGACACCCGGACTGCACATGGTCAATAACCTCCCCCCAGACCGCACTTTGTCGGCACCCAGAACCACATTTTGACAACCCCCCCGGACCGCACTTTATTGGGACCCAGACATCGCCCCCCTGGATAAAAGTCCAGGGCCGTTTTTTGGTCCCAGTCCACCCCTGCACACACACACACACACACATACACACTTGATCATGATTTGATTGTTTAATCTAGGAGTGAAGTTGAAAACCTTCAGATGTTGATGTTTTCCATCATCGCTGCAATGACACAGACTCTGCCCCCCCACCAGGGTGTGTAAGTATTTAGTCATTGCTATTGCTCAATCAGTCAATACATTCCACTGGCGAACATTCCCTGTGCTCAAAGCCATGCAGTGAGGAAATGTTGATGCACTATTTTGTGACCATTTGGGTCCTTGGCTTGTAAGCTGGGCCAGGACACTGCATTGTCAAGAATCCATTGCTCTAGCATTAGTGGGGAAGGCGGAGCCAGACAGTATTTAAGGAAGCAGTGCAGAGCAGTCAGGGTGGTGGCTATGGGGAAGAAAATTGTGTTGATCTGCTCTAACAAAGAACAATGGACTTTCCCCTCAACATTGCCAGGGTTTAGATACACAACCCCATGTTCAACGTAAGAACATTAGAGGTGAGGAGTTAGATTTGTGTTTAGCTTATCTAACTGTTTTGAGGATTGTTTGTAGTTTATTTTATATTTACTTCATTGGCGTAAAAGTTTGTGTGACTGTAAGAGACAAGCAGGGACGTCAAGTCCTGCACTCCCTGCTCAAGACTCATACTCCAGCAGGGGCTCTACTTCCTGCACGCCCCTGTTTAGTCCATGCTCACCAGCAAGGGTGCTACTTCCTGCACTCCCTGCTATAAGCCAAGCCAATTGTAACGTGAGTAACTGCTGCTGTGATCTGGGAGAAGACGCACCCTAATGGCTCAACTACAGGTAGGGTCGGTCACAGCAGTTTAAGGTGATTCTGATCCCTATATCACAGGCACCAAGGAGTACTATTGGTCACCTCTAGTCTGTTTGCATTCACTGTTGAACTGCAGTGACTAAGGAGTTGTGATCTCCTGTAGGTAGCACTTCTCTATGGGCTAGATGTACTAAGAAAGGCCCATTGAGGCACAGGTGTACCGCACGTACCTACGTCTTTGTCGTGTGGAGTCACAAAATAAAAAGATCCTGTGTACTAAGAGAAAATGTTAATGAAGACCAGTGCAAACTACAGATTTAAATCTATGTAACGACATCTATGCAGGAAGCACTGCGTGAGCTTTGGGAGGAAGCATTGTTGCAAGGGTGCTAAGCAGCTCAGGAGATTAGACTGGTGTATTTCAGGTGACTCTGCTGTCCTGACCTCAATTGGAATGTCATTGCATCACTTAGGGGACAGGTGCGAAAAGGAGCAGCTCTGGATGAAGGGGAGTGGACAGGGGGCAAAGTTAGTCTTCTTGTGCAGGAGGACTGGAAAGGTCTGGAGGGAGTATACAAAAGATCAATTTAAAACAAAGCTAATACTTAGGGTGAGATGTCCATGTGAAACAGGTTTTGAGTTTTTCTGAAAATCTCTTTGTGTCCCATCACTTACACTTACGTGAGCTATTTAAAGCAGGCACACTTTTTCTAATACCAAGCTATTTCCATGTCTCTTTGGGTTGGCTTCATATCTGACTGTACTTAAAAATAAAGGAATACTCAAACTGGAGAATGGGGACTGGGAGATGTCAGCAACTGCTGCCATGGTTTCCTTCTCTGTGTGGAAAGCTCCAGGTAATGTTTTAGACCATCCAATAACTCAATAATTGTGTTGCTGGTGAGACTGTATGTGTTATCGTAGCAGATGCCCTTATCCAGGGTGACTTACAAAACATATGAGCATTATAAAGGTGCAATACAGTCTAGAATTACAGATCAATTACAGATTACAAGTTCAGAATTACAAAAGTGCATAAGAAAATTTACAGTTAATACAAGTCTTGCATCCTAGATTTGTGAGCTAATAATTGCAGACAAGATGTGAAGTCATAGTTAATAGCTCAGGGGAAGGGACATAGGGGCAAACAAGATAAACAACATGAGTACTAGCAATGTAAAACCAAGTTGTATGATGAAATCTATATGTTCCGGATTAATTTGTTTGATCTTGGTAAGGTTACACATTTCCACAACCACAGCATCTCTTTTCCAGGTCATGCCATCAATGCTCCTGATCTCATCTTCCCATCTTCATCTCTTGGGATCCATTCATTCTAAAGCTTCTTAAGTCCATCTCTGCTCTGATCTTTGTACCGTTTGTATTCACTACACATTGTAATGGTTTGGAAATGTTTCTTGTGGGTAAAGGCGCCTGCTAAGAAATAAATAATAAAGTCTTGCCTATCTTTAAGTGATATCTATAGGCTGACTTTTTATTAAAGGGGAGGTGACCGGGATCAGTTAACCCCGACCTCACTGGTACCTTTGTAGTCATGTGACAGAAAACATTATGTCCCCACTGTGAACCATGGGAACCCTGCCAGTAAAACATGTTTCTTCTATGTGGTAACAGCCAACAGCGGAATCTTCTGTGCCAAAACAAGTGAAACCAGCTGTTTCCTCCTTAGCTCCCTGCAGGCCCCTGCCAGTGATGCTCCCCTAACCTCCGATTGCTCAAACCTAAACTGAAGGTGCATGTGTTCTTCCCTCATTCCTTGAACCTCTCATGTGCATTACAGGCACTGTGAGAATCTCCACTCATATCTGCCTCTTTCTGATCGCACTCAATTTCTCTACTTTTGGTTTTGCACTCGGGGCGTTGCAGCCCAGGTCGGGAACTTTCCCTGTCTTGTGAACTTTTTTCAGCCTGCGTGTACAAGTTCAGAACTGTAAGCTGTCTGACTGGAGCCCTGCAGATTGGTCACCTAAAAAGTGGGTTTGGAAACTTGACAATGACTCGCTGCTAGTTTCTGTCTTACTCTTGTACTGTACTTTCTGAGAAACCAGTTGATTGGCACATGGGCTGACTAATTACCTGAGAATGACATTGCTCACTCCAACATTTACACACATAAAGGATCCAACATTATACTTTGTTTCTATGGGAACTGAGATCACAGGATTTATCACTCTAAACTATAGAATTATCTTTATTATAACACAGTAGAGTCCTGATTATGTGACCTTTGGTTATCTGACATTCCAGTTTCAGATAGCCAGACGACGGGCAATTAACAGTGTTGTGCTGCATGCGCATGCGTCCTGTTGCGTCCCATATCCGCCTGGACAAAGCTTTGTTTAGTCGTCTGTGAATGTAATTTTTTGTACTGTACATACAGTTCTGTTATTTTTTGTTGCATTTTTCCCCTTAAAACAATTGTATTGTTTGAGGATCATGGTAAGTGAAAATAGAAAAAGTGCTCCTTTCAATTGAACAAAAACTTGAAGCTTTAAATAGACTAGACAAAGGTGAGTCTGTGCAAAAAAAATCATCACAGTTAGTGAGTGGTAGAGAAACGTATTTTGAAAAGTGATGCGTTTTGCCATACTGTATACTAAATGTTGCATTTAATCAATTTTAAAATTAATTGTTCAGTTTATTTGATTGAAATGCATTTCTTCAATTAATAGTTTCCCCTTTGGAAAATGGCATCTGCTAAATGACTAGTATAATAGTAATGTCTTTGGTTTATTGCATCACCATGACTCAGATCTGTGAAATAGTGTGGTAGTCTGGTTGCTCTCTGGTAGTGTGGTCAGAATCAATGTATTATTATACAGAATGAGACCTATGCTCGACTCAACTCGCTAAAGTTCTGTTCTCTCCCCTTTCTCGGATTGTTCACAGACTTCTGCAGAGGTGTTTAAGGCAGCAGGACTATCTTAACTTCCATAGATTTGAATTAAGGACTTTAGAGGGCAGAATAAAAATAAAAAAATGCTCCTTTAATAGCTTCAGGGACAAGTGTGACACATGCTGCGGGAAAAAAGCAGAACTGTCAGAATTGTCAAGCAGACGTTGTTGGTGTGTGTCATGTGTCCTGTGTCCCCACCCCCCCCCACTCTCT
Source organism: Amia ocellicauda (assembly GCF_036373705.1). Taxonomy (NCBI): domain Eukaryota; kingdom Metazoa; phylum Chordata; class Actinopteri; order Amiiformes; family Amiidae; genus Amia; species Amia ocellicauda. The sequence continues at coordinate 5,038,722 of NC_089856.1, forward strand.
CTCTCCTCTCTCTTTCTCCGAGGCGTGCTCACACAACAGAGAGAGGAAGTGGTGGCCGCCGCTGTCATGCAGAAGTGCGAGGGCGTCACTGGCTGCCTTTAAAAAACACTACCCCAGGCCACGAACGACCACTGCGCCACACACGCGGGACTCGCAAGCAGCTAATCGAGAGGGAGAACAAAAGAAAAACAAACCGAAAAGACACTTTGACGATTTTGTATTAGCTTTGTGGATACAGGCTGCTGGGATTCTTCCACACACCTGGGGATAGTCAACTTAAATTGTTACCCTTTTTCAGGACATTTTTCTCAGTTGGTATTCAGGTACCTATATTAGCATTTTTTTGTATTTTCTTACTGTGCTGCAGTATTAGTTGTGTTCCCCTGACTGGGCACTATCATTGTGGACATTTGGAGACCTTTTTGGACGCAGTTTGTCTGTCTGGCTCACCCAAGTCCAGTAGAGAATGGCTGACCCCAATATTGTGTACCCCTCGGTCTTCGTGGTGGACAGCAAGGCCAACATGCCCCTCCCCCCGGAGCCTCGGAGGAGACAGAAAAGCGTGGCGCAAAAGCTGCTGTACCTGCTGGTCAGTCTGGCAGTCGCTGGGATGCTCATCGAGGGCTACTTCATTTACCGCCTGTGGATGCGACAACCTGTAAGTACTGCCCTTGCCCTGTGCTCGACTAGAGTTCACTTTGTTTCAACCAGATTGTCACACTTTAACTTTCTTAAAATTGTTTGGAGTTAGGATGTAACCACATTTTTTACAGTTTGGGCCTTACACCCACAGAATACTTGATTTCTAAATTTAGCTTCTCAAACAGACCAAATTGTATTTGAAATACTAGAATTGGTGAAGGTAAAACTGATGTAGATGTTAGGAAAATGGGGATTTCATTGATAATTTTTCCATTTCTAGAGCAAGCTAACATCCTACCTGCGCTAACATTTTTGTAAATCACTCTGCCAGATTGTTAATGTGCGATTAATGAAAGTATAGCCCCATATGAAGTGACCCTTTAAACACATCTATATTGTTGGGGAATCCAATTCTGTATATATGGCAAATTATTTTGAATTTTTTTTTCATAGACTTGTATAAGATTGAGTGTTCAGGTCATCAACGTCAAATGAGTTTGGCATATATATTCACTCAAGTTTGGTTTATTTGCTTAGTTTAAGTGTAAGTGTAAGTGTCCAGGCCATTTTTGTAAGTAGACATTGTAACATAACATGCACTTATGCAATTTCCAGGGAAACTACAACTAATTTATTGTAAAACCTCAGATGGTCTTCTCAACGCCTAGCAGCCACTTCTGTTGCGTCAACCAAGGAGAGAGTTTATTTGATGTCAAAATTCGTCCTTGACAATTAGTTTATTCTATTCCCTAACCTCTTGGACAATTGATTTGAACTAAATCTACTAAAAGTCTCCTTAAAAGCATCCATAAACAACACTTTTACAGGCTCCCAAGTCTGAGTACACTACTGTGACCTTATCAATATTTGGATTGAAAAAGTATCTGTCATATAGTTTTGGTCAATCCCTAAACTTAAAATACTACTACTACTACTACTACTACTACTACTACTACTACTACTACTACTACTACTAATACTAGAAACCAAGTGCTGTTCCATTCCTAGGGTGGTACTCTGACATGAAGTCCATGTATGGTTCACTATTTTGTTCCACCGTGTGGTTACACGCCGTTTCTTCTCTAATGGAAACGTGACCTCACTTCCACTTCATTTGCTTGTGTGCGAAGACCTCCACTGAAAGCAGAAGATTTCTGCAAAATCACCAGTCCCTAATTTCGAAAAGGTCAATGACAAATGTAACCTGTCTTCTGTGCTTTGTCCAATAAAAACCACAGTGCTGTATAAGGTTTAAGATATCTGGGCCTCATAAGCCGCTGCCTAAAACTAGTGTTGTCTAGTGTGGATTGAGTCAGTAAGTGCTGATGGTTATCTTGCAATGCCTCTTACCTCTGAGACAATTGCTCCATGTGTTCTTTCTGTCCTAATTTTAAAGGGTCATACTGAGAGCGCACGAACGTCTGAGCATGGTTCACCAAGCCACAGTGTTTTCGTCTTCATCACAATACCTTCTCTGGAGATATCAAAACCTTTCTAAAGGTTTTTGTTTTTTGTTTGCTCATGTCATAGCTTAGTGCTCAGAGATATGCTTTTCTTCAATGACAGTCTGCACAAACAATGCTATTCGTCCACACTGGATAAAAGCACTCATTTGGGTTGCTTACTGTCCTGACCTTTCCTTGATCCGTTCTACATTACTGTTTGCAAAATTCAGTGCTCATCAATCCACACAACACCAGTTTATAATGACCGTCTTTGCTCTTTTGCAGGAACAAGTTGAGAACAGCGATGGAAAAGTGGAAAAAATGCATCAAGGTATGTCCTGCTCTTAAAAATACAGATATTTCCAGCCAAGGACCTAACCGAAAACCCATTACAATCAAGAATGATGCCATTTCCAGTCATATGTGGTTGTAGCTCATTGAGATGGAACAGCCCCTCAAAGTAAAGCTCATCATGACCACCTTTTATATACACATCTTAATTGAGCAAAATTCTTCTTTCCTTCAAAGTACAAAAAAAAAAAATCTATACATTTTTAGCAGTCTAAACCTGCTGTAAGAATTTAGGAAATATAGGTTTTTGATTTATATTAATGTTCTATGACAATTGTTTTGTTTCCCTTTTTTAGAAGAGAAAGTTACAAAACTAGCGAAAATGTTGCCGAAGAAGCCTGCAGCTCATGTCACAGGTAAGGCTTCATGCTTCCTGCAGGTTAAAGGTTAAAGATGCACTTACCCTACTCATTGCTCTGCACACACAGACTGCAACAACTGGCAACAAACCAAGTGACCCTGTGCTCTTTCCCTGACAGTTTTATTTAAGAAAGCTTGGATTCCAACCTGAATGTTAAAGGCAATGTTTGGCTGCAGGTATTTTCTAAGAATCAAGATGAATATCACAAGCACCTCGGCAATTTAGGGTAGGGAGATATGATCCAAGAGGCAAGACATTTATTTCCAGCACCTGTTCAACAGTCCAACACTACAGCAGGGTCTCTTGACCTCTTCCTCCCCTCATTTAAACACTGGCAAGCATTTCTCCAGCCCCACAAATGCTTCCCAGACAAGATCGACATGTTTTTTATCGTCATGAACATCACTTGACAGTGCACGTTCACGTTGTTCATATTTTCAATTTGAAGCGTTTATAATTTTTACTTATTCAAATTGTAGTGTATATTTACAGAAATAACCAAGAATAACAAGAATTTGTGATCCCATTTCTTTATGGTGCAACCTCACATGGGGTCACGACCCCCAGGGCTGGCAACCACTGCTCTACAGTGTATCAGATCAGCTACCATGTGTTCTGACGACCCACATTTTTATAATGACAAACCTTCATGACCCAACTAACAATGATTACACAAAAAAGCACTGAATATGCAATCGGACAAAGTTTATATTTCCCAAATTCTCATTAAGTACAATATTGTTATTATATAACCAGACCGTTCGTTCTCTCATTAAGTAGGTTTGCTTCCTGGCCCCGCAACAATAATAAAAATAATACAACTCTACAATACACTACAATAATAATACTTATATTCTACATTTTGATTTGGCGACCCAGTTTTAACCTCCAGCGACCCACCCGTGGGTCGTGACACAGACTTTGAAAAACAATGTGTTATGGTATCAGCATGTGTTTCTGTGGGTTAATACCCTTTTATAATGCCAAATCACTAGATTGCTTCTGGAGGCGATTCAGGCAGTACTTCTCAACCCTGTTGCTGGCGGATACACTGTCCTGCAGATTTTTGCTCACACTGAGCTCTCAATTACATAATTTGCCAGAATCTGTGCTTTTTAATTATTTTCAATGTTTGGAGATTTCAAGATAAAGATCAAATGATATGAGGCACTAGAATTCTCCAACACTTGGTAAGATAAGCAATCAAAATAAAGCAAAATTAAGCAAATGTATTACTTCAATCAAGATTTCGAATAAGAACTTGGCTTGGCTGGAATAAACGCCAGCAGAACCTTGTGCCCCTGGGACTAGGATCGAAAACACAGAATTAGGTGAGGCCCTTGAGGACAGCGTAGTGTAGACAGCCCTGGATGTCTGTGCATGAGAAACAATGTGGTCCTGAACCAAGTCCACGTTGCAAAATGTCCCCCTCGCTCACATGCAAGGGGGCGGAAGCCTCAAGTCAAGTCAGACCAGTCAGAGCTGAATCACACACTCCGCAGTCCCCAGCTACAGTGCAGGTGGGCGAACCAGATCCTTTCCTGGCACTGGCCTGACTTCACCTGCCCCCGTTGAAACAGAACAGGAAATCAAATCAGGCAACACCCTGCTCAGAGGACAGACACTACCACTAGGTTTGACTACCTTGAATAGTCCAGTCGGTGTTTGTTTTTTGTTTCCAACATATTGAAAATGCTCTTTATTGTGTTTAGGACATAAATCATTATGAAATTATAGCATACAGTGATGAAGAATCTTATCACAGCTCTTATCGCAGAAAACATTGTTTTTTCCAAACACAAAATTGTCATGCGATGCTGTAGATAGGTTTATCACAGAGAAGTGTGTGAGAGTGAGAGCTAATGAGAATGACAATGTCCCTTGCCTTCCAGGCTGTAACTGCAGCTATGGTGAAGATGGGAAGCTGCACTGGGACGGAGTGAACGGGGACGCCTTCACACACGACATGAACTACAGGGACGGCTCTCTGTTCATCAAGCAGGAGGGCTACTACTTCATCTACTCCAAGATCTTTTACGGTGCGGAGGAGTGTCAAAGTGCACGCCACATGTCGCTCTTTAAGCACACAGTCATGAGGTCGACACCGCGGTATCCCAGTGAGCTGGAGCTGATGAAGTCCAAGAGGTACTACTGTAAGAAACCCAGTGAACAGGGGTTGGCCAACAGCTTCCTGGGAGGGGTTTATCACCTCGTAGATGGGGACCAGATTTTTGTTAAGGTGGAGCAAAGGAAACTGATCCGGCTGCAATCCAGCTCTGAAAATTTCTTTGGTGCTTTCCTGATATGACATTGTCCCGCCTCGCTGCTTCCCTTCTGATCGGCAAATGCGAATCAGCTCTGGCTCACTTAGCTCACGATGGCCCCCTTCCCCCAGGTTTGTAGAGCAGAGGCCCGGCACCAGAGACCTGAGCAGAACTGAGGACTGTCTGACTTCTGCATGGACTGCACCATAAATGTGATCCTCAAATGTGTCAGTACTGGTTGCCACAGCCAGACTCTGTTTTGAATAAAACCCACTAATAGCATGTGTTTGTAACATTGGAACCGCAGCATGATACGTTTTTGTTATTGTGGGGGAAAAAATTAAGGAAAAAAACATCAAATAGGCTGTCAAAACCTCAATAAGGCAAGTTAATGATTAAATCGTTTCAATGCAGTTGGAATTAATTTAATGTAATGAGTCCTTATAAGGTTTTTACCGATATAAAGTATGTATAATTCAATGCAATGGGATCATGCTCAGTGAATGTAGACCAGCAGAATTCTACAATCAGCTTATCGGTATATGCTCAGATAACCTGATTGCGTCCTGTGTATTTTGCACTGTAATTGTAAGTTGAATTCTTGTCCATTTTGTGTAAATACTTGATTCTAAGGTAATCAAGGAAGTATTGTATTTATTGAATTATGTAGTACACAATCGAAAATAGTGTTCTTTCAGGTTAGACCTAAAAGATCTTATTAAATGTGACTCCTGTCCTGTGGTCTTTAAAGTTTTAGCAGACTCAGAAAAACAAAACAAACAAAAAAGTTAATGGTTTGCTTTATGATTAATATGTCTTGAATGTAGTTCTACATACCTGATATTCAGGCCAGTTTAGAAATACCAAAATAATGTAATTTACATATCTATATTTTACACTGCACTTTTCTGTCCCTTCACAGCCGACTTGAACACAACTGAATTGAAATGTGTTAATTATATAATTGTGTTAATTGTGAGTTAAGAACAGTTATTGACATGCATAAAATGCAAATATATGAAGAAATCTGTTCGCGTTTGTCTGCAGTTTGATTTATTTAAGTCAACACTGTCAAACCCTGCTCAGTATTTAGTAAAGCAAGTAATTGGTGCACAAAGCAAAGGGTTTAGTTTTGTACCAGTTAGGTGTTCGGAATCCCCCCGTGATTTCGAACATTTCCAGCAATTCTTTTGTGCAGTGAATCTGTAACACATACTGTGTCAATGCCATTTACGTATTTTTAAGCACTGTTATTTATATATTGTTTTTGACAATAAATTATTTTTAATTCAGTACAGTCTGGTATTTCTGAAGTTGCCATCATCTCAGTAGATTAACAAACAAAAGAAACTGTACCAAATGTTTACGGCTACAGGGACTGCCACCCTCTATTATTATTATTATTATTATTATTATTATTATTATTATTATTATTATTATTATTATTATTATTAATAATGTAAGTTTGGTTGTGACTTGACAAGAAAAAAAAAACTGATTAATTTAATATGACATTTATTTTTTTCGGGGAACTCAATTCAACTTCGAACAATGTGTTCTCGGAAATGTTTTGTACTTTATGAAGTATATATAGTTCTTAAATCAAACAAAAGTAGAAACATCCAACTACTGCTGCTACCAATTTGCTGGTAATAAGCGTCACAACAAGGCCTGAGGCTGCACACAAACTGCCAAGGACCGTCCTGCCATTTTTCTTAGGTAGTTAACGTTTTCATTGTCCTCCCTGTAGCCTATGTGAGTTGGGTGGATTGGTTTCATTGAACTTAATACAACTAATGCAAACTTCTAATTGAATTGTGACATCCTTCACCATGCTGAAAAGCCATTTCAGTAGTCCTTTCAGATTTAGTTGGAGTAACGTGAGTGAACGTAATCATTTCCCTGTTGAGTATAATGAAACCTAGAAAAAGAAAATGTTTACAGAGCTCGGATAGTATCATTAATTAAAATGTTCTCAATACGTTTCACAGGTTGTATTGATACATTTCTGAAGGTCGATTCATATCTTGCTTTGTAGGTGAAACACACTTTTCAGGTCTGTATCAATTAAATAAATACGGGACCTGTCCTGAGTAATTGCTGACAAATCGGCCTATTGGATACAACAGAGGTGAGGATGTTGTATCCAACATTAGTAAATGTTACAGTGTCAAAACTATTGATACACAGCAGGGCCATTTGGCACAGATGCAGATTTTACATGGGATTTCGCTGTAAAATGTGTATTTAATTTGAATCTGAATATCATTTAAATCTGCTCACTGTTCCAGACATGTATTTGCATCAGTTTATTTGTGTTTGTTTGTTTATGTATGTATGTATTTATTAATACATTTCTTAAATTGACTGCACTATCCATTTAATTTAGTTTTAACTAGTTATTCCCTGTAGTTTTGTCTATACTGATCACCATGAAGTGAATATGGGAGGCATATGAATGTTGCACAAGCCTATTCCTATATTAACCACTTTGACTTCAAACCTGTAGGTCTGAGGTAATTGTCTTTCAATTCGATTATGCTATTTGATGTGTTAGAAGAGGCTAGTGCATTTATCCAGTGTTTTAGCTGGCAGGTTATGCAGTTACTTGAAGTGTCTTGCACACCACGCACTAATGTGCTAATTATTCCACGCAGCTTTTCTAAGAACGAGTAGTGAAGAAGGCCACTTCACCTTTACATTTGAAATGACAGGAAAATGTTACTGATCAAACCAGCTCTGCTAAAAGGTCAAGAGTGCAAGAAACAAGGAGAACTGAAAATACATTTAAATAAATGATAGCGATTTCAAACTCTGAAGGTGTTGTAGATTGATTTTCCTTCCGAGGAGATTTGGTGTGGGGGCCTGGACTGATGTGCACTATATAGCAGAGGATGTTTGAGGGGAAACATCAAGCTCTGCTGATAAGCCTGTATTTTGAGAGTGAAGTTGCTCATAAACAGGATGTGTATGAGATTTCAAATGGGCTTACAGTGGCCATCATGTGTCTGGTTTGTCTATGTGGTTGAGATGCATTAATGTTGTATACAAAAACATCATCATTGGGCTCTCTCTTCCTCTCTAGCTTTTGGGCAGCTGCCCACCCCTCAGATTGTCCACTCCAAAAATATGTTGTTGTGCACCTGCTCAATAGTGGAGGTCATTGTGGGTCGGTGAGGCTCCATAATACAACACAGGGAAATCGCCAGCTTCGTGTTCAGAGGGTGTTCAAGAGCTTTCAGTCGAACACTTGTCCAAGCTCATTGAATATTGACGATTTTGCTGTGAGACTGAGAGCTCTCTTGGTCAAACAGGTGTTTCTCTCTTGGTGCATTCCAGCCCAACTGAGATCGGGTGAAACTGCAGCTGTTGAGCTGTTTACCTTGTCAGATCATCATACCTGTATGACTGAGCTGGATGCTGTGTGTTGCAGGGGGGGTTAAATTACATATTACACACAAGCCTAACATTCCTCTGCGCTCTATGAGTTAAATACAGATGTGTGTGTGTGGAAGCTGGAGGAATGGGCTATTGGGAAAATAAAACATTGAAAGTGACATTGCAAGTTTACCATGCTTATTCACCCTTTTTTTGCTATTGGCTTTGTTTCCTGTGCTACTGATGTGAACCCCCACCCAGTCAGCTTCAGGAGATCTGAGGCTGTGTAAAAGACCTTTGATGTGAAGACCTGTAACAAGACTTGCTGCCTTCTTTGTCCATGGTGGCGTCACTGCTGACTTCTAAATGTGTGATGTGCACTTCCTTTGCTGTTGAATTTGGGTTAGCTACGGTCAGACGACACATTCAGAAGAGGCCTTTTGCTCTTAAAAAAAAGGGGGGGTATATTTGTTTATATACATTTCTTCCAGCTCTTTCACTTGCATTAATTTGCATGTATTTTACTTCCCAAACAACCCTGCTCTGTGATCAAGCTGAACTTATTAGAAAAACCTAGTATTCTTGCAGTCTTTGAGTCAAACTGCATCAAGACATTTCATATAATTCAAGTTTGCAAGTTCATTCTCCTAGCTTTGCTCATAAGTGCATTCAAATCTTTTTTCCTTATTCTCCACATTACTGTTACTGTAATTACACACGTGTAGCACTGTCGTTTATAAATGACTAGAAATAAACAAGAAACGAAATGCAGTAACGTGTAAGCCTAAATCTGGATTAAAATGCGTATACACTTGGTTTGGAAAGTCACTTAATATCAAGAGTTAATGTGGTTAAAGTCTGCAACAGCCACGATATGGCACACTGATCAGATAATATTGGCTTAGATGCAGCTTTAATACAAATAGAGACAAGGTGCTTTTCAGTTTGATGCTTGACCTGGTTTCCTTGCTGTGGAGTGATTTTAATCTGCAATTCCGGATGTCAGACTAAGGCAGGGGTGAGGCTTGAGTCGATTTGAGAAAGTAATTTATTGTAAAGGGGGTTTTGTAATTTTATTTTTAATCAATTAATGTGATTGCATGCTTTGTGTTACTCTTCACTCACATTTGAAGCTGTCTCTTTAGGTTCTTAGTTTAATGTTCTTTCCTGGAAGACCAAGGCCTACTTCTTATTGTTGCTTTTTTGAAAGTGAAAACTTGTCAGCAGCAAAGGAGCTATTCAAAGTGCTAGAAGTGGTTCTGGACAATGTATTGCCAAAGTCCTCACTTCAGTATGCTTTTTCCTCTATGAACTTGAACAAAGTATTCACATATTTGATGTGAGTGTGTCAGGGGAGGGGGTGGAGGTTTATTTGAATCTACTCTTATTCTACAAAGAAACTCTCCTGTGAGTCAGTATTTAAGGATTAACACGTCTTTGGTGGATTGGGTAGGGAATTAAAATACTTGTAATAGTAGTTAAGCTATATCTTAGTAAATGGGGCAGAATCATAAGGAGAAATTGTTCTGACAAGAAGAATAGTTCTGGGCTTTTTGTCTTTAAAAATCATACATTTAATTATTCACAACTAGCCTATATTTCTCTGCAGTTTTTTCAGTTATATTAAGACCTAAAGCATGTAGTCAGTTGTGTGAAAGATACTGCATGCCTTACACTTACTTTAAAGTATATTTAGCATACGATTTTTTTTTAGACAGTTCAGTCTGCTTTGTCATTTCCTGCATAAGAAGAAACCTGCTTTTACTCTGCTAAAAGAATATCTGAAAATGGCTTCATGTTTTATCCAAAGGGGGAAATATTACAGATAACATCAATAATAATAAAAAAACTAATTGCAAATTAAAGCAGATTATAGCAATTCATTAGTTCAGCCACTGGCCTTTATAGGGTGTGATTAAAGTTTTATATGATATACACAGTACTGTGCAAACGTTTTAGGCAGGTATGAAAAAATGCTGTAAAGTAAGAATGCTGTCAAAATAGACATGTTAATAGATTATATTTATCAATTAAGTAAATGCAAAGTGAGTGAACAGAAAAAAAAATCAACATCAAATCAATAATTGGTGTGACCACCCTTTGCCTTCAAAACAGCATCAATTCTTCTAGGTACACTTGCAGGAATTTGGAAGTTAGGTTGGCCCAAACATCTTGGAGAACTAACTACAGTTCTTCTGTGGATTTAGGCAGCCTCAGTTGCCATACCATCACTTCCAGGACTACTTGTTCTTCTTTACGCTGAAGATAGTTCATAATGACTTTTGCTGTATGTGTGTGGTCATTGTCATGTGGCAGAATACATTTGGGGCCAATCAGATGCCTCCCTGATGGTATTGCATGATGGATAGGTATCTGCCTGTACTTCTCAGCATTGAGGAGACCATTAATTCTGACCAAATCCCCAACTCCATTTGCAGAAATGCAGCTCCAAACTTGCAAGGAATCTCCACCATGCTTCACTGTTGCCTGCAGACACATTCGTGTACCGCTCTCCAGCCCTTCGGCGAACAAACTACCTTCTGCTACAGCCAAATATTTCAAATTTTTGATTCATCAGTCCAGAGCACCTGCTGCCATTTTTCTGCACCCCAGTTCCTGTGTTTTCATGCATAGTTGAGTCACTTGACCTTGTTTCCACGTCGGAGATATGGCTTTTTGGCTGCAAGTCTTCCATAAAGGCCACTTATGACAAGACGTCTGCGGACAGTAAATGGGTGTACCAGGGTCCCACTGTTGTCTGCCAATTCTTGATGTTGATGGCACTACTGGACATCTTCTGATTGCGAAGGGAAGTGAGCATGATGTGTCTTTCATCTGCTGCAGTAAGTTTCCTTGGCCGACCACTGCGTCTACGGTCCTAAACGTTGCCCGTTTTTTTGAGTGTCTTCAAAAGAGCTTGGACAGCACATCTGGAAACCCCAGTCTGCCTTGAAATGTCTGCCTGGGAGAGACCTTGCTGATGCAGTATATCTACCTTGTGTCTTGTTGCTGTGCTCAGTCTTGCCATGGTGTATGACTTTTGACAGTAAACTGTCTTCAGCAACCTCACCTTGTTAGCTGAGTTTGACTGTTCCTCAGCCAGTTTTATTCCTCCTACACAGCTGTTTCTGTTTCAGTTCATGATTGTGTTTCAATCTACATATTGAATTGATCATCATTAGCACCTGTTTGGTATAATTGTTTAATCATACACCTGACTATATGCCTACAAAATCCCTGACTTTGTGCAAGTGCACCTAGAAGAATTGATGCTGTTTTGAAGGCAAAGGGTGGTCACACCAAATATGGATTTGATTTAGATTTTTATATTATAAACTATTAACGTCTATTTTTAAAAGCATTCTTACTTTACAGCATTTTTTCACACCTGCCTAAAACTTTTGCACAGTACTGTATATATATATTAATTTTGTTTGACATAGACGAATGTGTATTAATAGTTGACTGATATTTGAAATTTTCTGATGTGGAAACTTCTGAATGAACATAGTTTCCCTTTCAAACTTGAAAGCATATGCAGCTTGAAGTGAAGAAAGTAGGAGCGTGTGAAGGTTTTATTTTTTCCAGCTATATTAAGGCAGTTTCCAGTTGTAAGACGAATAAATGGCTTGTCCACCACGCAGTATGGGTGTGTGTTTGTGTGTGTCTGTGTGCATGTGTGTGAGAGTATATGTGAGTGGGTGTCTGCCCTGAGTAGATAGACTTTGCAAAGCGAGCAACAGTGAAAACCTCAGATAAATCACCTACAGTTAGCAAGCTCCCCTCAGCTGCAATGCAAATGTCTCTCGCCACCTTCCTCCCTAAATATGCAGGCGACAAAGTGTATTCACAAAATGACGGCTAGATAGAAAGATGTCACTATTGTTATTATGGTTATTGTTGCTCAACTGTATTTCTGTCTCCTTTCATATCAATTGAAAACAATTGAAGATTTTGCACACTAACAATATTGCAAAGCACAAAATAAGATGTTTATTAAATGTATATTTTTATTACGTTTGTGGGTACTTCCTGTGAATACTTCTTGTAAAAAAATATTCTAATTACATACATATATACAACTAAATTACATATATGACCTGTGTCCCTTTTAATTTTAATTTTTAATTAAAACCAGAAAATGAATGTAATTATAAGCAAAATAATAGATTTAATTTCCACTCTACAAAATCTCAGATGTAGAATCAAAGTGCACAAGTAAGATGAAATGTAGCCTATTTAGTGCACCATTTAGCAACTAATGAAAGTATGAGTCATATTACTGAGATTAACGAAAGATAACCTGCTTCATAATTTTAACAGGAAGTTTGCAAGATAGTATTTTTCATTACTTTCCTTGTTCTTATGTTTAAAAAAAGTAGCAACAAATTTGCGGTCAACTTTGTCTGCCAAGCAGAACAAAAATATATGGCAAAGCCACATCTGAAACAATATGAACCAGCAAGAAACTGTAGCTCTGTCTGAATCACAGGTGGTCTATTGCAACTTGCTTTACAGCCATGGATTTCTGTGAGGAGACTGAGAATTTATATACATATATTTCATCAATCCACTGCTGGATTTCAATTTCTGAAGCCGGGTATGTGTGTGTGTAATTTCCCAAAATTAAACTGCATAACAGAAAGGATGCTGGGTTTGAGGCTAGGTGACTTGAGTTTAAACTCCAGGTGTACTTAGTGTTTTTTTTTTAATTTCAATATTTTCCTGACCTATTTAGTCTCTGACGGTTAACAGATATCTCTATTTAAATCACCCACTCCTTGTGCATAATTCCCCCTGATGCCCAGCTCATAGTACTTTAGTTTAAATTTGCTTTTTCTTTCGTCGGAGAAGGAGAACAAAAATAGGCAATAAAAACACTACTGGGAGCCTGTTGTAAGAATTAATGAATATTAATTGAATGCTGATTAATATGCAAGTCTCAGAATATATTGGCTACTGAATAATCAACAATATAGCTAATGAGTAGATATGTCATAACGTATGGTACAGTTTACCTTGTGTGACCTTGTGGACGACTCTCAGAAATGACAGGAAGGTTTGCATTCAATGCAACCAATGTCACCAATGTCAAGGCAAGAGAAATGTGCAGATGTTTTGAGAACAGATTGCTACAGAGTTCTCGAGACACAGAAAGAAAGGAAGATAGACAGACCCTGATCATTTTTTAAATTTTGGATAAGTTCAACATAGTTGCTGAACAATACTAGAAATTCTCACCACATTGTGAACAGATTGCACTCTTTAATGCTCCTTTATATTGTATACTTGTGAAACATCTGACCTGCTGTCTTGCTCTTTACCTTTGCAGTGGATTATTAGTATATTTCAGATTTTCCTTCCATCAGCCGCTTCTGCTGCCCACCTTATTTTATGGACCCCCCACAGAATAGTGGCAGAGGGAGCTTTAAAGGTTTTCCATGCATTCTCGGTTGAGATGTCTGTGTGGGGGGATATTTGATTTCACAGTAAGTGTGGCGCGTGCACAGGAAGTTTAGATGCACTTTGTGTGTGTTTCTCTAAGCCTCTGTCTCCGTCTCTCTTTCTGCCTCAGGCTCTCGCAACACCTACACAGACACCTTCAAAAGGGGGTGCTTAATTAAAGGAAGAGCAATGAAATGTAACTCTTTGCTGACTCATGTGCGCTACATTTATTTTATTCTTTTTTTTGGCATACGGAAGTTTCCGACCCGCTGCTTGGGGTTTTGCCATTTGAAAAAGCAAAAAAAAGTGTATTTTTTTATAAAGCAAGTGTTTTTTTTTTTTTTCCTGCTGTAACAGATTAGTCTTTTCCTTTGTGGTGTGCAAAGGAGACGGTACATTATCTGTCCTAAATGGTTGGATAAGAGTGTCTGCTAATTATAATATTATTAGGGGCTTCAGTGGATATAGATTCTAGTGTTTGGTTTTTCGGACAGACTTCTCGTTAATTTTTTGACAGAGGTGGGTTCTTTGTAAAGAATGTGACATTAGTGCTGAAAGATCTGTTTCTTGCCAGTCATATTAGATTTCAAGTCAGGATTTGCTCAGTTTTACTGACATGGTATGAATGTGGTCTGCTATATCTTTTGATCCACTATTAAGAGAGTCTGTAACAATGTCTCTTTTTGATACAAATGGTTTACTTGGTTAATTATTCTTGGTGGAAGCACCTTTGGCAGCAATTACAGCTGTGAGTCTTTGCACACCTAAACTGGGCACTATTTGGCAATTCTTCTTTACAAAACTGTTCAGGCTCTGTCAAGTTCCTTGGGGAGCATTGATGGACAGCAGATCTTCAAGTCACACCACAATTTTATAAGCATAACAAAAGCCTCTGGACCCCCTCACTGTAGGGGTCAAGCAGTCAGGCCTGTACCGTTCTCTTGGTGTCCCACACATTCACTCACCCACTTGTTGAGAACACTAGCCAGTTTTTGTGACCCATTCATGCCCCAATAATGACCCCTCTTTCAAAGTCACTTAGATCCTTTCCTCTTGATCCAAAATCAAGGTCAACTGGGCCTGCTCAGCATTTTTATACATGCCATAGAGCATGATAGGATGTTAATTGCTTAATTGTGTCATGCAGTACACCTCTGCATTAATTATGTTCCTCCACTCATTTATTCAGGTTTTTCCTTTAATTTGTCACCCGTGTGTGTGTGCACATGCGTGCATATATGTGTATATATATAAAAATAATATTTTTATTTTTTTCTTCTACCAGTACTCTCTATTATGTATTCATTATTTTTATAGCTATATCTAAAGGGGGAAAGTGGTTGGTGTGACCAGTGTTCCTTCTTACAACTACAGGTCAACCTTTCCGCACCCTTCAGCATTGAGGGAGACTCGGTTTGAAGGACCACTGAATAGCACACAGTTATTGAACTACCTGTGTATTAAGACCAATTTCCATTGACTTCCCTTAACACTCAGTGTCTTCTGAGACCTTGACACCACTTACTTATCTAGCAAAAAATTAGCAAATGCAGAGCAGGCAAATGGAGAAAACCCCATATTGGCTAGTAGGAGGGATGGAAACCTGACTGCAAATGCAAGGGCACCCTCCCATTCAGAGAGTTCCAGTTTTATTTCACTGTTTTCAATAGCTAAAAAAACCCCCAGAATAAACAACCTACCCGTCTGCTTACCACGCTTTAGAGCAGGCACTCATATCTGTGCTTGACACCCGCAGAGACAGTGTGAGAGCCGTAATCTCCAGGTGTGGGTTAATGGAGCTGTGTGGGAACAAAGTCCTGCACTGCTGGGGTCACCCTTCTGCAACTTTAGTCTGGTAAATTTTTTTGCACTTTTAACATGAATAAACCATGGTGTACCGTGAATTAATATTGCCTTAGAAATATTCATCAGGGCATTCCCATCGTCCAGTGTAGTACAGCATAGTGAAAGCCCGATAAAACAATTGGCAAACAATTGGCAAACTTTGATCACAGCACAGTAAAACTGTGTGTGGAGTACTCGTGTTATAAATAAACCAGGATTAATCTGCTTGGTTCCCTGTCATTAGAGATCCAAATAAGGCATTTCTCCATCAATATCTCGTTTGCAAGAACGGTCTGAGCCTCTTTGATAGCGCACGCACACACACACACGCCTGCTTTTTGTCTTTGCTCTGCCCTAAACTGCACCTAAATGCTGTAAACGGATTACTGCCATGTTTCCTGTTTATGCATAGCCATAAAAAATTAAAAATTAAAGAAAATGATAGGTTGCGAATGCAACCCCGGTTATCTGAAAAGGGAAGCCTACGCCTTCCGCGCAGTAACATGGCAGTGGACCCCTGAAGCAGGGCCACAGACCCACTAATTGTAACATAATACACAGCTGACTAGTCACCAGAGTAACCAAGCTAAAAACAACAGTATATGCGTGGCAGCAGGAATTTGATGCAGCCTCCACGCGGCACAGGAGCATCCTCGCTCAACTGAACTGTGGAGAGTGGACAGCCCCACTGTGCTGTTAATTTACAAATGTACTATGTACAGTAGTTCATTTGTCAACACGGTAGAGCTAACATTGAACTGCGCTAGTTGAGCTATTCGGTTTTAGAACACCCCCATTTTTCCAGTTTTTATAGAAATATATTTGTATATATGATTTGATGTTCCATTAAACACAGAGAAGTTCAGATACAATTATATAAAATCGTTGTATATTAGTACACTATAAACAGTTTTCCATCTTGACATTTTGAGCGGGTGTGTGTTGCTTCTACCAAAATGTGGATGGTCTTGTTTTGATCAGTAGACTGCCTGATTCCAGATATGTCATAATTGTCAATATTTTCTGAGATCTTGTATTCCTACTCAGACCAAGTTTCCCCCCACTCCCCCACTGAAGAGAAGCACATGGATTTGGTGCCCTTTAAAGGGTATCAGAGGGGTTTGTCAGCTTAAGGGGTTACATTTTGTTAAACAAAAATCCCATGATTTATTTTTTATCTCCAATTGTTTATGTGTTCTATGGTTTAATTTCAGAATACATTGAGACATTAAACTGCATACATTTCAATAATACATTAAAAAATTGAGGTGTTCTAAAACAAGCAGGAACTTAAGACAGCTGCAGTGTAGGCCTGGCAGAGCACCACCAGGCAGCCATTCAGGCAGCCATTGACTGCAAAGGATTTGCAACCAAGGATTGAAACTCATAATTTAATTAATGATTATGTTAGTTTGTCCAATTACTTTTGCGCACCTAAAATTGGAGGGACCACATATAAAAATTGGTGTAATTCCTACACCATTCACCCAGTTTGGATGTACACTGCTCAAAAAAATTAAGGGAACATGTAATCATCACAGTATAACACCAACTCAATTAAACTTCAGGGATATCAATCTGTCCAGCGATTGTGAATCAGTGTCACCTGTTTTGGTGCAAATGAAAGTGACAACAGGTGCACTGGAGAGGCAGCAGCAAGACAACTCCCAGAAAGGGAATGGTTTTGCATGTGGTGGACACAGACAATTGCTCTCTCCTTATCCTTCCTGACTGATTCTTCTCTAGTTTTGCATTTTTCTAGTGACCTTGTCACTACTGGTAGCATGAGGCGATACCTGCAGCCCATTCAGGTTGCACAGGTAGTCCAGCTCCTCCAGGATGGCACATCCATACATGCCGTCGCAAGAAGGTTTGCTGAGTCTCCCAGTACAGTCTCAAGAGCATGGAAGAGATACCAAGAGACGGGCCGTTACATGAGGAGAGCTGGACAGAGCCGTTGAAGGGCATCAACCCAGCAGCAGGACCGGTATCTGCTCCTTTGTGCAAGGAGGAACAGGAGGAGCACCGCCAGAGCCCTTCAAAATGACCTCCAGCGGGCTACTGGTGTGCATGTTTCTGACCAAACTGTCAGAAACAGACTCCATGAGCGTGGCATGAGGGCCCGATGTCCTCTAGTGGAACCTGTGCTCACAGCCCAGCACTGTGCAGCTCAATTGGCATTCAAATCAAATGACCGGTTTGGTGGTGGGTAAGTGATGGTCTGGGGAGGCATATCCCCACACACCCTCAGACACACACCGCACAGACCTCCATGTGCTAGCCAATGGTACCCTGACTGCTGTTAGGTACCGGGATGAAATCCTCAGACCCATTGTCAGACCTTACGCTCCTGGTGCAGGACAATGTCCGGCCTCATGTGGCCAGAGTGTGTAGACAGTTCCTGGATGACGAAGGCATTGATGCCATTGACTGGCCCTCACGTTCCCCAGACCTGAATCCAATTGAGAACCTTTGGGACGTTATGTATCGGTGCATCCGACGCCGCCAAGTAGAGCCACAGACTGTCCAGGAGCTCACTGATGCCCTGATTCAGGTCTGGGAGGAAATCCCCCAGGACACCATCTGCCATCTCATCAGGAGCATGCCTTGACGTTGTCGGGAGTGCATACAGGCACATGGGGGCCATACACACTACTGAGTCACATTATGAGTTGCCGTGATGAAATTCACACAAGTTGGAACAGCCTGTGATTTCAATTGCTTACTTTTCCTTAGATTTTCGTGGGAAAGTTTGAATCCTCAATCGGTTGGTGATTTTGGTTTCCATTGACCGTTGTTACGTCATTTTGTTCTCAACTAATTACACAATGTACAGTAAATATTTCGATCTTTAATATATTTCGTTCAACTACCCTCAAATTAAAGATGAAATTCTGCACTCAGAGCACTTCTTGATTATTTCCTTACAAATATATTGTGGTGGCATACAGAGCCAAAATGATGAAAATTGTGTCCATGTCCAAATATTTATGTACCTAACTGTATACAGCAGAACACAAGAGCCTGCTCGTGTGCTTACTGCACAGCCAGAGTGGGCCGCAGACCTGCTGACCAAGGAACTATATACACAGCGAGGCAGCCATCGGGGCACTATCAGCAGGACTGTCGCTCGCTCTCGCCTGATCTTCTCCAGGACCACTGGGAGAAGGGGGGATGGTGTGAACGTGTAGAGGAGACAGTGTGGCCACGTGGGCCAACACAGCAAGAAGTCGGAATATAAAAGGCACTATATAAACATGACTATTTATTTTTAAATGCTCTTTGTTTTTCGAAACTGAAACCAAAAGCGCAGCTGGAGCCGGAGCCCTGGTACGCGTATGGAACAGAATCGGGGAGCTATCGGGTAACGCTGACGAGAGTAGGGGGAAAGGACGGCATGCAGGTTTTTTTTAACGACAGTAGTGTTTTACTGGTTTCGAACCTGTGGACATTGCTACTTTTACATTTTTATGTTTCCACTTAATTAAATTAGAGCTTTTTTTTTGCAATCTTACTTTTACTTTTGTGGATCTATTTGGTGGACTTATTAGTATTTTCTAACCACAAATGGACTATTTAAAGTACAAGGCATTGTGTTTTTAGTTATCTTTTAACGAGAGCTTTTATTTCATTTTAATTTGGCCATTTTATTCTTGGGACTGTATATGGACACTATGGTTTCTTTGGATCATCAACCCCGGACGAGAGCAGAAGCTGGATTTGTTTGTCCCCGCCCCTATTTTACTTTGTATTAGGACATGTGGACTATTGCCTGCCCCATTCCAGCTCCTGGTGCTGCCTGAAGAGACCAACAGTCCCTGCATGAACTTTAATTTTAATTATTATTTTTTGGTTTGAATTTTGTATTTGTGTTTTAGCTTAAAGAAGTCTGCCTGATTTTGACATGGATATCTTTGTAATAAATTTGATTAATGGTACTGTCCTGTGTGATCTGTGGTGTGTTCCTGGCTTGTGAACCCCCAATTTAAAGAACCCAAATCAAAGGGAGAATTAAGAGGTAGTTTGTATAGACCGGACATATTTGTGGAATTCATCACCTCCTAACGCCTGTGGATAATCGCTAGGTGGCGTAGTCGTGCTTGCATACTAGTTTTACATCCAAGTGGAGTAACTTCCACACAATATCAGGCACGATGGTGAAGACGGTGGTGAACAATGCAGCCATGAAGCCAGCCAACCGAAATACACAGAAAGGTAAGGTCTTCTGCACAAACACGACACGGAGAGCTCATGTTCTTCGGTCCAGCAAAATGGCAATACAGAATTAACCTGTGCTGACATCACCTTTCATACAAACAGGAAGTGGAAGGAAGCTGTTTGAGTGACGTGCACAGGGGCCAATGGCAGCTTTGAAAGAGTGTTGTTTTCGATCGGGTTCCTATGGAAGTGCGCAGAAACCCCTCCCCCTTGGGCAGTGCTTCTGACTTGAATGTTAACCTGTAGAGCAGAGACGGAGAGCTATACTTTCTAATGTATACTGTACAAGTTATTCCTTTTGACAAACCAAAGGGAAACTGCTTAATTTCATGTGAATCCGAGTGGAAAGATACAATTCATGCTGCTGGTTTTCTTCTCAGTGCCTTTTAGTGTGCCTGCTGAATCCTGTATGAGCTGTTTCACCGAGCCCTTTAAACTCAAATTAGGTGATTTACAAAATATAAGAGCATTACAAAAGTTATAACATTATTCCTACTTGTCCATTAGGACTTATAATAATATAATATTAAAACAGAATTGTGAAGATTGGATATTTAGATGATAGATATGAATCAATGGCATTAGATTTATTTTTTTGCTGTGCCTGCTAACAGCTAGAGGCTCTCATTACTAAATGCATGTATATGTGTGAGTATTACATTTCCTATGTATTTGGTTGGATTTATATGTCAAGAACATACCCAAGGTTCTGAAAGTGATAGCCATAGAAATTAAACATTTTAAAGTGTTTTTAATAACAATTGTGTCCTGTGTTTCTTGTTTTAATGCTTAAATACATTTTTATTGCATAATGTTTTTGTGGATTCGAGCATTATCTGAATCAATCATTTTTTTTGTTTAATACAAGTGCAGATACTGGAACTCTTTATTTTTGTTTTTAAACCAAAAAGTAAAAACTCAGTGTAGTAGCCAGTTTGTAGTTAACAGCAAACCAAACAGAAGAGTATCAATAATTAGGTGCAGAACTAATACTAAACTAACTTTTTTAAAGCCCTAGGTCAAATGCTTTGACAACATTGGAGATCCAGGTACATTGTTCTGATTCCAGTAATTATACAATTTAAATTCCTAAGCTTGCGTTACAGTCAGAATGTGCACGGTAGATAATGAGTTTAAAAACCGCGCCGTAACACATTCGTGACAGATCAGCTTCATGATATAAAAACATCACCACTGCCCTCTTGTGGTGATAGTGGTGACTGAAAAATTCACTTGGATTGCTGTTCTCCTTGTACCCATTTTCCACGGGATGTTTTGGAGGATAACAGTAATATATATACACCGATCAGCAATAACATTATGACCACCTGTCTAATATTGTGTGGGTCCCCCTTTTGCTGCCAAAACAGCCCTGACCCGTCGAGGCATGGAGTCCACTAGACCTCTGAAGGTGTGCTGTGGTTTCTGGGACCAAGACGTTAGCAGCAGATCCTTTAAGTCAGTAGTTCCCAAACTGGTCCTGGGGGACCCCCTACCCTGCTGGTTTTTGTTTCAAATGAGCTCTCAATTACTTAATTGAACCCTTAATTGAACTAATAATTTCCTAAGTCAGAGACTTTTAAGTATTTTAAACAGTAGGGGTTTTAAGTTAAGTATAGAATTATATTATAAAACGTATTGAAGAAACAACAGTTTTCTTACCCAATTTAAAAAGTAAAATCTAAGCAGATTGTTACTTCAATTAAGGTTCAATTAAGTAATTGAGAGCTCGGTTGGAACAAAAAACAGCAGGGTAGGGGGTCCCCCAGGACTGGTTTGGGAACCACTGCTTTAAGTCCTGTACGTTGTGAGGTGGGGCCTTCATGGATCAGACTTGTTTGTCCAGCACGTCCCATGGATGCTCGATTGGATTGAGGTCTGGGGAATTTGGAGGCCAAGTCAACACTTTGAACTCGTGATTTATCAGACCAGGCCACCTTCTTCCATTGCTCCATGGTCCAGATCTGATGCTCACGTGCCCATTGTAGGCGCTTTCGGCAGTGGACAGGGGTCAGCATGGGCACCCTGACTGGTCTGTGGCTATGCAGCCCCATACGCAACAAACTGCGATGCACTGTGTGTTCTGACACCTTTCTATCAGAACCAGCATTCACTTTTACAGCAATTTGAGCTACAGAAGCTCGTCTGTTGGATCGGACCACACGGGCCAGCCTTCGCTCCTCACGTGCATCAGTGAGCCTTGGCCGCCCATGACCCTGTCGCTGGTTCACCGCTTTTCCTTCCTTGGACCACTTTTGATAGGTACTGACCACTGCAGACCGGGAACACCCCAGAAGAGCTGCAGTTTTGGAGATGCTCTGACCCAGTCGTCTAGCCATCACAATTTGGCCCTTGTCAAAGTTGCTCAGATCCTTACGCTTGCCCATTTTTCCTGTTTGTAACACATCAACTTTGAGGACAAAATGTTAACTTGCTGCCTAATATATCCCACCCACTGACAGGTGCCATGATAACGAGATTTTCAGTGTTATTCACTTCACCTGTCAGTGGTCATAATGTTATGGCTGATCGGAGTATATTTTAAAAGGAATCAATAGACTAGAGTTTGCATGGAATTGGAATTACCCTGCCATTTAAAAGGTGTGATTTAGAAATAGAATACAATACTTGTAATTTAGTCCTTTACTCTCCTGTAAGATAGCACTTTACAATGTTTTATCATACTTCTTGCCTTGCGTTACTAGTACTAGTACTGTGACCTAACATCTTGTCTGCACTCAGCTCTTACAATTCAGGATGTAAGACCTCATATTGTATTCACTTGTGTAAACTGGAATTTGTAAAATGTATTTCACTGTATTAGGTAAATTTGATTTTTTTTATGTTTTATGCCTTGTACTGAACTGTATTTTTGCACTTTGTATTGCGCTTATATTTGGCCTGGATAAGGGCGTCTGTCAATAAATAATAATAATAATAATAATAATAATAATAATAATAATAATAATAATAATAATAATAATAATAGTCTGATATAAACAATTGGCAACTGAAATGTAACTATCAATTGATCTAAGTGGAGTCACCATTAGGTATTGGGGAGAATTAATTTATTATTTTAAGCCATGGAGGTTTTTGATTTGCTTTTTATTTAGTTGTGTTTCACTTGTGCCAATGCATGCAGCAGCGAGTTAAACTGCTGGGCTCCCTAGCAAGCCTCCTTAACTTTGCTTCGATCTTGGCAAAGACTGAAGCTGCCTCTCAGCAACATCATTTCTCATACAGGCTTTTTATTTTCATCTCTGAAACCAGAAGATACAGAAGAAATCAACCGCAGTCAGACTGAAATAACCTGTGGCATGTCAGTCTTGGAGAATTTCCTTTGAATTATTCTTGTTTTCAAGTAAAGGCAGAGTGAGGGACAGTAAGTGAGCCCTGAGTCATTGCTCAAGAAGCACTTGTCTTCTCTGCAGGGACTTTTTGTGAAAGCTACAAATCAGACCAGTCTCTCCCTGCCCTCAATGAACAAAATAAGAAACTCAAGAGTGAGCACAAAATTAACTTAAATCAGTAATCTCCACAAGGACAAAATGCATTTGTTTAAAATGGTACACATCATAGATGAAGGACTATAAATATCTATTAATAAATGTATGTAATAACACTTTTACGGCCATTCTTAAATGGTCCAGAACCGTTAAAACCCAGACCGTCTCAGTATTTCTACTTTGGTATTCAGCTTTTTATCATTTTGATGTAACTTGGTAGTACGTAGAGTAGTTACAGGATGACCTTAGGTAGAGTCTTTGAATAGGGTTACCATGTGGCTTGGTAGTGCAGGAAAACAACAAAACCAGTTTTAGACATGAAGGATATTTAACTGTTTTTTATGATGCCAAAAATCAAAGTTTCCTTTAAATCCTATTCATTCTTAAATCTCTCTTCATTCCCATGTTTATTGTTGAAAAAAATGGATTGACACTTTAAATACATACTGTAATTTCTACTTTTGCCACCAGTTGGTGTTATTGATACATTACACATCCAGTTCTGAGCAGATCATGTGCTTTTGTGAATTTCTCTTGATTATGAAATTCACCTCCTTCCAGCCAGAAATGATTATGAAATGCATGTGTCTGTGTGTCTCCTCCAGAGAGACTTTCTCCCCCACATTGGCCTAAAATAAAGGCTTTAGGCTATTTGTGCAATTTTCTGTGAAAACTGTGTTGTGCAACAAAGCTAGGACTACTGCCAGCTCTAAACCAACTCATTTGTGCAAACAAGCCTCAGGATATTTATAATGATACAAAATGTGTTTTATTACTATACAAGTACAATATTACTAAAATAATAAAGAAAATATAAATATATTTACGTAACACATAAATAAGACTTTGGCAAATGTTTAAAAATCGGTTTAACCACTGCTTCCTAGACTCTGTAAGAAGATTTTACCTAGTCTTTGTCAGGTTCAGCATATTCAAAGAAAATACTTTGTAAAGCTTGCCACTTCTGCAGGATCGGTTTAATAAGTTAAAGGTACTCAGAGCACTAATGCATTCTGGGCAACAGGGATGTGATCTTCAGAATGCAATCCCTTTAGCCTTTGAATTAAATACATTTCTTACAAGCATTACCTTGTCTTCTTGCTATCTTGTAGACAGTGTTTCACTCCTGGACCAGTTATCTTGTAAATTGTTCTGTGATTATTGATAGAAACATGTATGTATCCAAATTACCGTTGATTTAGGAATACCTTGCATCAGCATAAGGAATTTAAGTATTTAGGATTAATTTTTCCAGCTCTGTTATTATCAACCTTCAGGGATAAATTTAAACAAATCAAATCAATGTCTATTATGAAATCACACTCCCCAAAACAACAAAAAACATATACCCCAAAATCACTATTTTCATTTAACACAAGTATATTTAAATATATAGGCCTAATATATGTGTTTGTGTATCCCATAAACTAGCAATGTTGACAAAGAACCCAAGCTTACACACTGCACAACAGATTAATGAATTTATGGTTTTAGTTCCCTTGTCTGCTTCAATCTTATCATAATCCCTTTATCTAAAAAAAGCAGCAGTTTCAATTATTATTGTTATTTTTTGTGGAGAAGGAATGTCCAAGATAATAGGAGACATGAGAAAACCACGAAAAGTCCCAGTGCAGCAACAAACCAAGAGAAAAACACTTAACAGAATGAAGCAAAAATGGAAAATGGAAAGCAGCCCAAAGACTATTTGATCATAATGAAAGGCTATGAAGTGAGGTTGTAGATAAACTTGTCAAAAGCAAAGGGATAATCTCCTTTCAGGGAAACACTGCTCAATCTGGATGCTTTTATGATTTTCCCTGCTACTGGATGTCAAGAAAGTCTGCTTGTAAGTCTCAAGAGCCCCAGGAGAGGGAGAGAGAGAGAGAGAGAGAGAGCTTGGCCAATTCTGAAAATGAAGATGTAGATTTAAAATAATCGCATTCAAGGATCTGTAAACCCTTCCTGAAGAGCAAAGGAAATAAAAAAAACTAAAACCTGTAATATAAAAATGTGCATTGCTGTAATGCTGTACAGCAATGTGGCCAATGAGTTACTCTTTAATAGTAAGAGTGCAGAACTATAAATGCAGCAGACCACCCATTTATACAACTGGGATTGAACCCAGAACCCTTCACTCAGGGCAGCAGTGTGGAGGTGTGGTCAGGGCTCTGGACCCCTGTGTGATGGGCTTGAATGCTTTGGCTGAGATTGGCCTCATACTAGACCTCTCCAAAAATGAGGCGTGTTCACTGTGCTAAAAATAATCATACATGCCTGTTTGTGCTGGGAAAGGTGCTGAGCTTGTTACAGATCAGAAAATATAACACTGTCACATTATGAAAATGAAATGAGTAAGTGGAAAATGATAAAGGAAAGTATATATATATATATATATATATATATATATATATATATATATATATATATTATACACTATCAACATGTATAACTATGATAAATATAGCTCGTTTGTGAACTGTGAGAATAGTTCTCATGTTTCTGATTGGTTTTCCTGGAGTGCATCATTTTCTACAATCTCTATTAACTATAGACAAGTGGAATGAATTGCCAGTAATTGTCAGACTCCAGTATGGAGAATAGGGAGAACTGTGACAAATGCTAGAATGCTCAGAATGTTGTCAATCATACCCTTTTTTCTGTGTATTTGTATGACACACAGCTGGTTCAGTGTTCATAAGCATCCTTTAGTGCTTGCCACCGTGTACAGACCTCTGCTCTAAGCCAATCAAAGGGTCTTGAGAAATGACCTCTGTGCCTCAATCCCAAATTGTCCCAGGTAGTAAAAATGTACAGTTAATGGGAAACCCCATTCATTGACGATCAGTAGTGTAACGACTACTCCGATATTAAAATCTGCCCTGACAATGAAGCCTCTGATTCATTACATCCTCAATTCATTGTCAGAGATGCAGATAGCATCAGCACCCTCCCACAGCCTCATGTTACTGACATTTTTGCTGAGTGTGGGGTAATCAGACTTTCCATCCGTAGGGTATTTACTTGCAGAATTTGTGAATGTGGCATGTCATGAGCTGCGTTGGTTTCAGACATTCTTCATCTAAATCAAGTGACAGAAAATATTATTTACCAGAATAAACTACAACAAGGCTGTATCCTGGCTTCTGTGTAATCATGTTGCATTTCTTATCACTAGCCACAACTACTGCTTTGGGATTTGATGATTAATTCATATATTTCTGAGCAGATGCTAATATAACAATCAATTACATGTTTGAATTCCAACGTAGTTCAAATCATATTTTCCCCCTTTCCCTATAAATTGTTTCTTGCAATCAACGGACATTTACGACTCATGACGCGTAGCCATGTACAGGTCATTTAAACTATATCTGAATGACCCTGTGGATGTCCCAGTTGTTTGAAGTTTTGGCCACCAAAGTTCAATCAAGGTGGATTCCCTTTGATCCACAATTGCTGTTTATGATGCTTTGTCTGATCCATTTCCCACAGCAGGCACCACATTATGTGATCATTATGTGTTTAATGCCAAATAATTTGGACAGTGAAAGTGAAAGACAACCTCTGTTTCTATACATTGTGGTTTTTCATTGGTAGGCTGGCCTTCACTGAACACCAAGCAACTTTCTTCTAACCTCAAGACATCTGACGCACAGGAAGAAAGGTAAGGCTCTAGAGCTGCAGGGAGAAATGGGTTGGGGGGGAGGGAGAGTTGTGGGTGGGACAGCATGGAAAGTTTTTCTTATTAGAACAAAGTGTTTACTGGTATTAGCTTATACAAACAAGCAGGTTCAACCTCGACACTTCCGTTCCACTGCGTCTGGGAGCCACACGCCCTCCTTTCGCCGCCTGTCTTTCTGTACTTCCTTTGAGCCTCCGATGTTGTTTATAAATGACGTGACCACCTCGCTCTCCCCCCACACCTTTCAGCTGTGCGTTTAACCAGTCTTGATGACAAACGCTTCTCAACTTCAAACCTCGAAGGCATACTTATTGTCAGTTTCTCTCCAATTTTGTTTAAGTTATCAATCTATCTTTGTTTTGTTTTTAAGGTCTTAATTGCTGTTTTTTGTGTTTGGTTTTCCCAAATCTGACCCTGAGAAAAGTCTGAGCTAATTTCTCTTATTTAGTCCTTCTTCGTGTTTCGTCATTTGAGAGGAAGTGTAAGAACAAGAGCTTGAATTTAGTCACAGCAGATCATCCCATCACAAACTGCTCCATGTGGGTATCTGTATTCTTGTTAGTCACGGAATACTAAAAAAACTTGCACTGTTCTCTGAGGTTTCTTTTCTTTCACGACAAAATGAAGAAAGAGCGAAAACCAAACTGTTTGTTTCCATTTCCCAGGGTTGCCTGTGTATAAATATAGATCTGTTTTACATATAACTGCATTTTTAGCATCAATCCAATAGGCTGACATCACTTACGAGTGTAACAGTGAAATGGAACTAACTACTGACTACATGTGATTTAAGAAGTGATTAATGTACACGTATTTAATTAATGTACATCGTATACTTATATTCCTACATCTTTACAAGTAGGTAAACAACGTAAAGGTGATATTTATGTTTTAAAATGGTTGTAAAAGGGTATGTTTTATTTAATGCAACAGCAATTATTATTATAATTTTTTTATTATTTTATTATATTTATTATTATTATATATTTATTATATTTTTTTATTAGCAATGACCTTTTATACACTCCCAACAGAGATGCTTTGTTTATCCTGACAACCAAATGTCTTGACATACTGCATTGTCTTGGTAAACAAAGAGACCTGACACAACAAACCACTAGATGGTATTAAGACATGTGGAGGCCTCAATATACACTCACCTAAAGGATTATTAGGAACACCATACTAATACTGTGTTTGACCCCCTTTCACCTTCAGAACTGCCTTAATTCTACGTGGCATTGATTCAACAAGGTGCTGAAAGCATTCTTTAGAAATATTGGCCCATATTGATAGGATAGCATCTTGCAGTTGATGGAGATTTGTGGGATGCACATCCAGGGCACGAAGCTCCCGTTCCACCACATCCCAAAGATGCTCTATTGGGTTGAGATCTGGTGACTGTGGGGGCCAGTTTAGTACAGTGAACTCATTGTCATGTTCAAGAAACCAATTTGAAATGATTCGACCTTTGTGACATGGTGCATTATCCTGCTGGAAGTAGCCATCAGAGGATGGGTACATGGTGGTCATAAAGGGATGGACATGGTCAGAAACAATGCTCAGGTAGGCCGTGGCATTTAAACGATGCCCAATTGGCACTAAGGGGCCTAAAGTGTGCCAAGAAAACATCCCCCACACCATTACACCACCACCACCAGCCTGCACAGTGGTAACAAGGCATGATGGATCCATGTTCTCATTCTGTTTACGCCAAATTCTGACTCTACCATCTGAATGTCTCAACAGAAATCGAGACTCATCAGACCAGGCAACATTTTTCCAGTCTTCAACTGTCCAATTTTGGTGAGCTTGTGCAAATTGTAGCCTCTTTTTCCTATTTGTAGTGGAGATGAGTGGTACCCGGTGGGGTCTTCTGCTGTTGTAGCCCATCCGCCTCAAGGTTGTACGTGTTGTGGCTTCACAAATGCTTTGCTGCATACCTCGGTTGTAACGAGTGGTTATTTCAGTCAAAGTTGCTCTTCTATCAGCTTGAATCAGTCAGCCCATTCTCCTCTGACCTCTAGCATCAACAAGGCATTCTCGCCCACAGGACTGCCGCATACTGGATGTTTTTCCCTTTTCACGCCATTCTTTGTAAACCCTAGAAATGGTTGTGCGTGAAAATCCCAGTAACTGAGCAGATTGTGAAATACTCAGACCGGCCCGTCTGGCACCAACAACCATGCCACGCTCAAAATTGCTTAAATCACCTTTCTTTCCCATTCAGACATTCAGTTTGGAGTTCAGGAGATTGTCTTGACCAGGACCACACCCCTAAATGCATTGAAGCAACTGCCATGTGATTGGTTGGTTAGATAATTGCATTAATGAGAAATTGAACAGGTGTTCCTAATAATCCTTTAGGTGAGTGTACATATACATGGGCAATAGGAAGTATTCACATTTTTCACATTTTGTTGTGTTTCAACCTAAAATTGTAATACATTTAAATAGGATATTTTCCCCCTCTGATTTATACAACTTACTCAACACTTTGAAGAGGCAAGATATTTTTTTGTGTGAAACAACTGTTAATGAAAACAACTGAAATGTGTTGGTTAGAGGAGTATCCATAATAAATCCACATTGCAGAGAACAAGGATGGGATCATGGAATTCAGAGGAGAAACAACGGAATGCGGTACCCAGAGACATATTGCCTCAAAATCAGTTTAAACAAGGAATATATATATATATATATATATATTTCATACAATTAAATAGCACAGCTTTTATGACAAAATGAAAAGAGGGAATCACTAACATAGGGTTAATGAAATAATCTCACAGTTATATATCATAATGTGGATTTATGCCAGAAATAAATAGACTAATATGACGTAACTGTGGACCATACTGGATGTTTACTCCAAAGTTCTTAGAGATATTTTCAGTGCCTTTATTTACACAGTCATTATTATTAGTCATATTACCTATCCCTTTTTATTTACAATGTTCTGTTGGTTTCTCTTTATTTGTACGTTTTTGTTTCTGACAGCACTGATTTAAATGGTTTAGCCCATTTTTTTCACATTTTCATGCATTTCTAGCTTCGTTGTTGCTTTCAATGTATCAGAGTAAAACTGATTTCAATGGGGCCTATATTCACCCCTCTTCAATATTTGGTAGAACCACCTTTAGCAGTAATTACAGCTGTATTTTGGGGTAAGTCTCTACCAGGTTTGCACATCTGGATTGTGCAGCATTCACCAATTCTTCTTGGCAAAATTGTTCAAGCTCTGTCAAGTTGGAAGGAGGTCATTGGTGGACAGCAACCTTCAAGTCTTGACACAGATTTTCAATCATATTCAAGCCACTGGGCTACTCTAGGACACTCCAGTGTTGCTTTGGCTGTGTGCTTGGGGTCATTGTCATCTCTGTCCCAGTCTTAAGTCTTTTGCAGACAGAAGCAGGTTTGTATTTAGGCCAAATAGTTTCAGCTTTTTTATGAAATGGCTTTTGTAACCCTTCCATAAAGGCCAGATTTGTGGAGTACATAAGCTATGGAATACTGTAGGTCTTTTAGTTGTCATTGGCCTGTTGATGGTTGGTCTGGAACGACAGCTGCTCTAAGCAGATTCTGGGTGGTTCCTTCCACTTCTTAATGATTAACTTGACTGTGCTCCAAGGGATATTCATTGCCTTTGAGATATTTTTATACCCCTCCCCTGATATTTTCCTTTCCACAGCTATATACAAAAGTGGTTTTGAAAGATCCTTGGTCTTCATGGTATTATCTGTGCTTTGAATGCACAGGTGGGACTTTACAGAGACAGGTGTATTTAATCTGAAATTATGTGAACTACTTTTATTCTACACAGATGGACTCCATTCAACTTACTGTGCGATTTCTGAAGACAACTGGCTGCATCTGAGCTCATTTAGGAGTGTCATAGAAAAGGGGGTGAATACTTATGTAATGAAGTCTATTCAGGTTTTTATTTGTATTTTTGTTTTCAACCTCACATTTTTTCCCACATTTAAAGCTTGAAGTAGATTTTGTAGAAGATAAAATTTGAATGCATCGATTTCAGGTAGTAACGGAACAAAATGTGAAAAAGTCCAAAGGGGGTGAATACTTACTATAGGCACCGTAAATTAAACATATTAAAACTAGCTCTGCATTATAACTGCATTATAACTGCATGGTCCTTCAGGAAGAAATAATCCCCTTAAAAGGTCCATTGGACTTTTATAATTAACCTTCACCTAAGATATCAGTGGGTGTAAAGCCAGGCAACAAACATAACTAGATCACAATTTATATTAATTACTTTTTCATTGTTGCGTGATGTGCCTTTTTCAGGGCTTAAAATAGTGCACTGTGGTTTTGGTGTGATATTTGATGTAGCTTCTCATAATCTAATATTACAGCAAAAGGAAAATCACGAGGTACTTACGTCTCATGTACTGTAAGACAAAAACACAGGCATTTCTCTCTATTGTTTACCAGGAATACAGAATATATATATATATACATATATATATATATATATATACATATATACATATATATATATATATACATATATACATATATATATATATATACATATATATACATATATATATATATATATATATATATATACATGTACATATATATATATATATATATATATATATATATATATATACATATATATACATACATATATATATATATATATATATATATATATACATATATATACATATATATATATATATATATATATATATATACACACACACAGTATAATTAAATACTTGAAATGGTTAAACTGTGGGAAGTGATTGGCAGAATTGGTATTCATATTTTCCCTGTGTCAGCTTCCATGGTAGATTAATTAGAATCGTGGGCAAAAAGATGGCAAATAATAATAAGTAAAACTAAAATAACTTATATACATATATAATAAATAAATACATACTTAGAGCTATTCCTAATACCTGGTGCCAAATCAAAACTTTGGGCCACCCACCAATTTCCCAAATCCAATACCCAACGTCAGTATTTTTTTTGATGAAGCATTGATTTGGTCCTCAGTCATACTATATGCATTAGACTTTAAGGGTTAAGATTGAGGCATCTTAGATTCATGGTCAAGTTTGTTTGTTGTTTGTTTCACACATATGTGCCACACCTGTCAGGATGATGGTGCTACAGAAGCCACTATTGGCACTGTCTTCCCCAGGGCAGCCTTACATTAGTGTCCTGTTATTGTTTGACAGGTAGGCGTGGCATATTTTCTATGCAGTAAAAGTGAACTGTTTTGCAAATGCAAGCAAAGTAGCTTTCGTGAATTAAAGTAACAGGAGCTGGTTTCGCTCTCTCTTTTTGTACTTGTTCCACAATCTTATTACGGTATGTCTAGTAAACAGTACATTCTTGTCAACATCTTCAATGTATCATAATCTCGATACTGATATGTTTGAGCATGTAACCATATACAGCATTTGAGTCTCTTTGCTCAAAAACAAAAAAAGTTATTTAACCAATTAATTACACTGCAAGATGTGATGACAACAACCTTGCTCTAAAGTGGCTTTATACATATATATTTACAGGCTACTAATAACATAAGGACAGTTTTGATTTCTGAGAAAAGTTCTAACTGAAGGTTTAGATTGCAGTATCTTGCATAGCCCCTCTAAGGAACGTGCATCTCACTTTTCTGAAAGCAGTTTGGGGTTATCTGCAGGGGAAAATCAATTTACATGTCTCTCTATTGTTTTCCGTGTACAAATGTAGAAACAAGGGAAAGTTTCTGAATGAGAAAAAAAAATATTTTGGTGAAAATAAAGTATACTGAAAATGTACAAAATGCAACGAAAAAATGCTTATGTCTTACATCTGTGAATGGTGATGATAAAATTCCTTTAGACATGTAAACGCAAAGTTCTTAAATGATTTGCATAGCGCTTCACATTCACAGCTGTAACATGCAATAAGTGGTCACACACTGTAGAAGAGTCCTATAAGTGGGTAACCAACCACGGCTTCCACAGTTTCGATCTTTTTCAGAAGGCGCTTCAAAGTGAGTGTTCTTCAGAAAACATTGAAGTGACGTAAGCAGACGTGACATATAAAAGGAAAAAAGCAGCTTTCTTGTAGATTTCTTGTAAACGCTGACTCGAAGGGCAACGGCATGCCTTCTTGACGTTCATAAACAAACATCAAGATTGTTACGCAATCCCAGCTGGTTAATGTGCAAACTGTGTCATGTGGGCAGCCATCTGGAGCAAAATTGAATTCCAGCACTTCTCATTCTCTTTGGTAAGTGTCAGTGATAACGATGCTGTTGTTTCCATCCACAAAGTCTGTCAACTATTGGATTCATCTGAAGAAGAAAATCAACTAGGTCAACAAGCATTCATATTTTAGTTAAATATTTCTTTAAAGCTATAAAATAATCCACAACATTTACATTGATCTGTAAGTGTAATGTTTACAGCACATATAAAAATGTTCATCTTGACTGACTCAAGCAGTCCTCGATCATAAGTTAACCAAAACCAAACTTCCCAATTTGGTTCTGACATGGAGACCGTAAATCCAGTGCTACCAAGCCACTTCCCATAACCCATCCAGTCTCGAAGACAAGATTGAGTGACTGAATGGACTTTTTTCTCCTCGCACTTTGCAACACTGAGTTTTTGTCTCCAACAAAGTCATACACAATGTGTCGTTTTGGGAAGAAAAATGTCTGTGACACAAAATGGCCCCTTTTAGTTGACAAGTTGTCAGGATGAAAATAATGCTGGATAGATCACACATCATTAATCTACTACAGTATGTTTTTTCCACTCGATTTACCTAAACACTCCCATCTCGTTCCATTACATTTTTTATTTCTTGCAGTTATTTTTCCAGTGTCAGTCGCAAAGGCAAATTGTCAATTTGAGGTTTCTCAGCCACCAGCAGGTGGTTTTTACTTTTCTGACTCTCTACGAGATGATGACAACGTGATGTGTTTGCCGTGTGGTTTCCCCCATGTGGTTGCGCCGTTTTGGGGGCCGTTCTGCGGCTTCCTCGACAGAGGAGCTACAACCCTCCTGGGGGGGTCTTGTGACTCAGATATTAGCCCACTGCCGCGATCCAGGGAACATGACTAGCTCATCACAGATGTGTGCCGTGATTGTTATGGTGCTTCAGTTAAATCTTTTCATTAAAATGCCACCTGTATTCAAAAAGTGGAATAATTATGAAAAATGTTATAAATCCCCAGATTTATGCCAAATTAAATACATATTTTGTAGGTAAACATTCCACAGCTAGCATCTCCTTATCACTTCAGAAGGGTTAAAGATACATTTAAACTGGCTATTATACACATGAAGAAAGTAGTATGCCATAGTATAGCTAGACTACAATTTTTTTTTTTTTTTTTAAATATTCATATCACAATTGTTTTCTTAACTGCTCTGTATAGTGGAAAATTCAGTGAAAGAAGCATATTTGGTACTATGTTATATTGTTCTCTGATTAATTTATTTAAAAATATATAGTTTATCAGACTGTCCTTATCTGTATACCTACACTTGTTTGAGTTCAGAATGGGACTGATTTATGGTAAGTGTGGTATTATTATTCTACAATGAACTGTGTGGTTGCTAATCTGTATAGGAATGTATTGTCATAAACTCCAAGTAACTCTAGTGGTAAACTCTTACGGTAAAGTGCAAATCTCCTGTTGAAAATGTTGAACTCCCTTTATTTACCACAATGCATCAGTGTTGCCTCCTGCAGTCTTTGGGTGGATATTTGGCACCAGGCCTCTTGTGTGGACTGAGAGAAGGAATGAATATGCAAGCGATCCGTGAACGGTAATCTGCGATAAAATCATCAGCCAGTCATTTCAGCACCACCTCAGATGTCAGTAACGTCAGCAGTATGGTATTCCTCAGTTCACATGATAAAGTAAACTGTCTATTCTGATTGTACCGGTGCAATTACTGGCTTACATTTAAGTTTTCCTTCCTATATTTAGAGAAGAAAAGTAAGTCACCAGCTTTCTGGTAAACTGGACTGTGCCTGAGAGTGCATTTAAAAAAGGCAGTCACCACAACTTTGTACTCCCCTATAAATTAATCTTGTATCTGGTCCACAAGTAATTTTTGTCTACCTGCAAACTATTTTTTTCTTGGACAGGAGATTTCAACTTAACCCGGCATTCATTGACATTTCTGCTAAAGAAGTTCTTCGTCTGTATCATCTAGATACTGACAGGGTTGTGTAGACTTATGTAATGCTTAGTCCAGTTTTAGAGACAGGAATTGTGAAATAGTGGTATATTAAAAGCTAAATACTATCCTTACATTGGCCTAACAGTCACCTTTCAGAGAACAATACAGAAAACATGCTTTTCTAAAGCTTGATATGAAAGTCATTTTGTAAAAACATAAATTCTCAAAACTGATAAATGAATAAGTGGCAATTAGTTTATACCCCTATGATTATATGCAATTACTTGCCAGTGTTAAAATGTCAATGTTTTCATAATATGCCACCACAGTTTTTAGTTGTCCACTCTTGTTTCATTCACTTGCGATTTTATTAAGGAAAGCGAAGCTTTGACAACGCAAGCTGAGTTCCAAGAGAGAGCTGCTAATATTTCCCAGATCTTTGAATATTCGGCCCTTGGTCCTTCATGTCAAAGACAATTGGCTCATTGATTACAGAAGGTGGCACTTCCTATGCTATGCTATGAATCTGGTCATTTCCCATCATGCTTTCAAAGTGGGCAGGAGCCCTAATGGAACAGTACTGGTCATATAAGAACGATATGGCCAGAATATCTGAAAGTTCAGAGTCCCGGAGAAAGGGCAAATCTCTCCAACTCATTACATCAACGGTTTATTATTCTATTAAATTAACCATAAAAAATATGTATGTTTTAAACATGTTCGTCTTTTTTGTTATTAGATATAAAAATGACATCTTATTTGGGGGCTTTAGATTAGATTGTTTGCAACTGTTCTCAGTCCCTTAATCTGTGGAAAACACAAAATGTGCGAAACAAAGTGAATTGTGCGGGTGGATGGGCGTGTCTGTGTAGCAGCGGCAGAGGAATGGGTGTCATTTTCTCCTTCTCACTCTATAATAGGCAAATGATCTTTGCATTGTAACCTATGCGGACACAGGGAAAGGGAAAAACCCTTGACTGGAATTTCCGATTTCACTGATCCACATGTGAGACGTCTAACCTTGCCCCCCCACTATCACCATCACAACGTCTGCAAATGAATAATTGGGACATTGTGAGTGATGATCATATTTTCAGTACTAGGGGGACTTTTTTTTAACCAAAAGGTCTGATTTAAGGCACAATAGCCTTGCCTTATCTTTTTATTATATTTTATTATTATTATTATTATTATTATTATTATTATTATTATTATTATTATTATTATTATTATTATTATTATTATCATCAGCTACTGGGGGGGAGTGTTAGTGGTTTGGCCACTGGGAGGGGTTGTGGTCAGGGACTGTGAGGAAGAGATCGATGCTCTTCCTATGCCTGGAAGCTGCCTGCACCTCCACACCCCAATTCCCTTGCACCAGCCGAAATGTTTATGATCGTCACATTGTTTCTACTGTGTCAGTTTTTCCTGCGTGCATCATACATACTGATAGATTTGAATTATTTAGAACTTTGGCTCATTGCAAATTCAGGTCAACTCAAATCAAGGCTTATTCTAGTGCCCTACAATCCCAAGGGCAACTCTCGCCCCGACATTCAAATCTGATTGCCACTGCTTTTCACCAGTTTGTGGGCTGCTCTCCTCTCTCTTCTGTACTGGGGTTGGGCTTGGTAGAGTCCAGCGATTCTTGGTTCTCGTCAGCGCTGCCGGCCCCAAATCAATCCTTGAATAATCCAATACATTCTCTATTTGGACGTGACATATATTGCTCTTGAAAAGGCGAATCCATCTCTGTCAGGGATGGCAAGCTATGGTGAGCACAAATCCCGCAATTGCTTGATCCAAGGTCAAATGCTTGTGGCTGAGGTGGCGCAATAATTCAAGTATCCTCCTACTATTTCAATGTAGTCTCAGTGTTGACAGATGTCACCTTCCCCCCTGCCCTTATGATGACCAGATTTTGTTCTAGGTTTGAAATCAGTAAATTGAGATTGACCTTGTGTATATGGGCATATCCTGTCCTACGCATAGACAATAATAAAAACTCTCCCTATATGAATCATTGTTAAAAAATAGGAATGCATTAGCATGTATTTCCTCTTACCTTCGTACATTTCCTACTTTTAAAGTAATTATGCAGTGCTGGGAAATCAAAGACTGTTTGTGCATGCAGTTCTTTTATTATAGTTTTTTCTTGTAGCCTCGTTAACACAACAGTTATTCAAAGCAAAAGGATTACATTTATTTTATCCAGACCCAGTGGTCCCCAGAGAGTATATCCAGCTGCCATATGAATGTTAATTTAATATACATCACCAGGCATTTTGCCTACTTTAATGACCAAAGTTTAGGCACATCTCCAGCTTCTCAATGATTCTTGGATACCTTGCAATATTTTAACTGGAAGTAGCTGAGAAGCCCTGATGAAACTGCAATTTTCTCACTTCATTTTGCATATTGTTTTGTGAATGTTTTATTAGGGCTGTTTAGTTTTGAAATACCAGCCCAATTAGGAAAAATAAAGCTTATTTTTATAAATTAGATGACTACATTCTGATGCGTACAGTTCTTTTCCTAGATCTTGCATGAAACCTTACTTTCTGAGGATGTGGGTAGGATATTTGAAGAGCCATGGAATATATCCCTGGTGCTTGACATTTTGACTCATTTGTCTGTTTTTAATTATGAATTCAAGTTTGGGCTATGGCTCATTCTAGTGCCTTACAATCCCAAGGGGAGCTCTCGGCCCGAAATTCAGATCTGTTTGCCACTGCTATTGACCAGTTTGTGGGCCACTCTCCTCTCTCCTCTGTACTGGGTTTGTACTCCGTAGAGTACAGCGATTCTTGGTTCTAGTCAGCGCTGCCGGCCCCAAATCAATCCTTGAATGATCCAATACATTCTCTATTTGGACATGACATATGTTGCTCTTGAAAAGTTGAATCCATCTCCGTCAGGGATGGCAAGCTTTGGTGTGCACGAATCCCGCAGGTTTTCCAGTGATAAAGGCTTTCAAACAAATGTCATATTTTGATTGAGCGAGGCATGAATTTAATATTTAATTTAATAACTGGGGTCCATATGTTTTCTTAATCACTCCACTGACCAAATTAACTGCTTATAACTTCAAAGGGGATTTAATGAGAGGTGCAAAAAGTGCCAGATTTTCAAAGACCATAGTGGGATTCTCTGGGATGCCAGTAGGGGTGGCACCTTTGAGAAACAAAAAAAGTTATAATAAAAAAAAGGAACGTGGTTCTGGGGGCATTCCCCCCTGGAAGAAAAGTTTAGGGATAAAGCCTTTAAATCTGGTGACTTCTGAGAACACAGTCCTGACAAAAATGTACCTTTATTTTAAGTAAATATGAGGTCAAAAAGTGTTACAGTTGAAGAGATGTCTTTTTATTTTTGCCTTAGATTGTAATGTTTCTTTATTAAAAATCTTTATTCCTGCTCATTGTTGGGATACTTAAGGCTTCAATACTCACATATTGATCAAATTCATTACAACTTTGTTTGTGTATAATATCATATTTACACTGGATTCCAATATACATTTAATGTGTGTTTTGAGAGAAATACACATGTAAAACACATGTATGTATTATGTATTTCCTTGCCAGATGTGCACTTACAAATGCATGGAACATATGGAAATTGTGTTATAATGTATACATTTGCACCTCTTGAGACTTTGTAGCCTGTGGCTGCGTCGCCTGGTGATGTCTGTTGGACAGTTTCCTCGCAGAGTATGAGAAAAGTCTGCACAGACTGGTGCTGCGTCCCAAATTGCACACTTACTCCCTACAGCCTTCGACAAGTGTACACTTCGCGTGACGTTGTGCTGACGTCACAGAGTGTACACTTGAGTGAGCGAGGGTGTAGGGTGTAGGGTGAAGTTACGAGCGTTCAGTGGGACACACTTCAGCATCAGCATTAGCTGCCTTTGCCTTTGACTGAAAAAGTACCTACGCAGTCTTTTCTTTTCATCCGTCTCTGTATTTAATTAAAATAATAATAATAATAATAATAATAATAATAATAATAATAATAATAATAATAATAATAATTTTGAAATACATTGTTTGTTAATATCACCTCCCAACGGTGTTGTTTTTTCCAGGTATGGAAATACGTAACAAATAGCGTTCCGTATTGATTCAAAATGGAACACAACATTCTCCTCTTGATTATGGAACGATTCCGTATTTTACGGAACGGGTGGCAACCCTAGCAGTGTTGCCTGCTCCTACTGAACTCAGTGGTACAGTGGTACAAGGTAAAGGAAGCTTCAATAGATGCATTATGAAAGGCAAGGACAGGTCTTTACAGATATATTTTAACCCAGGGTCTGGCTCCTGTTTTCTCCGTTCCTCCACAGGTTTGCCGTTCCTGCGCGGGCGACCGCCCAGCAGATCTTATATGGTCCAGCTAGGGGATTAACATCTTCCACCCTGAGGTGCTGGTGGCGTGTCGTCTGCGCAGTGAAGCAGGCCCTGTGGGAGGGACGGAATATCTGTCTATTCAATAAGCAGGAGCTGAACCCGATTGTCATCGCGCGGAGGGGCATGGTGCTCGTGAGGGACTACGTCAATCTGGAGGTCCATCAGAGGGGCAAGGAGGAAGCCTATAAGAACTGGCATATACAAGATCTGGGGGAGC
Organism: Amia ocellicauda; assembly: GCF_036373705.1. Classification (NCBI taxonomy): domain Eukaryota; kingdom Metazoa; phylum Chordata; class Actinopteri; order Amiiformes; family Amiidae; genus Amia; species Amia ocellicauda. The sequence continues at coordinate 5,078,656 of NC_089856.1, forward strand.
TTAGGATCCCATGATGGGACCCACCTCCGGGGACGGTCAGTTCCCCCTGCTGGAGCCCGAGCCCAAGGTCTTTTAACCATTTTATGAATGATTGTTTTTAAAATGACTTTTAAAAATGAATCTTAACTGTTTTTAAAGATTTAGTTGTTTTTAAATCACTAATTGTTTAGGTTTTTTTTGGTTTAGTTTTGTTCTATTTCTTTGGTCAAATACATTGTCCGTTTTGGATTTAATTTTAAATGCATTGGACCTTTCTTGTTTGTTTTTTATTTTTACCTTTTTAATTGTTTCTTTATTTTGTCCAGTGCATTTTCAGTTATTTTCAATGTATTTGACTTTTATGTTGGTTAGCAGTTTTGCTTTAATCACGTTTGTTTTGTTGTTTTGTGCACTTGTTTATTTAAAGTTAAGTTTTTTTCGTTTTTGTTAAATCACAAAGATTTTAAAAATTTTAAGTGATTTTAAGAATTGATTTTAAAAAAGTTTTTAATCATAAGTATTAAAAATTTGAATTGTTTTTATTTGTAATGTAAAATACTTTAAACAATAAAACAGTATTTTAACCCTGACACTATACATGCTCTAGATTGATGATTCTTAACCACAGATGCACTTTATCACCATTTTTACATCAAATACCGGAATGTTTGGTGGCGGGGGCGGGGTTGGGTCGGGGGTTCTGGTAAAGTGAACCCTTAAGGAGAGCACTGTGGGGAAATTACAATGAGGGAAACAATCCTCAGTTTTTTACTTTAGCCCCCTGTTTCATATCCTTTTTCACTTTGTCAAAGTATTTCCAAGCAAAACTTCTCCGTGAGGAAGCAATTGGTTGCGTTCTTGTAGCACAGATGTCCGCAGATATGCGCAGATCTTCAGAATTTCACCAATCCCATTGGTGGAGTCAGTTTAGCCAATCACAGACCATAAATAACAAATCCCACAATCCCATTTATCTTCATTACATCTAATTAAGTGTCCAAATGCAGGATGCAAACTTTGCCACTGATGTGTGTGACCCCCCCCCCGTCCCCCATATTCTTGTTTTCTTCTTCTCAAGACTTGACTGCAGTGGAATGAAAACACTTTAAATACACCAGTACAACACGTATGATGGCTTTTACTTAATTTCATTGATGGTTCAAATGCAAGCATGTCTCAGGCATGTTACAAGTTGATACAACTGCATGGGTTTTTGATTGGATAGTTTACAAAAGCCCAACATTTTTCACAGATCTAGCCTATTTTCCTCTCAAAGTGCACCAGATTGATGCATTTAACTGTTAAAGTTTACAACATACCCCCCTAGAGGGTGCAGGGTTCCTCCACCACAGTTTTCCAAAATCCTGTGGGAAACACTGATGATTCATTTTATAAATTAGATTCTTCATCAGTGAAGATGACTACATTCTGAGTATTGTTATTTTCCTAGATCTTGCATCAAACCTTATGAAACTTCACTCCTAGTTGTGTTTCTGAGGATATGGGTAAGATAAATGAAGAGCCATGTCACATGTGAAAGAACATTTCCCAGGGCTTTTGACTCCTATCTAGTAAAAATGTCTGTTTTTATTTATGAATTCAAGACAATCAAGTTTTCGTCATCAGCATGGGGGTGACCTGTAATTAATGTATAGTCTTGTAGTCATTTTATAATTTATAACAATAATGTTAATGTTATGTAAATCAAATAGTTGTTGTATTGTTGTTAGGGGAATAAATACTATATGGTGGTGATGGCCCCTTTCCAAATTTCCAATAATGTAAGTTTTTCAAAACAAGTGAAATATGGAAAGTTTGGAAATGTAAGTAAATAACATCCCCACGTGCAGGGGCATGTCTAGGGGGGGATGAATTAAATAAATTTATATTTTATAAGATAGTTGTTTTCATTTCTCTTTTTCGTGGCACACATTTCCTCCTAATATGTTTGTATTCTATTTTTGGTAGAAATAGTGGTATTGGAATGAATACAATAAAACATGTATACAACATACACCGATCAGCCATAAGATTATGACCACTGACAGGTGAAGTGAATAACACTGATAATCTCGTTATCATGAAACCTGTCAGTGGGTGGGATATATTAGGCAGCAAGTGAACATTTTGTTCTCAAAGTTGATGTGTTAGAAGCAGGAAAAATAGGCAAGCGTAAGGATCTGAGCAACTTTGACAAGGGCCAAATTGTGATGGCTAGATGACTGGGTCAGAGCATCTCCTAAACTGCAGCTCTTGTGGGGTGTTCCCGGTCTGCAGTGGTCAGTACCTATCAAAAGTGGTCCAAGGAAGGAAAAGTGGTGAACCGGCGACAGGGTCATGGGTGGCCAAGGCTCATTGATGCACGTGGGGAGCAAAGGCTGGCCCGTGTGGTCCGATCCAACAGACGAGCTACTGTAGCTCAAATTGCTGAAAAAGTGAATGCTGGTTCTGATAGAAAGGTGTCAGAACACACAGTGCATCGCAGTTTGTTGCATATGGGGCTGCGTAGCCGCAGACCAGTCAGGGTGCCCATGCTGACCCCTGTCCACTGCCGAAAGCGCCTACAATGGGCACGTGAGCATCAGAACTGGACCACGGAGCAAAGGAAGAAGGCGGCCTGGTCTGATGAATCACAAGTTCAAGGTGTTGACTTGGCCGCCAAATTGCCCAGATCTCAATCCAATCGAGCATCTGTGGGATGTGCTGGCCAAACAAGTCCGATCCATGGAGGCCCCACCTCACAACTTATAGGACTTAAAGGATCTGCTGCTAACATCTTGGTGCCAGATACCACAGTACACCTTCAGAGGTCTAGTGGAGTCCATGCCTCGACGTGTCAGGGCTGTTTTGGTGGAAAAAGGGGGACCTACACAATATTAGACAGGTGGTCATAATGTTATGGCTGATCAGTGTTTAAGTAGCATAATATAGCACTGGTAACATGCCTATGTGTGAGTTTTTGGATAGTTTTTTTGTTGTTGACAAGGTTAGGAAACTAAATGGGTGATGCAGGAATCTTTGCCTGGTGTTTCAAGGCCTGTGGTCTTTCTTTCACTGATAGAAAAGTCTCACCGTGTCGACAGTTCATATTTCCTTTTCCAGCGTAGCATGTTCCACCCTTTCGGTTAGCAAAATATTCCAGCTACGCATTTGTATAATTTTTGCTTAGGTTTTCTCATTAATAATCTAATAGATACATAGTTTATATATATATATATATATATTATTAATGAGAAAACCTAAGCAAAACCTAAGCCTAAACAACGTGGGTTGAAAAAATACACATTTTCTTTCCTCTTGGTTAGCGCATTCTGTTTGTTGCAGTGTTGTCGTGTGATTGAATAAACCCTGTCCTGTCTATGCAGCCTTGACAGAAAACTGGGATTTCCCCCCTGCAGCATGACGCCACTGACGTGACAGTTCATACCAAAACCTTTTGACTAACGTGGGCTCACCCCAGCAGCTTGGTTTTTCAGCTGTTGATTTAAAAGCACATCTCTGTGGGAATGGGCATGAGCACAAAGCTGGTAAAAAAGAGTTAATCTTTGCAAAAGACCTGTCTGGCAAAGCGCACGATCAAGTGAACGTGTGAGATTTAATTAAAAGCACATAGCAAATGGGGGAGGCTGTACCATGGAATTGTGGGTAAAGGATACATTATCCAGCAAGTTATGGTTTTGTAAACGTTTGTGCCAACAGGTGGTGGGGGGTATTGTCACTAACAGTAGGCACAGACTCTTCATGTGCCACATCTCCTGTTCAGGCATTTAAACACAATAATGCCCACTCCAAGGATCACAGCTTTAATTTTGTGTGTGTCAAAACAGGATCTCCCATTTTAAATCTGCTCCTTTAATGATATTTCAGTTAGGACCATTGCTCTGGGTGTAGACAATAATGGTGGGAAAAAACAAACATTAGCAGAGTGAAAAATATATATTATAAATAAATAATTAGCCTAGATAGACAATCAAAATAATTATAATAGACAACCAGAGAGTTACATATGTGGTATTGTACAGTGCTTCTTGAATTAGAATCACTGTTCTGTGTGAGCTTAGGAAACCGGTACTAATGGAATGACACCCATTCCTTCTCCGATCAGTCATTTGATAATAGCTTGCCTTGTATGTAAAAGGAAACATTCTTAAAAACAATAAGTTAAATAACATAACAGAAGCACACTGCTGAAATCCTGAGCAAGCAGGAAAGGTTCTATCGACAGATGTAAACACAGACAGACATTCAGAAATGGTTTTAAATAAATAAGTTTGTACTTATACAAGTACCTTGGGCTCCTGTAGTATGGTTCACAAATACATCTAATTCTTCTTTTTTTTTCTTTACATTCCTGAACATGCATGTCCAAAACTTTATTCTCATTAGCAGATCAGGGCAACTGAGATAAAGAGGGTCCTAACCAAATCAATCTACTTGCGAAAAAGCAAAATCTAGTAATCTACTAAATCTAGTAATTTATCAAAGTAATTTTTTTTGGCAGAAGCCACTTTCTACTACTTCTATTTAAATTTAGCTCCTTGGGCATCAAAACCGATTTATCTCTGATTTAATCTCTGTTTGGAAGTGAGTGGAGTGCACTATCTTACAAATCATTTCAGGATTTGAGTAATGAGAAGAGAAACCGTAGGCATGATACTTTAACGGCTAAATTACACTTGGGAAGCCCTCTTCTTTAATAGCAATCGTTTTGGATGTGGGCTTTGGTTTTCTTGGTTCAACAAATAAATAACTCAATATAAATACACAAGTACATTCAGTGTCAGGTGTGTAATGTTTCCAGGGCTTAGCCAGACTGACAGCTTATGCCTGAAAATTCTTAATCTTTTAGCGTTTGTTTTCTTCTTCACTATCTTTTTTTTCTTGTTAGTTTATTCCATTGATGGTGGTGCTGCTTGTCTCTTGCAGAGGGACAAGTAGACACCTGTTGCCTGTCATTTGAGCAAAATGTGGCCGAAATGTTTTAAGGTAAACCTGGTGCTTCAAGACTTTCAAATATCCAAGGGCTGAGGCTGTGGTCCTGAGATATGGGCAACCAAGAAGACTGCAAAACACAGGGCAAGGCCAGCCAACCTTCCAGTATCCCATCCCAGCACGAGAGAGGGCACCACTGCAGAATGAGGGGGGGACGCGAACATGCTTCTCAGATTTCCTCCTCTGCTAGCTAGCTGCCATGTTCACTTCAATGGTTGCAGCATGTGTATCCCAAAAAATGTCTCAGTGGGCTGACTGTCTATCTGTGGTTTCCCAGAGCAGGTGATAGAAATACTGTCACCCAGAGAGAGCTTGAACTGGCGCCCCATGTAGCCCGAAGTGGCGGTCTGGCTGTCGTTCTTTGAGAATCTTCTCCTCAGCAGTACGTTATCTTCTTTGCCCGTCTTCCACTTCATTTCCACTGTGTAGGTAGTTTTGGGGCTTGATTGTAGCACGCTGATCTGTGTGTAGAGGTAGTACAGCCCATCACTCCGGATCACTACCTCCCCATTCTGCTTTAAAGTGACATTCTCCAGCATTTCATCACTGTTTTCTTCCATCCAAGGAATGGTTCCATTATTTTCTTTGCACAATACAGAAAAAGATGTTACAAATGGTGTGAACAATGTGCACTGCCACAGAAACATCTACAAAGTCTACGGTCAGCAGAATTCTGAGCACGTTTTCTCTGAAGCTGTGATGAAATCAGTTTTTCCAATGCCATGTTCAAGAAAATGTAGCAAAAATGGGAACAAAAGTAATTTTAGGACTTTTAGAATAAACGGGAGGTACATTAAATGGAAATCTGGTTTCTGAACAACACTGTAAAATACTTAAGGAACATGTATGCAACATTATTGTGGAGTTTCTTTGGAGTGTAATGATGTCATAAAATACCATTGTGTAGCCTGTAGGTCATTAAGGTGTTGCTAGTAATGTTTTATGTTGAAGTAGTAGTTTGGGGTATTGTGTTTTAAGAACTATTGCATAAATCCCATATCCCTGCCAAGTGCTCTTGTTTGAAGTTGTAAGTTTGTAAGTAAGTGTTATTGTATTCAGATCAACATTCCTAATAAGGTCTAATTAGGATTTAATGTTTATGTCTGCCTTCAAGTAAGCCTGCACTCCACTTATTTCAACTACTGAGCAAATACATGCATTCAGTTACCTTGAATTCCATTTGACTGCTATTTTGGTGTATATGTAAAAAATAATGCAAAACTAAAATAAATGAGAAAACAACAAACTTTTGTCACCAAATAAATACAGACAACACACTTTGTTTATGTTTGTGCAACAGCAAAAATGATAATGCTGATACATTGAGAGACATGCTGAGGTCTGATTTGCAGTCCAGTTGTGATACAGTGTATAAAACCTGAATATGTATCTATGAGATAAGCCTTACCACTTTCTGCCACAATCAGCAACACACTGGGAAGCTTTTCAGTTTTGTCCTGCAGAAACAAAATACAGAGATTATTAACTGGAATTACAGAGATGGTGCTCCTTTCTTAAATGGGGTTTTAAACCGAAGTGTGGGAAGAGGACAGCATCTCGCTCCCGATTTTCCCAGCTCTTTCCCAGCATTCCCTGCTTTGCTTCCTCCTCCCCAAACACTGCAGATACAATCTTTCACAAGAATATAACATGGAACACCTAGACTGTTTGCAGCTTAATGTAAAAGTATGAACAGATAACAGTTGCGACAAAATACAATATTTCTCCCTGCCTGTTTTACAGTTGGAAGGTATTTCCATTCAGATATCGAAACCAGCATTTTAGAAATATTGCAATGTACTTATACTTATTAATAGTGATCAATGCAAAATATGTGTACTTTTATAACCCACCAGATGGTTTAATTAAATCATTCATGGAAGAAAGCTTTGAGGAAAAATTGTAAATACAGTGCATCCGGAAAGTATTCACAGCACTTCACTTTTTCCACATTTTGTTATTCCAAAATATTTTCCTCAAAATTTTACAAACAATACCCCATAATGACAACGTGAAAGAAGTTTGTTTGAAATTTTTGCAAATGTATAAGCAAAAAAAGCACATGTACATAAGTATTCACAGCCTTTGCTCAATACTATGTTGAAGCACCTTTGGCACAAATTACAGCCTCAAGTCTTTTTGAGTATGATGCTACAAGCTTGGCACACCTATTTTTGGGCAGTATCTCCCATTCTTCTTTGCAGGACCTCTCAAGCTCCACCAGGTTGGATGGGGAGTGTCGGTGCACAGCCATTTTCAGATCTCTCCAGAGATGTTCAATCGGGTTCAAGTCTGGACTCTGGCTGGGCCACTCAAGGACATTCACAGAGTTGTACTGTAGCCACTCCTTTGTTATCTTGGCTGTGTGCTTAGGGTCGTTGTCCTGTTGGAAGATGAACCTTCACCCCAGTCTGAGGTCCAGAGTGCTCTGGAGCAGGTTTTCATCAAGGATGACTCTGCACATTGCTGCATTCATCTTTCCCTTGATCCTGACTAGTCTCCCAGTTCCTGCTGCTGAAAAACATCCCTACAGCATGATGCTGCCACCACCATGCTTCACTGTAGGGATGGTATTGGCCAGGTGATGAGGGGTGCCTGGTTTCCTCCAGACATGACGCTTGCCATTCAGGCCAAAGAGTTCAATCTTTGTTTCATCAGACCAGATAATTTTGTTTCTCATGGTCTGAGAGTCCTTCAGGTGCCTTTTGGCAAACTCCAGGCGGGCTGTCATGTGCCTTTTACTGAGGGAGTGGCTTCCGTCTGGCCACTACCATACAGGCCTGATTGGTGGAGTGCTGCAGAGATGGTTGTTCTTCTGGAAGGTTCTCCTCTCTCCACAGAGACACGGTGGAGCTCTGTTAGAGTGACCATCGGGTTCTTGGTCACCTCCCTGACTAAGGCCCTTCTCCCCCGATCACTCAGTTTGGCCAGGAAGAGTCCTGGTGGTTCCAAACTTCTTCCATTTAAAGATTTCAAACAAACTTCTTTCACGTTGTCATTATGGGGTATTGTTTGTAGCATTTTGAGGAAAATATTTAGGAATAAGGCTGTAACATAACAAAATGTGGAAAAAGTGAAGCGCTGTGAATACTTTCCGGATGCACTATATGTTTGTTTGTTTTTTGCAAACTGCATCGAGAAAATCATGCAGCTAAATGGATTCTCAAAACAGTTCGAGAGGAACCTCATGCTTATTTATTAAATTATTTCCACAAGTATGCATGTGCAGAAGAATGGGGAGGCTGCATGTGAAGACAAAAACGTATTATGAGTGATGTTATGTCTGTTTTGCCACAGAGTACGTCACTCTCTCTGAGTTGTGGTTAGTTTCTTTTTGAAAGGATAATAGGCAGCAACTTTCATTTCCTCCTTTTTTCAGATGTGTTGAAATTGTTTGGGATGCAGCCCAGCACGCTCACAGCCATGCACAGTTACTGTATTTGTGCCATGCAGAGAGGGGTCCACAGTGTTTCAGATTGTATGTTTTTCATGCCCAGCTCAGTGACATTTGGTACGATGCTTTCTCCTTTTGTAACAGTCGAATATATCGCCCATATCTTGTATCATATAGAGCATAAAAAGTGTTTTTAGTAGTTTGAAAGTCTAGCTTTTAATGCATTTTAATTTCATCTTAATGACAAAATGAAATAGATACAAATACTAAAATGATCAAATGCTCTGTATTATTGCTAGATTATCACAATCCTGAATCCCCAAATCAGCTTGTGACCTCAAACCTGGCTCTCCACCACCATAGTATAGTTGCTGCAGTGGTATAGCCTGCTTTGATGTCTATTGTTACATGAAACTGGAATCCAGACTTTGACTGTTTCAAATTCACATCTAATCATTGGATGTGCTGTACTTTTCGAGTTGATTTATCAGAGTTGTGGTACGTTCACGGTCTGTCACATGTCTTCCTGTGCCTCTCTATTCCTGTGGCTAGTTCTTCATAATTTTTCAATGTTTTGTCATTGTGTTTGGTGATAGCTAAAAAAAAAAAAACTACACAACAATAGCTGATACAATCTCAGTGATATCTGTGAAGAGAAGTGAAAATTGGCTGTGAATAAAATAGTATATTTAGAGGCTGTTGATCATCACTAAGGCATTATGGGAAAGCACCCAGAGTGTAGTGTTTGCTACTGAATACTCTGGATGGTTTGACCCCAACTCTAGCCCAGGGCAGTGCTAGGGAGACCACCATTGCCTCGTCTGGTCAGACAAACCCAGCTGTGCTTTCAGGATGTGATTCATTGTGGTGAACAGCCATGCTGGTGTTTGAGTGATGATTGCCCTTGGGTTAACTGTACCCTATAGTGGAAAAACTGGTAAAAGTATCTCAGGCACAAAACAAACCGTGAAACACCACCTACGAGCAGCCAACTGGGCAGGAAGCTGCCAAGCCAACACAGTCCAGCAAATCGTGTAAAATGTTCATTCCTGGATGAGATGGCCTGGCGTGACCGTAGACTTTCAGGCAAAGGCTACAGCAGCCCACGCTTCTGTGAATTGTACGCTGTTTTAGTCCTGTGAGCGTGTCATCTTGCCTGGATAGGGGGCCCACTCTTAAAACTCCGTCACATCCTCTTGATCATGATCAGCACAGAAGAGTGGCGAAGGGCGGCTGAGACTTGACGTGATGGCCCTATCTGCTGTGGTTACAATCGCAGAGGAAATTGAGAGTGCAAAAAGTCCAGTCAAAAGTCACCTGACCTATGGTGTTGGCGGCATTTACATCCTGTCAGTTTTTTTTTCCATTTTTTTGTTATTTTTTATTAAGAACTAATATACCAGAAGGGTTGAAGCTGTGCTTTGGAGTTCACTTCGTGTGTCTTTCTGTTCAGTGCACAGGCCTTTCTTTAAGTTATCCACCTTTGTTTGAGTTAAAGATACAATGTGTATTTTTGAATTTATAAGTAAATAAATAATTAAAATATCAACAATGGTTCTGAACCTGAAGAAGAGCCTGACTAATCTGGCCTACAGGAAGAAAAGTGAGACTATGAAAAAATAATGAAATACCACTCCCCTTAATATTAGAAATCACTAAATAAACACGAAATCAGGCCACAAAATAATATGTCTGGGTAATCATAGGACAACCCACTTAAAAGTGAGTCGCGGTCAGTGGTTTTCTGATCAGTTAGGAAAGATCTAAATTAGTCTCAAACATGCTTCACTCATGGTTTGTAATCTCGGTACAGAACATGGAAAACAGGTTCAGTGTGGTTGTCCGCAATATGTGAATTATATTTCAGTCCCTAGGGATTGGTCAGTTCAGTTTCGTTAATTCTCCAAAGTGGATGTAAGTTACTTTCCATAAATTCCTGACATACATTCCTAAATACAGGGTTTCACTTCCTCACAATATTGCAGCAGGAAAGCATGTCTAAAATAATTGTCTTCGATAAACTTTTGATTCAAAGTCATTTTTAAATGGTTTTAATAGCTTCAGTATGGTTCTTTATACAGAAACATATTAGTGATATGAATAAATTACATCTCTGTTAAAAAGACAGCTGGACCCTAGAAATAAAATAAGACTGTGTTGTACTTTCTTGTTTTGGAAACCCTTATTTACACCGTTGTCTCTTAGAGACCATTCTTTAAATGATCATTATGCATGGAATTTCTTATATTATGATGTACATTAAGTCTTGAAGAAGAATTAATACAAAGTTCAGGTGTGTCCTGGTACAGACGACCTCACACACGCTTTCTGAAAACTCAAGTCCAGGTTCTTTATTGTGGTACATTAGAGCTATTGTCAAAAAGTACAGACTCTGAGGCAATTTCCTGTCTTTGAAACCACACTACAAAGTTGTAACTGCCTCTAACAAACAGCCAGGTTGTTCAAGGAATACTATGAAGAGAATACATTTTGCAGTGGATAGTCTAAATCATTTCATCATCTAAACTTTTTCTGCACATTAGCAGCTCTTTGATAAGCTTCCTCACTGAAAGTAAGTTGTGGCATTCTATTCTGTCCCTCACAAGCTTTCACACATTTCAGTTTATGTGCCATTTCCCCTTGTTTAGGACTGATAAGCGAGCATCTGCTTCTACTGTTTTTAAAAAGGAAGAGGCAAATGTGCAGGCAGCAAATTAAATCCACTCAGAAAACCATTGTGGACGAGAAATAAACCATCCATTCATTCGTGGTCATTTTTCTTTTTTTAGGAAGTAAACCCAAACAAAACTCTGTCAAAATCAGCTGTATAACCTCTCAGTGCATTTTGTCACTGCTGGTTCGGCAAAATTACACAAAACATTGTGGTGGTGAAGGGTAAGCACAGCTCCTTACCTGAACGGGGTACACCAGGGTGAAAAATAGCGCCAGGCCGACCACCTGTGACAGCGAGAGCAGGGTGACCCACAGGAGCAACCCGTGAATCAGTCGTCTGTGAGAGGAGAGTGCGTCGTGACAGCCCGGCTCTTTGCAGTGTAGCACTGTCATCCCGAGACAGCAGGAAGACGCTGTGCTGGGAGCTGCTCGAGTGAAGTCTGAGTGCTGAACCTGTGGGGACAGAGAGCTCCCGGGGACTTTCTGTTTTTTTATGTTGTTCTTTTCTGTCTCTCTACCTTTTGGTTTTTGTTTGATGTTGTTTCAGCAGCTGCCACTTATTACACTGCTACTGAGGGGAAAACAACAAAACATTTGAAGGCGGGAGTGCCCCTCCTACTACAGTGTGTGAAAGCCGAGCAGCCAGGGAGACGAGAGGGTGGGGAAGAGCGAGCTTCGAAAGGAGTGAGGGGAAAGAGTGAGAATGTGGAGGACAGGACTGCCACATCTCCTTCCTCTATTGGGTGGGGCGGGGGGGGGGGGGGGGTGAAGGCTGGTGCTGTAATCAGGTTTTAAGTGCCTGTGTCTTGTGAATCACACTGTGGTACGAATTGAGCATTGAAATTCTATCTTCTGGAAATTAAACAATCAAGTCCATGATAGAAGACTTATGGAACCAGGCTTGGTACAGCCTCCCATTGGCTTGTACATTCAGAGTCAGATTCAGACGCGGCCCGCTGCTAGTCTTTTCTCATGGTGTTTGTGTTGGTGTTTCCATTTACCGCAGTGGGTTGCCATTGGCTGATTGCACTGTTTCAGCCACAGTTTGGTCGTCAGGCACTGTTTTTCAAATAATGTGTAATAATAATATAGTAATGTAGTTATAATAAGGTAATACTGTAGTATTACAGTATAATAATAATAGTAGTAGTAGCAGGAGTAATAGTGATTTTAATTATAAATGTTGAATTTATACTGTGCATCATACAATACACAGCCACAACAAATCAGGTATAGCACCGCTCTGCCTTGATAGCAAGTGTGAGGTTCGATTGTAAAGGCAGCCAGTGCAGCGAGTGTGAAAGTGAAGGAGCACTGCACTGGAGGAAAAGCAGGTCTGTGCATGTGAGTGTTCAGGAGGCATCGGGGGGTGGTCTGTGATGTTGCTGTGGTGGTCTTATTCCCCGGATAAGAAGGGCTGCCACAAAGGAGAGTACAGAGTAGAGTGATTAAAGGTTAGGGCTAAAGAAAGGTGTAGGGGGGAGAGGCCAGGGTTTCAGAAGAGCAAGGAGGCAGAGGAAAGCGAGAACTAACTACTGAACTATAAGTAGAATTGCAATATTGTGCATGGATGCAGTGGGTGTTGTGAGAGAGAGGATGTGAGGAAAACATGTGTTGTGAGAGAGGTCAAGAGAGAGAGGATGTGAGGAAAACTTTATGATTATTGGAAGAAACTGACGCTGAGTGGGTGAGAGAATTCGGTGAGAGAGCTCAAAAGCCGGCAAACCGATCCCATTGATAAGAGTTGCGTTGGGGGCCATGTGTGGCAGGCAGGTGAGGAGGTTAAACTTAAGCCTGTAAATTGGTCAGTTGAGAAACTGAAATTGTGTTTGGTGTTGAGGATGTGTTGTTTAGCATGGACTCCTGTCAGAGACACTGAAAATAGAGACGAGCACACATGGTAACCGCAGCATAAAACTGGGACAGACTTTGACCTGTCCTGTCCAGTACAGAGACTATAGAGAAGAACATACATGTGCCTTGAACCCAGGGAATAACTGAAAGGGAATTAAGAAAATTGACCATTTCCATGTTTGAAAGTATACATTTTTTCTGGTATTTTTTAAAGAATTGGGTGGTAGACACTGATGGAAGTGTGTAGAAAAAAGAATGATCTTCCAATCTGTTTGTGCCAGTCCTGGTCAGTTTTTGATCCAGAGATCGGGAAAATTGGAAACTGTCTCTTTTACCAGAAACAAGAACAACAACAGCAGGTCAGCTTCATACATTTAGATAAGCTTATAAGGTCTAGAAATTGATATAAAATCTACATCTGGCTAGCCTCACAACACAGTTAACAGATGACAGATAACCAGAGTTGATTTCAACCAGAGTGTGGAATGGTGAGGCTGAGTCTTTTGTACTAGTAATTTCAACCCTTCTGAATTGAATGTCGACATGTAGGAAGAGTATCATGCATATATATTAATTATCGGGAATATATTTGGTGGTTAGAAAATTAAAATAACTTGAAGATCATCAAATCCCATGAATGTGTGCCAACTGGGCTACAAAGCTTTAACAGGGAAAACCAGATTGGCCCTAGAAATTCAATACCAAGTACCCTGTCAAGAAGTCAGTCATTTCTGTGTCCTTTACAAGTACCGCTATCTAGATTCAGTACTTTCCACTCAATAATATGATATGTGCATCATTTTATCTTTTCTTTTTTTGGTGAGTTATGTTTTCTAATGTGTTCTCATGTACATATGCAACGGCCTAGACCAATTTCATTTGACCTACCCACACATCGTAAATCATAAACCTGTACCGTATCACAGTTTTAGCTTGATTCCCAATATAGACACTAGCAAAAAAATGATTGTTTCAATGTGGTGATATTATGGCATGTGGTATTTTAATATGCGGTGCAGCAGTGTAGATTCCTGGTAAAGCCCTGAATCCATGAAAACTGTCCAATTTTGCAATGTGAGGCTAAACAATTTCCCCTTGCTTTACCTACTGGTTTTACCTCTAGAATCTGAACACTTTCATCTGAACTGTGAAATAAGGGCATGAAATTCATATTTGTTAACAATCTACATTTATTTTCTCCTCTCTCTCTCTCTCTCTCTCTCTCTCTCTCTCTCTAAAATATTATTGTTAATCTGTGCTGTTCTTCCATTTGTTTTTGTTTTTGGTTCGTGTTTGGTGTTTGTTTCCCTCTTCGTTGCTTCCCTACAGTTCTGAGTTTCTGCGGTAAAATGTACTCTTCCATTTGACAACAGGCAACTGCATGCGGTCTCTATTTTCAAAACGTTCAGCAGCAGACTGGAAAACACAGTCATTTCTACCAAAGAGCATAGTAACACTGTGACAATTCTATTGATTACCTGAAACATGTGGTGAAATGCTGAACATCATGAGAAAACCACACTAAACCACAGCAGACTTTAGAGGTGTACCGTCCAACCCTTGGTGAACAGTAAACTGCTTTGGATCTGTACTAACAGTGTAAGACGTGACACAGTCTGCACATTTGTCAATATTTTGACAGTTTTATCTCACTAAAAAATGACCCAAGAACAATTAGAGCAGGCTATTATCATGCATATGATGTAACAGGAGCCCTGATGTTGATATCCTATCTGCGTTCCTTGTTTATTGTGTCTATGAACCAACCAGACAATCAAGTCACAGTTGAGAGTAAAGTCATCAGTTTAGCACAGGATTCCCTCTGGTTTGGTTTGTTTCAAATTAAACAAAACGTCCCAATGCCTGTTTGCCCAATTCCTGCCCAGACATCTGGAGTCTCCCCTTCTTGAAAGGGAATTGATGGTAAACCGAAAGCAAAGACACTGTATCTGCAGCATGTGGAGGCAACCAGGCTGCGGTGTACATGAAAAGACAGTAATGCCGAGAGAGAGGCTGAGCGTAAGAGCAGGAAAATGTGAATGGCGATCTTCCCCATGATGTCTCATACAGAGAGACGAGTTCACCCAGCTCTTGGGTCTTCCCAAGCTCTCAACCCCTGCACAAAACAAAATATATATAGGTCAGACAAGTCAAACCATGTCCTATTGAAGTGAATTCCTACCCACAAAGAGAGTGTAGTAGGAAAATGTACTTGTATTATATTCTTTATATTATTAATGGTTTCATGTTGCTAATTTGGTCTATAAAGCAATCATTAGTTTGTATTTACTCTGTTCTGGGGGCTACTTTATTTCAAGCAACTGCTGTTTTTAGAATCATTCAATCTGAAGATACAAAAAGGCTCCTCCCAACTCACATCCTTAGTTATTTTCTTCACCTAATGTGAGAGGAGGACTCCAGGTTAACCTGTATTTATGTTTTCTGTAATAAACTTGTTACTACTTCATTGGTGTATCCTGGGATTTACTAAAAACCACTACAAGAGCAGCAGAACATGTAATCTGTGCTTGTCCTATCTGTAACATGGGCTGTTGAAAAATGACGCCGGCTCAGTGACACTGTGACACGGGCAGGTTTGGCTCGGTTGGGGTCTCCATGGTAAGCCATGAGAACTTCAGAGGCTGAGATATATCAATGATGTTTGTTAAGCACTGGTGAGTGTCTGAGGCAACGCTTTCCTTAAGTGTGCACAAGTGGGGTCCCCTTCCAAACATAGTTCTGCAGTTAGCAGGAAATGTCTTTGTGCATATTTATTTATTTATTACATTGACATGTAGATATGTACATGTCCTTTTATTGTAAATTGTCCTTGTCCCCTTGTGTATGTCAATGATATCAATTGCAGTTAGAAATACTGAAATAAAAAATAAAAAGGAAAACTTGCCTGCTGCTTTTTGAATCTGTTAACGTAGGCTGTTTTTTTTGTGACTCCGTATGTAAAGCATTTTTTATCAGAATTTGTAAAGCAAAATGATATAGTAATGCATGTCGGGGAAAATATATAGCCTATATATATATATATATATATATATATATATATATATATATATAATTTTCTTGTATGTAGATTACCACAAGTGATATCGCTCCATTTCTCTGACACATGTGAAAGTTTACCGAAAAGCCACAAGCTGTTAATTTGTAGTGATATATATTTTCTGTGAAGTGATCAATATTATTCTAAGAATTATATGTAGGCTTCTATCCCCAGAGTTAGACTTATTATTTTTCCTATCCTCAAACATTGCCAATACCAAATTCTGACAACAGAGGAGAGGGGCAGAAGTGGTTGGCTGTATGTATTTACCTGTTAATCGCATTATCTCTTTTCCTGTAACTGTAATTTACTTTCCTTGAACACTTCCTGGCAGTTGTCTTCTATAACTATAAACAAAGTATTACATGTATTACATTACAGTTGTAGTAGTATAGAGAAAAGCACCCAAACACTTTCAGCAGTTTGTCTATGTCTTAGGCAGTGACATGCTAATTGGAACCCATGTATCTGGCCCAACCACAGCCAACAATGCAAATTAATTTTGTGAGAACTGTTTAATGACCACAGTGCAAATATGACCTCCCTTACCCTGTCATTACTACAGCACACTGTACCCTGTGACCTTATTACATTGTATTGGGATTTGCTGTCCATAGGGGAGAGTGCCATCTGCTGGTCCTCTAATAGCCACACTAAGACACCGGTTTGTTTTGTCTATTGTGACAGATGTAATACTGCACAACGGTGTTGCCCAGCCTTTTCAGACTTAAATCACGCCTACATCACTTCACTTCATGGCCCCTCTTGTCCCCCGTCTGCTGTCTCTCCCCCATTATAAAGTATTTTAAATAAAACTGAGCATTCACTGAGAAACCTCAGAAATTCCTTTTACAAAATAGCTCAATATATTGGTAAAAGTCTTACACTTTCTAAAACTGCAAGATTTGATTGAAAAAGGTAGTACTAGACAACCTTTGAAATACATAAAAGTCTTATCCACTGGAAAATCAGGTGACTTGCAGAATGAATCATCATCAAGTGTCAGCATATAATCAAATTTATGCTACCTTTTTTGTGGCTTTCAGTAAGATATGCCTTCAATAATGTGAACTGGTTTAGTGGTTTACTGGAGCACTGTTGCAGTATGCTATACAAAGTTATATACGTATTCATTATTTATGGAGGCACAGGCCATCATAGTTCAAGGGCATTAAAAGTGAAGAACATAGCTCACATTTATCTAGTAATCTCCTTACTGGCTTCCTGCATATTATGATTTTACTTTCTGAATTGTTCTATCAAGATGAACGAAAGCAATTGCTGGGAAGCCTTCTTATGATGCATGCATACTGTCATGTGTATTTCACTGTAATTGAATCTACGAAAAGTATCCACGGCCAGAGATTCAATGGAATCCCCCCCCCCCCCCGCCACCGGGACAGAGAACAGTTACCCATCAGTAGTATTTTGAGATGTATTTTCATGTCCCAATATACAAAATAATTACCAGAATGCTTTGCACAAGAGATCTTGAGAGTTGAGTCCTCATATTGGCTACTTTTCGCCTGTCCAGCTACATCTGGATTGTGTTAAACCAGGAACCTGACCGTCCAGATGTGATTGCCTCAAATCTAATATTACAAATGTGGGGGTGCCTTACATGCTATGCTTAAAAGCCCACCACAATGAATTTGTGGAATAGAAACAATCAAGGTGTGCTTTAAGTGTAGACTTGCATCTTTAATTTGAGGTTCTGGGTATTGCCAGAATGAGGTGTGTTAGCTAGGTACCTGTAGTATCACTCGGTCCTGGAGAGCAATGATTTGTTAAAGAAAATCTGGGCAGCCCTTTTTTGGGAACAGGGCACACCCAGAGAGTCCACAGATAAGCTTGGAAAGTCAAATACAGCAAATTGAAAGCACTGATCTCTGATCATGAATCAATCACAGTTCTGCAGCCTCCAAAGTTTTTAGTCAAACAAAATCCGAACATTTTTTTTGTCATTAGAAACAACATTCTATAAGGCCTTCATCATAGGAATACTGCAATACTGTAATTGTATAACATTCCTTTCGGTATATGTAATGTTTTATGAATATAAATATGTTTTTAGCAAAGTTAGGAAAATATTAGATGAGTTTCACATTTGTGTAATAGACAGCCTAGGGTATAGAAACGTTGTCAAATGTTATTCTCCACAACAAATTGATACATGCGTTTATAAGGCATGGGCTTCACATTCCCTGGTTATTCTAAAGATCTTGTTTTGTGGCTCGCATTCATGTTTACATTTAAAATTTCACATTTTCAGTTTTTTGCTCTACTGTATAAGAACAGATGGGTATATGCAGTGTTAGTTATCTATATATGATCAGTATTGTGGGAACAGCAGAAGTCAATAAAAAATGTAGAATCACACACAGTGATGTGCTCAGGGGAAAAGCAGTCACTTGGTTATACAAATCTATGTTTTATCAATTTGATTTGTGCTAATTGCTTATTTCTTCTGTGCTTCTTTTTCCTATCAGTATATATATACTATATTTGTAAATCTATATGATCACCTATAAATCAATTAGAGTTCTGGAGCGTGGGTCATGGGTCACCTAGATTGTTACAGTAAAAACCCAGCTCTATAAATGGGTAATTCTATGTACAAAAAAGGTGATGTAAGAATTGTAAGTCACCCTGGATAAGGGTATATGCTTAGAATTTATGTATGTATGTATTTTACATAAAATTTTACGATCTAAAACTTGGCTGATCAGCCATAACATTATGACCACCGGCCTAATATTGTGTAGGTCCCCCTTTTGCCACCAAAACAGCCCTGACCCGTCGAGGCATGGACTCCACTAGACCTCTGAAGGTGTGCTGTGGTATCTGGCACCAAGACGTTAGCAGCAGATCCTTTAAGTCCTGTAAGTTGCGAGGTGAGGCTTCCATGGATCGGACTTGTTTGTCCAGCACATCCCACAGATGCTCGATTGGATTGAGATCTGGGGAATTTGGAGGCCAAGTCAACACCTTGAACTCGTGATTCATCAGACCAGGCCACCTTCTTCCATTGCTCCGTGGTGCAGTTCTGATGCTCACGTGCCCATTGTAGGCGCTTTCGGCAGTGGACAGGGGTCAGCATGGGCACCCTGACTGGTCTGCGGCTATGCAATGTAATGTAGTACTACATTACTAAATATTTTTCAAAATAAATTATACAAATATACAATTCAATATGTTGAATATGTTTAATATATTTTATAAAAGTAGAATACTAAAGGTATTTATTATGTATTATTAATATATGTAATTCCATGTAGTAAAATGACAGGTTTGCAACACTTCACACAGGCTCTCTGAATTCACAGCAGGGATTCACACAGGGGAAACTCTTGCCCTGGTACTCTCTCACAGTCTGAGCTTCAGAAAGGCATACCGATGAAGTGAATATTTACCAGCATCCTTTACCACCCGGCCACCTGATCTCCAGCCACCTCTAGTGGGCAAATGCAACCACTTCACCACTGTAATAGAAATAGTATAGTTACATTACATACTGTTTCCTGAGTCAATCTCTCTTTCATCCACTCATAATTATGTTAAAATTGTTTTCCTACAAGACATACAAACAAAACAACTTATCTGCAATGGCACTAAAATGCCTTCAGTGGTAACTAGATTTCATTCTAATGCTGTGTACATTATAATGGGAAAAGCCTGGAGCACATTGAACAATCTACCCTCAGGAATCAAAGCACTTGTCTTATTACAAGACCCTCTGCTCATGATGAATGAAAGCCACAAAGTTCTCTTCTTCACATGAAAGGGGTCCAAAAAGGTCATAGAGAGACTTGGGCGCACAAACTCAGGCCATAATTACTAACTTCCTCTCGGGACAACAATTAATGCAAACCGCACCGGCCACTCTCCAAAGCAACGCGCTCCCCATTCTCCAGGAACTGAAGGACTTGAACTTCTGCCCTGGCAGCAGAGCAACCTTTCTGTCTTTCACTGGAAGGTCCAGTGCGCTTCAGAAGAGCAGGGCCAGACAGGGCAGAATTTGTTCATTCATTCAGTAAAACTGGAGCTCCACAGCGCTCGACACCAAACAGACACCTACCCCTTCTTCATAACAACTCTTTGGTTGAGAATTAGTCTGTTTTCCCAAATTACTGTTCAGCTGACCCTTAAATGAAAGGGGAGGTTTCTGTCTTTGTCACTGTTTTCTTTTCTTTTTCGTCATGTTGTCTATCCTGTTCAGAAAAGCCTTTTTTATTTGTGAGGCAGGTTGGTGGGGCAGGTCTGTTACTGAGGCTACAGATTCATTACTTTCCCAGCTGTAATTGTTTCATTGGTTTTTAATGTGAGGCTATCTTTTAAAGGAAGCCAAGTCATAAGTAAACCTATTAAAGAATCTGGAACTTGTAAATTATATATAAACAGATCACACAGCTGATGCACTAGCCAATATAGTTTTTTCTGTGTCTTCTCGTGCTTGTTTGTGGGCATTGATCAGTGCAGACTTATCAAACACAATTGTCTTCTCCTTGGCAGGTCAACTAGTTTCAAGACCCAGATTTGACTGTGACCTATAAGGACTTGCAGTTTCAAATCCAGGCAACTCACTCTTATTGTTCCAGGGGCTTTGGGATTAAAAGAGGATGGTAAAGTGATTCAGATTTGTCTGCAACTCACTTGGCTGAGAGAACGATGGCATGGTCATCCTGATGAGGCACTGGATAGACAGACAGGGTGGATAGACAGAAGCAAAGTGACAAAAGCTGGGAGTTAGAGAGCCCTATATTTATGTGTGTTGTGGACAGGTAGGGTCTCTGCCCCCACTCCCACAATGTCATTATTACTGCAATAATATTGTAAATAATATAACCTTATTTTGGCAGATATTTACATAAATTCATAATTGTGAAATGTAGGCTTGTGATAATAGAGTTAACTAGACAGCTTTGAAGTTCTGTGTTTCACACTACATACCAGCCCCCCTTTTGAAAATGTAATATGACAGAACTAAAACTTGAAAATCTAGGTAACATTTGTACCATTTTCACATTCCTCAAAGCCATCACACAGCAATACACATTCTGCAGGAATCAAGGGAGAGGAATGGTAAAAGACTGCTTCGATTTGAATTTCAATTTTATTACCCCATACCTGAGAATTTTGGAGGGAAAGAGATTAGAATCTGTTTGTCTTAAACCTATAAAAACAGAAAGTTATAACTAGTAATTTGGAGTGGAACAACCTGGGTGAAAAACCCCTAGGAGACAAAATCCAGGACGATTGGAAGGGAACGAAGTGGAAACCCAGAAAGGAATCAGGCTCAGAACTTCTCTACCAAAAATCGGGAAGCTTGGCTACCAGTCCTCAAGTGGACGCAGTCTGCGAGCCCTCGCCGCTATCAAACCTCTGCATAACTGAATCTCAGTAAACTACACAGGTAATATGTTTTGTGTACTATCCACGGATTAGGTAAATCACAATTATATAAATCCTAGTTGTGTATGGGATCTAAGTTGTAGGAACAGGTAGTGTAATACTATTACTTTGTTATTTTACATGTTTTGTGCCTCGAGTCCAAACGTGAGTAATAGATCTCCTCTCATTCTCTCTTTTAATCTTATCCACCCTGCTTTTTATCCTATCTATCTATCCCCTACCTTATCTTTGCCATTGCATGTTGTCCATTTACATTTTTAATAAACCTATGTCTTGTATAAAATGAAACAGCCTCAAGGTGAATTCATGCAGATCAACTTCACCGCTAATCTGAATTTGTATTAATTAGGTATTGTGGTAACTTGCATATCAACCCAGTCTCGTTTTCAGAGGACTTGACCGCTGTGAGTTATATGTATGGGGGTCACTAGATAATAGCACATTATTCAAGTTTAAAGTCCTAGGCAAATTGAAAGTACTTACTAATAACAAAATAACTGCAAAATGATAAATGACCCTCTATATCATAATAGATCAGCATGCCTTCGCTCATCTGTTTAAAAACATTTACAATATGACACATAATCTAAAATATCCTAAATCCTGACACACAATATACTACATATAAACAACTTCATAGCTGTGATAGCATCACCGTAAATTCCCCTCTGAGTGAAAAACAGCAGTTAATGCAATATTTTTATCCATGGGCGTGGCTGTAGCCAAAACAAGTACAATGATCTTATCTCAATAATGAACTGACATGTCCTGTTTGTTTTTAACTATGTATTTTATTCCTATAACCTACTGTACATCAATTAAAGGATCACCTCAACTGTCTTCCGAATTAATTCATCACTAGTTAAATTGCCGATTACATGTATTCTGTGCAGTTCTCTATTTGTACAATCGGTCTACATGCTGAGAGGGTGTTCTATTTACAGCACGTTCTACCTCTGTCATCTTTGTATTTGAAGAGCTTTAATTATGAGGTGATTGGGTTTGACTATATTAAACTACAAACAGTGTGATCAAATAAAAATGGTCTAAAAAGCATTTCAGTAATAACGATTGATAGAAATATTAAAATAGATGTATTAGTTTGAATTGTTCTTAGTCTTGAAAGTAGCTTTTCTAGGTGACACCACTACAAATATTCAAGTCTAATGACTAAATAAAATCATAGTTGGAAGTGTGTGTAGTCAACATGGTACAAAAATGTATAATTTATTTCAAATGTTTTACCCTGACAAAAATGTATCTTTTGCAGGTTACCTGATAGTTTCTGTTGGAAGAACAAACTGACAAATCTCCAATGAAATGACGGAATATGAAAAGAAAATGCCTCCATGCTCTCTATAATATCCATCAACCCTGCTATTGTTATTTTGAGAAGGTTCATTAAGGTATTCCTTATGCCTCGATTCTTCAATAACTCTAGTTAACAATGGTAATGCCAGATAAATGTTTTCAATTACTATATCATTATTAGACCAAGAAAGCTAAAACCTGTCATCATATTGGATTTCCCAAACTAGCAGATGATTTCTAGACCTAGCATGACACAAAACCAAGTGCAGATACATCACGTTAATAACATTGCCAATAGTCATTTTACATTATTATTTATTATCATTACTTATTTCTTAGCAGGCGCCCATACCCAGGACGACTAAAAAGGTGGCAGTGAGTTTGGGGTTAACTGATAGTACCTCTTAACACAGGAAGAAATTGTAATGAATAGGATAAGCTTAAAATTGTATGTATATAAAATACCTTTAAATAAAAGTCACCCTACAGATATCACATAAAGGAAGGTGTAAGACATTATTAATTATGGTTACCTGGGGATCCTTGCAGTTTTCACAAGAACATTTTTCAAAGCATTACAAAGAGCAGTGAATACAATCAGTGTAATTACAATAAACACACATTCCTGAATCTTCTATATTTCACCTGCTTTCCCTCTTTTTATTTCTCCCGTTCTATTCATTCTTCAACAAAGGGATAAAGGGATGTTTTTCCTTTTGTATTTCTATAATCTAAATGTAATTCATTTAAACTCCTACAGAGATCATGTAAAATTGTGTCCACATTAAGAATTCGAAAAATGAGGGTTGAAGCTCTTGGGGAAAAGCCCAAAGATTAAAACCTTGTATTCTTCGCAAAGATTTTGGTTTCAAGGAGGGTGGAATTTCCTGTTGATAATCTGGTTTCTCCTGATTTTGATAAACGGAGCACAAATAAGAAATAATGAAATAATGTTCAGCTGGACAAAACTTATCAGCTGAGAGAAAGTGGAAGTTTTAACCCTTCTCGTCTGCAGTTCCAGTCATGTGAGCAAATGTGGTCTCCGGCATTTCTTGAACATGTGAATATTTGCACACAATAGAAAAGCAGGGAGTAAAGGGGGAAGTTCATTTCTCTCATTCTGACATCCCAAATTCAAACAAAACACTGTAATAATACGCATCATGCACAAACTGCAGTCAGTAGAATGTAAATAGCATTTGGTTTTGGACGCATTTGCACTTTGCAGGCTACAAGTGATCAGCACTGGAGCAACAGGTACAGAAATCACACAACACAGACTATGGGATTCTCAGTGGCCAGCTACAGTCGCTGCTCTTCAACCCTTTTTGTCCGTTTTCTATGTAAATGCTGCAATATTTGAACACGCAAAAGCCTACTTCACCTGGTTTCTGGTGGTATATTGATACAAAACTGCCTTTTTGAAGGATCCAAGTGTGCCACCTTCCTCCACATGGCTAACTTTGTTGCTAACACCCCATCTCTGTCTGCAAACAGTTCATAGCAAATTCTCAACAGTGGCTTTCTGTGTGCTAGAGACCCATTGACTGGTGTGTTGAACAGTTTGATGTGTTGCAGGCCTCAGTATACACCAGTGGTAGCGAAGCACAATGATGTATGGTCCCATTGAGTGTAGTGTATTCTATTTTTTTTTCCAATCTTAAGTTTTCGGTTTCTAAATTACAAAATTGCTTTGTGAGAGCAGAATGTCATCACATACGTTTTGAATACAAATAAGTAGTTGTGTTGCTGGGGTACGAATTGTGGGATATTGGCGTTTTCAGGCCCACCTTGTGTTTCATGATTAATTAATTAAATACTTCTGTTTGAAAATAGTTCTTTTTAGCCAAGCTGTTAAAGCTGTTAAAACCAGAGCCTATAAAAATACAATATCCTCATTGATCTCCTTTCTATATAAGCTGTAAATGACATATTCACTTAAATCAACTTCTGTGGTGTTTCAATGAGAACCTTTTGGATTGTAATTGAACCCCTTTACCGAGCCACCAAAAACATATTCACACCAGAAACATAAGTATAAATTAACATTTTATTGTACAATTCAGTGTAGTTTGCTTACATTCATCAACGACTTCCATCATCCTTTGTGCGTAGTTTTTTTACCAACATAAAAAAAGACAAAAAAGCATCTTTGGTTTTTCCTTTCCTATTCACTAATAACACTGAACAGTAAGGTATCTGGACACACATGTCTGAAAAACAATATATAAACCTCTAATACAAGTTTTTACTGGATTGTTTAGATTGGTTGTGTTTTGTTTCAGTGCAGATTTGGCATTGGAAGCTTACTACAACGAATGAGAATTTCAGAACATTACCAAGTATCTGTATTGAGACGTCATTTTTAGTTTGTAGATTTTGAACTTGAGATTTTGAGATTGAACACTAAGATCCTTGCATAGTCCTCTGACTAACATTATAAGGCACACCATCAATACAGTGTTTAAAGAAGACTGAATAGGAGTAGTATTTGCTTCCTATATCATTTTGGTTTTAAGAAAGCTATTCCAAAAGATGCTCAGTAAACATACTTTAGCGATGTAAAGTAAAATTAGCGTACTCATTTTTACAAAAAGTAGTGCTCTGTCAACACACACCGAGGTGCGCATTTATATATTAATGTATGTACAAAAATAAATACTTCATTAATTTATATAAAAAATAACCTCATATAAATACATTATTAAATAAATAGTGGTAAAATTACAGTGGTCTTGAACGACTGTATAAATACAAATCAAAAAACAAGTTCATATGTGAGGTACACGTCCCCGTGCAGGCTCCAGCGCTGCTTGGTTTTCCAGTGAACGTCTGTCCTTTGTAGTACAGCCTGAGTTTGGGGTGCCTCCGTCGGCTGTCTGCTGTCAGATCACTCCCTAAGGTAGTCCATTTTTGAGTGGGAAAAGTCTCCATCATTTGCCTTGTGGGATACTAGGCTCCTGTGATGTGATGGAAGCTTGTCGGGTCCAGCCCTACTGAGTTCGCCCAGCTGTCTGAGGTTCACTGCCCTTCTGACCGCGCCTCCGCCTTGTTATGTTCGCAGATGATCGATCAGGAAAATGACGAAGCGCGATTTGTCATTCTCCAACTGCCATTCAAGTTCTGACACAGTAACATTCATTTTGGCTAACAGACTGTCATTCTTAGACAGCCTCCTCATCGCCTGGCACTGCTTCACCGGCACAGAGACGCTGTCTTTGGGAATGTCCACCTGGCACTCCAAGACGTGTTCTTTTCCGGTTTGGAAGGTGACCGTCACGGTGGCGGCCTTTTCACAGACTGCGTTGCATTTGAGGGCCATGTCGAAGCTCAAGAAGTACATGCCATCAACTTTGATCGTCAGCGCCCCATTGTCTTTGTCGTACTTGAAGTGCGTCCCCACAGAGTTGCCCAGGGCGCTCTTCTCTTCTTCCCACTGGATGGTGTGTTTTTTGATCTGGTCTGAGAAGAGAATGGCAGAAGAGCAAGAGTAAGCTTTTGCTGAATCGGTAACATTACTGTAAACCCTCACCCTAAGCCTCAAGCCCTGAAGCTCCAATGTTAACAATTTTTTGTTTCTTATTTCAAATGCAGAAATCTATTTCGGTGCTCTGTCCCAAACACAGCTACCATTCTGGGTTTTATTATAGTGATTGACTGTTTCTATTTCTAAAAAGAAAAAGCAGACAAGCTACATATGGCTTACATTGTGCTGACAGGTTTCTTTCTGTTCAAGTAACAGCTCAACAGTGCCCCCCTCTGGACAGGTTGTGGAAATACAAAATACAATTTGTGGACCAGGATTAAGTCTGTGAAACTCTGTCCCTTGTTTTTATCACTTATTGCTATCACATTGTTACACTCATTCGCTAAATGATGTCTGTTTTAATGAAATTGCATTACACCTGAGAAAAAGGTTTTCCAGTTATTATTTTTTTGACTGAACACCTAATTTCCACTAACATTAAACAGATGACTATAATGAAACACTTTTTTTGTTGTCTATGATGGACATTTTTCACATCTCAAGCAGTTGCTTTTAATTATGATTAATATAAAAACACAAATGTGTGGATAAGAGGTTCAACTCACCTGTGACTATAGGTTGTAGAAAAGCAACATTCTGTAAAAAGAAAGAAGGGGGAAGAAAGGTTAGTTTTGTTTTCTTTAAATTCAAATTACATGTTTAATACAGTTAAACAAAGCAGTTTGATAAAAATATTAAATTAACTTTAAAAGCCCTGCCCATTTTAGAAGTCTAATTTCATTCTTAAAACAAACAAACAAATACAATTTTATCTTTGTTTCACTGAACTGTCTGTTGTGACAGGAGCTGCATTTCTGTGGTTCCCCTCCACAAAGAAGACAGTGGGTGATCTCATTTGCAGTGAGTCAAAAAACTAACTTTCTCTGCAGTATTACCGGGAGGTAAGTCGTAGAATTCTAGTGTTACTTAATATCCAGTTCAATAACAATAACCCTTTTCATGCAGATCGCATATAATTAAAGTGCAGATATTATTACTGTTATGGTATCGGTGAAATGATCACCCGTTATGATAGCTGACAACGCCCTATTGGTATATTTTTGATCAGAGATTATTATGCTTTATTAAAATGTGAATAATGGGAATTTCTTTTATTTTCCATTCATTTTGGGCGAATGCTTTTCTGCAAAGCTGTACCACATTTGTCCTGCACATCAGGTAATAATAATAACGTTTATATTGAGATGCGCATGTTTTTTTCAATAATACAGTATATCATATATATGGCAAATTGATGTCGAATCACTATGATAAGCATTAGACGCCGCATATTATAACAAATAAGTGAATAAATGCTTATTAGCTATCTACTACTATTTAGCACATACTGATTTCGTTTTGAGATCAGTATCTTTGTTGGGCTGCAACTTGGCATTCAAATGATTAAAAAAATGAAAACTCCTACTAAAAAATTTGGTTTCAGTGAACCGCCTGCGCAGTGTAGATGCGGACACGAATTGGCGGATTTCAACGCAAGTCCTACCTGGTAGTGAGCCGCGCTGCCGTGCCCCACCATGCGCAGCGCCACCGGGCTGCTGTCCGCACTCTTCAGGCGCAACAGGAGCACCGCGCCGCCGCACACCGCTGCCGCCAGCAGCACGAACAGGCACACCACCGAGCCCAGGAGGCACCTATCCAGGCACCGGCCCCGGGGAGGCTGCTGCAGGGTCTCGGGGTCAGTGGATGTCATGGTTGCTTTCCTTGAGAAGTGGATAAAGGCACTCCAATGGTTCAGGTAGTGTTAGTGCGCAAAGTCCTCGGCCGGTCTCTCCTGCGCGCTGCGGGCTTTAACTCTGACGCCGCTCGCCATGTGCGCTAGTTTATGAGCGCCGAGAAAAGGAAGTGTGAGCGGGTTTCCCCTGCGCTGACAGGACGGCCGGAGATTTTCCGACTCGACGCTGTTGCGCAAACAGCACTGCATACAGTACCTTGGTGGATGGAAAGGAAAGGCAGATTAAAATAGCGGGAGGTTAAAACTGGGTAATGGATGAAAACTGAAGGGAACGTGCAGCCCCCTAGTCTGTAGGGTGTCCTTACTGTTTTACTGTATTTTCTATCCTTTTCAGTTTTGTGCTCTGTTGTGTTGCGCCTGTGAAAGTGTTTATTTTCTCTTTTCTGACAGTTCTCTTTTCAAGATCATATATGATGAAGTGCTCCGTGCCAAAGAGATGAGCAGACACCGGCGTTTCGTTCAAAATAATCCAAACCAAACCAGAAAGACACAGATAAACCAGTGGACTTGGGTCGAAAATGCTCTAAATTATTCAAACGCTCTTGGTGTTAATATGTGCATCATTAATAATAATTAACAAAAAAGTTTATTAGAACTATGTATAGCATCATTGCGATAAGAAGGCACGTCGTAACAGGAAATGTGCCAATTGCGCACATTGTAAGTAGAAAGGACAGTGAAAATATGTTGACTTTCTCATTGCCTTTGTAATAATAGCTGATACTTACCTTGGCCTCCAATCTGAATGTTAAGTGGCTCAGGCAAACCAAGGAAAGTGTCCATTTGAGAGGATTTGAGGTTTCTGATTATAATCCTTTTCTGAACATGAACGTGCTGTAATGGTATTGAATGTTTCTGCGTGGTTTCCCTTTCCCTTTTTTTTTATATAACTACTGTATATTCAGAGATCATAGGTGTTAGTTATTGTAATATGTTTTGGATGTTGATAATGATATCACATTCAAATATGTAACTTTAAATAAACAGTAATTATATACAAATGTACAAGTAGTAATTCAAACACATGCATTATGTATCATTACATATGTGCAAATCACAACAGAAGGTAAATGCATTTAGCACAATCCATGCACATGATGTATCATGTAGCTGTTACTGTATTAACATTTATCTTAACCACCCGTGTTCTCAATGAATCCACTCCTACTATAGTTAATGAATAGAGCATTTCTGCACAGCAAGCCCATCCCTTTGTTGACACCCTGAAGTACCTTGCTTTTGATTTCCCCTGAGCACTTTTTGTTTTCACCTGTGAGAAATACCTGTTAAAGCGCTGTAATGGAAAGTTACCATTATCACTATGAGTCTATATTTGGAAACAAGTGAAAAAAGAGGAATTTGATTGGTGCCAAAAAAACATCAGACATTGTTAAACTTCAGAAGCCTCGGTATAGTAATTACATCCAACAGGGTAGTGACATCACTTTTAATTGCTTTCGTCTTCCTAGTATTTAAAAACAAACAGCTTTTCTGGTTAAGCTACCATATGTTTCTGGAATGTGGACATGAATGATAGAAAAAACAGATGGGTGTGACTGAGGGAATCAGTTGAGGTTATCCTCCACTTGAACTCCAGTTTCACCTTTGATTTATCACTGTGACTCAGGTTAACAGACGAAAGCAGCAGATTCTGGTTAAGTGACACAGGACCGATCACAGTTTTGGTTTTGCAGTTTTCTCAGCTTCCTTAGAAATTATTCAGAATCTCATGCAAGGAAAATTTGAAATAGATGCTCTAAGAAGCTGTAATGCATAAAAACATGTGTGATACGTAGGCCTGTGTTGTGTTTAATATGAATTGCATCATATCATCCTATAAAAACACTTTTTAACTTGGCTCCACAAAATTATGTTGTGTCTTTATTGGGATTTCCTGTTTCATTAGATCACTATTATGATGATAATGAGTTGTTTGTGTTTTTTGAGATGAGCAGCAATCTAGAGCTCTTCTGGGTGAGATGTTGAATCTCTCGGATCTTCTGTGTACTAAGTATCAGGGTGGAGTCTCATCCTCATTGTAACAAGGCGTCCCCTAATCGAAGTATAGCACTGCGAAAATGGTTTGGATGACCTCATCCTCATGGCCAGGTCATCGACTTGCATTACTGCACTTTTGTATCACTTGTGTAAACTGTATACAGGTGTCTGCCAAGAAATAAATTATAATTATAGGTCTACCGGGGTTTCTCGAACTCCTGACATTTCTCTGAGTGAAATTGAGGTTGAGGCTCAGTCAGTAGGGCTCCCCTGAGGGGGTGAGAGAGCTGAGCACAGATTTAATCCTTTTGCCAGGCTGTAACAGGTGGTCTGTTTATTGTGCATTCAACCAGAAGTGAGAAAAAAACCCAAACGTGACATTTTCACAGTTTGTTGTCTGTATTTGCCAGTGGTAGTAAGAGAGGATGGGCATATCAGTAAGCCATGTTTGCTTACAATCGGCATGCCCAAAATGTGATTCAGGGAAGAGAAAATGGACAGGTCATTCCATATTTATACATAATAATAATAATAATAATAATAATAATAATAATATATATATATTTATTATTATTATTATTATTATTATTATTATTATTATTATTATTATTATTATTATTATTTATTTATTGGCTGATGCCCTTATCCAGGGCGACTTACAGGTTAAATGAGTAATACAAAAGTGCAGTTATAATCAGTAGAGCAGAGATAGCAGATCAGTGTCCTGGTTCAGAACAAATCACCTTGATATTATTATTATTATTATTATTATTATTATTATTATTTTTTTTTTTTTTTTTTATTATTATTATTATTATTATTATTATTTTAATTTTTATTAGCAGACACCCTTGTCCAGGGCGACTTACAAAATATTAGAGCAGCAAAAACTGCTCTGTAATATCACCTGTCTGTGTAGGTAAACGAGCCAAAGATCCCATTCAGCATGAGACACAATCTAAGGATCACGGAGCATCTGATTCAGACAGTAAATCACTTCAGACCCGAAAAATTACATCTTGTCCCATCAAAGTCTATTTATACAGCGGGGGAATGTTTTAGTATTAGTTTTCTATCTTGGAGAAAGGACAGAATCGCCTCGCTTCGTTTCTGGACATTCTGAATTATCTGTTTCCTCTGGCAATGCCCTTGCACTGCAGCCTCTGATTGGCCAGGCCAACGCAGCCGAAAACAAAGAACTTACCCAACAGCCCGGCTCGTGGTCTGATGCTTACAGAAACTGACAGCCCTTTTGCACTGCAGCAACACTTAGTTCCCTTCTGAAAGTGACGTTGCACAGCAGAGTTCAGGGAAATTCTGGGCCCACGACTTCTTGAGCATTTGGGATCTTAAGGTGAGCATCAAAAGCATGTCATAATACTGGGACATTAACCTCTCTGACAAGTTAAAATCCTTTATTTATATTGTCATCACATCTCAAAGTCAAACCTGATAGGTGAGAGGGGCATCTCCTAAAGCAGAATACTATCTGATCCTGATAATGCAATAGAAACAAATGGGGGCGATAAAAAATAGCAGAATCTAAAAGTCTTCCCCCACATCAATAAAATTAATGTAGTGGGGATAGAACTTGTGCCAACATGATTGTGCTTTGAGTACACCAGCATATAGAAGGGTGTGCAGCTTCCTTTTTGGTTTCCTCTGTTTCTATTTATGTTTATATTCATATTTGGTCTTCAGGAAATGCATTGTCGGTTTGTACCTTCAGATGCTTTGCAGACTGTGCTGGGGACTGTTTTTTCTCTTTGAAACAGATAGCTCCCTAGCACAGCAATGGGAAAATGCTGATGCTTGTTAGTAGTGTCTGTTTATTATTATTTTAAATGAGAAGCATTTTGAACAGCTGGAGCTTATCAACTCAACTCTGCATGCCACTATTGAGACTATTTGTAAAACATTTCAAGCTTTGAGAAAGCTGTTTCTTCAGAACTAGATGCTTTTAAAAGTTATTGATCTACTTTTATGTATTTTTCTATTAAGGCATAATCTTTACATAGATCTAAAGCTATTTTGGACCTCCTGGAGATTATAAACTATATCAGCAAAACAGGACATATTTGTATTTATAAAAGTTCTTAACCTTTTTGCTCTTCACCTAAAATACATTTGCAAGACATAATTAAGATGACAAAGGGATTTTGTATGCCCGAGAAGTCTTCAAGCATATATTTAATTTATTTGACTTGATCCAGCAGAAGCAAGAATAAACAAAATAACTGAGAGTTGCATTTTTCAGAATTTATGGTAATGCTTTAGACTGTGTGGCCCAATTTAATTTTAAATAGATGTTCAATTGGAAATCTATTAGCATTCAACTACTTGATAATTAAAGTTCAATAGAATGTTAATGTAATATTTATCTACCAAAAACGTTGTCAGTGTGACAAAACCAATGGCTCAGCCTTCTTAAGTGGAGATATTGATGTTTGCCTCAATTATTATAACTTGGCTTATGGGTTTGATATCTCCACTTTAGATGGCTGGGTGATTTTGTGTTTTTTTCATGCTGACAACATTTTTGGTATAGACAGGTATTACATTGACATTCTAATTATATTTTTTGAGCAATTAGTTGAATGTTAATAGATTATCATTTAATATTAAATTGAGCCACGTAATCAAAAGCGTTACTGGATTTATTAAAACAATTTGCAGCAGGGAGACTCCTCACACATCCCCCGTACCCCCTCAGCACCTCCCCTAGGGAGGCGCACCCCACAGGGTAAGAAACCCTGGTGTAGACAAAGGCACAGGAAAAGTCATTATTTGGCTTAGTGACAAACAGTCCTGTCACAGATATCATCTAAGCGGTCGGTATATGTAGGCTTTTGCCCCAGTGGAACGGTGGACATTAGATTATACTACAAGCCCAGCCCAGCCCAGCCCAGAAGCCTGCCTCTTGCTTTTCAAATATAAAATAATAAACACGACTGAAATTCAAAATAACTTATTTTTATTTTTTATTTCTCATCTTTTATTTATTAATTGGTAGGGACTTGCTAAGTGTACCAAAAAAACCCGAAAAAAAACGAGCAAAGTCTCCTTGCACACACACCAAGAATGCTGACATGCCACATTAATCTGAAAGCGAGGCAGCTGGTTTCAGCTGAAAATGCTTTTCCCTCGTATGAAAATTCCAGGGCCAGTATTGGTTACAGGGCTCGACTTTGGCTCCAGAGAGAGTTGCATTCGAAAGTTCCTTAATTTGAGATTTTTGACTGAGATTTCACACACAGTACGGGCTTAGCAGCTGTTGTGATTGTTCTTTATCTCTTCGATCAACATGATCATGGCCGTCCCTCTCCAACTTGGAATCATAGTTGTCTGCCTGGCCCGCAGGAGAGAGACCATTGTTTATGTTTTGATACGATTGTAACTGCTGTGTATGGTATCTGTTGAGAAATTATTTGTAACTGGAATAAAAAGAAAGCACGTTCCTTTCCCCACACCATTTGTCTTATCACCACGCTGTATCAGACACCCTTGCTACACTATACAAAACATTGTGGTAACCAAATGAACAGGATTCACTTGGTCAAATTCAGCTTGACCAGAAGCCTTTGAACACAAGTAGCATTCCCTGTCTTGTTGTTCCCAGTGTGTGTACCTAAGCTAGATTTCATACATTACATCACTTGTGGGAAGACCCAGACATTTGGATTGATCGAAACAGACCCACAAGATGAGCCGGGGAACACCTCTGAATAGTCCGGCTTGGTTTTCAATAAAAGTGCTTGATGTGACCTTTGGAAGGAGGATCTGAAAGCGCCGCTCCACCCACACTCTCTCGAGGAGCTGCTGAAACACACCAGTTCTTCAGAGGAGCACTTTGAAAACTCCCAGTGCCATTTCAGCATCTTCTTTAGCTGTTGTTGACCTATAGGTTAGATGGACGTCCTACAGCCCCCTTAAAGGCAGCAATATACTGTTGTAATAAATTTCCTTTTTTCACATGCCAAAAAGTGTCCCCTTGTGTGTATATTCCAAGGGTATGAGATGTAGTTTTGAATATAAATTCAGCAAATAAATAAAAGTCCCATTTTCAGGACACTGTATTTTAAAGATAATTTTAAAGATAATCCAAATAACTTTACAGATCTTTATTGTAAGGGGTTTAAACAATGTTTTCCATGCTTGTTCAATGAACCATAAACAATTAATGAACATGCACCTGTGGAACGACCTGTGTCGTTAAGACACTAACAGCTTACAGACGGTAGGCAATTAAGGTAATAGTTATAAAAACTTAGGACACTAAAGAGACCTTTCTACTGACTCTGAAAAACACCAAAAGAAAGATGCCCTGGGTCCCTCCTCATCTGTGTGAACGTGCCTTACGCATGCTGCAAGGAGGCATGAGGACTGCAGATGTGGCCAGGGCAATACATTGCAATGTCCGTACTGTAAGACGCCTAAGACAGCACTACAGGGAGACAGGAAGGACAGCTGATCGTCCTCGCAGTGGCAGACCACATGTAACAACACCTGCACAGGATCGGTACATCCCAAGATCACACCTGGTACAGGTACAGGATGGGAACAACAACTGCCGAGTTACACCAGGAACGCGCAATCCCTCCATTAGTGCTCAGACTGTCTGCAATAGGCTGAGAGAGGCTGGACTGAGGGCTTGTAGGCCTGTTGTAATTCATCCTGACATGACCCTCCAGCATGACAATGCCACCAGCCATGCTGCTCGTTCTGTGCGTGATTGCCTGCAAGAAAGGAAGGTCAGTGTTCTGCGATGACTAGCGAAGAGCCCGGATATCAATCCCATTGAGCACGTCTGGGACCTGTTGGATCGGAGGGTGAGGGCTAGGGCCATTCCCCCCAGAAATGGTGGAAGAGTGGGGTAACATCTCACAGCAAGAACTGGCAAATCTGGTGCAGTCCAGGAGGAGGAGATGCACTGCAGTGTTTAATGCAGCTGGTGGCCACAGCACATACTGACTGTTACTTTTGATTTTGACCCCCCCCTTTGTTCAGGGACACATTATTGCATTTCTGTTAGTCACATGTCTGTGAAACTTGTTCAGTTTATGTCTTAGTTGTTGAATCTTTTTATGTTCATACAAATATTTACACGTTATGTTTGCTGAAAATAAAAGCAGAGAAAGTGAGAGGACGTTTAGTTTAGTCTATAATCCATTTATTTATGTTAGAGATTGAAGACATATGGTGAAGTTAATTCCTACTATATGTTTATTTCCACCTATGAAATAAATGTGTGCTAGGGACCACACATTTCGACCATATATTTAAACTCTATATTTGTTCTCTATGGGCCCATGGGTGCAGAGGAGAGCATAATAACTCTGCTGTTCAATCACACTTTGCTGTTTGATGAGCTCTAATTCAGTTTGTACCAATGAATCACTGCAAGAAAAAATCTCTTCAGTGTTTTAATTAACATGCCTTTCTCAAAATTAAGTAACAAGCTGGAAATATACTGCATTGTGAGAGTAATTGTTTTTCAGAATGAGATCATCTCATTCTCTGTTCTGTCCTGTTGGTGCTTAAACTTCATGATCCAAGTATTTTTGTGCAGGAATTACTGCATGATGTGTGGCTTGTCCGCAAGCTGTATCAGTATTCACCAGTGTTTGCAGTGAAAGGAAAGTAGGATCTCATTCATATCTGGGGATTTCAAATAATTTTAAATCCTTTTGTAAAAAAGAGAAACTGGCCTCGAGATTCTCATTGGAAAATTAAAGTGAATATTTCAAACTAGTTATATATCAGGGCATTTTAAAGTAGTTTACCCTGCAGGGCTCATTTGAATCAGGTCAGGTAACTAATCATTACTGATCTTTGATAGTCTTGGTATATATTCTAACCATATTTTCTCTTCTGTGCACCTAAAATAAAAGGGTCCTTTTTTCTAAAACAAAAAGCATGGTGTGATGACCTATTTTTTCTTAACTAACACAGTGCAAGAAGTTTCCAGAAGCTTTCTACAGCTGAACGATGTTGGTGTCAGTGCCGTGAATTAAAATTAGGTTATTACCTACCCTCATGTCGCAGCAGCCCTGTGATGTCATGAAGCTGTGGTCACATCTGTAAGGAATGTTTGTGTCTAACAGTAAGTGCTTACAAACAAATCTTGCTGACTTTTTTCTTTCTTTTTTTTTTTCCAAACTGAAGCTGTGACTGCAGTGTTCTCCGGGGACTACTTCACAAGGATGGAGCTTTCGGAGGATCTGCTAGACCAAAAAAGGTACCGCTATATCCTGAGATAAAGCAGTCGCTGTTTTAAAGAGTTTCTTAGGTGCGAGCAGGGAAGGAATGCAGAGACTGTTATTGATGTAAAATCTCTGGCTTTTTGGAAACAGGAAATCAAATGTTAGACATAGTGTGAGAATTTCCAGTATTGATCAGCAACTCTATTGAATTTATCCAACTAACTCAATTTGGTTTATACCTGGTTATTCCTGTAATATTTAGTGTTTCTTGCCTGGACACTTTCAGGGGATGAGTTGAACGTGGTTACATTGATAAGAAACCTTCCTGTTGTTTCTACGAGTCATCCAAAAGGTCACAGAAGGGGTGAGGTGGGATTTTACCCAAAGTACCCAACAAAGGGGCATCATATTTACTCATGATTTAAATTGTTGATTATTCAGTAGCCAATATGATCTGTTAGACGTGCATATTAATCAGCATTTAATGAATATTCATTGATTATTTCAATTAATCCCATTTTCCCGTTTTCTTTGATCTGTCTTGAGGTATAAATAACTGCACCTATTTTTGCTTCTCTAGATTATTTTATTACCATGATCTGTGGATTCCTTTCGCACTGGATTTTACAACAGTAACATTGACAAAGGCCACAGGTGTGCATCGGGTTCATTCAGGTGTAAAATGTATTGTGCCCGACAAACAATGAAGATCATGCTGAATGTTTAACCTTTTTTATTTTTTTATTTTACTTCTGAAAAAGTTCAGTTCAGTAGTACAGCGCTCAGGTGTCAAAATAGTATATACGTAATCTTAAATCTTTTTTGTATAATTAAAAGCAGCATGCACAGGAATATAAATGAAGAACAGAAGACATATGGACTGGAGGTTTTTCCCACCTGCCACAGTTTAATTTAGAAGTGTCAGAAAAACAAGATGGGCCAGATCAAACTGCACATAAGAGACCTCCATACTTTTATATAGTGTTATATATAGGAGACCTCCACATCTCTGCTGCCCTTTTCTAATTACCACTGGGATGTTTCTTCTCTTCTTATACCTTCCTCTTTCTTATCACTGCTGGATTGTCCACTTGGTGTGTTTATTGGTTTATTTGCTGTTTGTATGTCTGTATGTGTGTATTTATTTTAACTTGAGTTTTCAATACACTTTTCAAGCTTCTCCCACCTCTCTCTATGGCTCCATGATCTGGTGGTTTCTCAGCACAGTTGGGCTTTCTTGCTTTATAGATTTTGGTTTTCCTTTTTCTAGGGGTTTGCCAATCAATCAGTTATCCATACTCCATTCAATCACTCAGTCATCATCAATGAGTGTTTTGTTATTTCCTTCACCATCTCTGGGTATCACTGTTCCCTTTTTGACCCTGTGGTTGTCAGATTGAGAACAATTGCCAACGTGGCATTTCCCAACTTCTGTATTTAAGGTCTTCTCAGTGGCTAATGCAGTGTTTTGTTAGGCACTTGTATTGAGGGTAGGAATGTATGAATCACCTCCAATCCTTTGCCAAGTACAAGAGAGAATGCAATTAAAACCATGTTACACACACACACAAGCAAAAAGATCTTGTGTACGGTTTTATCATTACAGCTCCCAAAAGACAGCCGTCAAAACCGTTCAGCATGTTTGATAATCCCAAGCTTGAGATCGTTGTCAGGAATTTGCACCATTTTCCATTGGCCCATCTGAATGCAAGCATGTCCTATGTTGTGCCAGATCGTGATCGAATCACTGGACCTCCTCATGGTTTACACGGTGGCTCCAAATGCTACACACTCTTGAAGCACTCCAATATAAAATCCGTTAATCTTATTAGACAAAAAACATACCAAACTAGCTCAAGTATTTACTCTGATTCTCATTGTAAGGGGGGGTAGCCATTACAAATGCATCTAGAAATCTCACTGAAGACATGTTGTTAAACTTGAATGCAGAAATATTAAAGAGAGAATGATGAGGATTAATTCAGATTTTGCATGGGAATTGCATTTGGCTGCTATACTGCACTGTGCCTGTAGGAATGACAAAGACAGTTAGGGCACTGCTTTATTTTGCCATCAGGGGACCACCCAGTTGCCACACTTTCGTTCTAGCAATGTTGTGTGCAGCAAACACAATGTGATAAAAATGTTGCACAAAGGTGTCATCCGTGACCACACAGAGTTGTTAATGTAGTCTGCATGTGTCACGGGTTCCTTTCCAGAACCATACATATTAAGAGCAGCTGTGTTAATTTGCATGCATATATACAGTAGGCCTGTATTTTGTTAGGTTATTTTTTCATCTGACTTCAACTTTTTATTTTGGTTTTGTCATTTGTGACTATTTTTTCTCTTCATTCTAGTTATCTATATCAATGTATAACATGGTTTTATATAATGTTGACATCATCCCATGGAGTCTATACATTTCTGTTGCCATGAACATAACTGTTCTGTTTTCACTTTTTTGCATTGTTGCCATAAACTTATTTACTTGGCTGGGAAGGTGTTGCTGAAATCAAGGCTGCAGAAGAGACATTCAAGCGGAGATGTTTCAAGACAGAAATAAACATCAGGCTTACTTAAACACTGCATGTAAAGACCCAGTTAAAATAAATACATTTTAAAGTTAAATCTCACTTTTCAGGATGTCGAAATGATTGAATATTCAAACACAAGCATCCTGGAAGGCAAATTTAAATTCAGAGCTGGTTGAAACATGCTCTTCCTTTGAAACTGTATTTTAATTATACAGCCCTTAAGGAAAAATACATTATCTGTTATTATTAGTATTATTGAAGCTGAAAGAAAACAAAAAGTGTAAAGTGGTTAAAATTGCCCTCCAGGATTTGTGGTTTTGGGACAATCCATTTTTTTTTTTTTTTTTAAGCAAAGGTATTTCATATTCTATTAATAGGTTGAAATGATCCCTATAAGCAATACCTTTTTGGTGCCACTGTCTATATAGACATAAGAATGACTGTCAATTGTTTATTTGTAATAATGGACCTCCGTCGCTTAGTTTTTTTGCAGGTGCCTTTTTTTGGCCTCCCTCCTGTCCCTGGTTCATGGGGTGCAGGTATTTCCTATGAGGTTCATGAACAAACGTCATGAACATCCTGAAAGCCAGGGCAGAAAAGGTGTGAGGATAAATCCGCCCACCGCCTTCAGCGCTGCTTCGCCGAGGGTAGCTGTGTAACTCAAAATGAAATAGAACAGTGAAAGAAAAAAAAAAATCCACCTATATGATACAGAAATGAAACTCGCAGTTTCCAGAGTGACAGTGAAACGTCCCGCTCAGAATATGTGTCAAACCCATTACTGGAACAGACTTCCAGCCATATACTTTCAATTAGGTACTTGGCAGCTTTGAACATATTTAGATAATTAGTTTTATCACAAAGGCTTTACAGAAACTATCCTTTATCTCTTCCGCCAACATAAACTAATTATATTTCTACCACAATGTGCAGTGGGAAGCTAATTTCGATATTGACAATGTAGCATAATAATCTAGATCTTGTCTGCATTGTGCGTCAGCCAGATTGGGGTGTTTATCCTCAATTCAATGTATGTGAAGAGCGTGTAAAATCAAGCGAGTCTGCTTGGCATGATTCATTGGATTAATAAACTTAATGTGAATTTCATGGGGAAATGTTTTGCTATATTTGAGTTATAATATAACATATGTAGGCCTTGTTTGAATTAAAATTGCAGACCTGCTGCCAGTTTTAAAACACTGTACACAATGGTGGGTCGGCTTTACCCACATAGGTGGTTCCACTATCCACTCTTGAGGTTGTAATATTGGGAGTCCAAAGTTTTTATTTGATGCATTACCTTTTTATGATTTTTTATTCTCTTCTTTTTCCTCTTTCTTTTTTCTTTCATCTTCTTTCATTTTTTTTTTTTTCAGTCTTTTCTTTGTCTTTCTTTCTGTCCTTCCTTATTTATTTGTTGTGTTCTATTTAGTCTTGACATGTTTGTGTAATCCTGCATTGACATTTTGTTTGTTTGTATGCTTGTATAACTCTTACACCAATGATATCAAAGACCAATTTATTAAAATTAAAAGTCATGTTGAAGGTTGACTTCCAGGCAGGGGCCAGAGCCAGAGCTGGCTATGTTGGAGTCCAGGGGAAATATATTAATAAAACAAACTTCAAATCAGGATTACTCCTGTTAAAAAGATGAAAAGCAAGAAACCCAATAGTCTAAAACAGTGTTTCTCAAACCTGTCCTTGATTACCACCTACCCTGCTGGTTTTTGTTCCAACCAAGCTCTCAATTACTTAATTGAACCCTTAATTGAACAAATAATTTCCTAATTAGAGCCTTTTATTTATTTTTAACAGTAGGGGTTTTCAGTTAAGTATAACATAAGTATAAAATATTCAGGAACCAACTTTTTATCAGTTACACAATTTAAAGAGTCAAATTTAATCAAATTACTTCAATTAAGGTTCAATTAAGTAATTGAGAGCTCAGTTGGAACAGAAACCAGCAGGGTAGGTGGTCCTCCAGGACAGGTTTGAGAACCACTGGTCTAAAATAAAAGAAAAAAGATAAAATCAAACTGTTCACTCTGAGATGGGTGGCCTGAATGATGTCTGTGACTTTTAACCACTGCTTCATATTTTACCCCTCATTAGGAGAGACAGGGGTGGACGTATGATATTGCGAAGAGTTCAGCATCTTCAGGATGATTAATCCATCTGGCAGCGCACTATGGCTGTGCAGGTCCGCATAGCTCTCAGTCTGGGAATGGTTCACGCTGCAGATGATGAAAGTAGCCACTCCTGCAGAAGTGAAAGCAGCCTGTTTGTTTCCATGGCGTCGGTGAGGCGCATTAAACAGAGCGCTCTCAGTAAACACAATGTGGAAAGCGCTGTCTCAGTGGAACACAGTGGTGTTCCAGCCACCAGAACCTCAGGGCTCTGTGCTGCGGCTCCCGTTGGTGGCCTGCCCTCAGCACATCGGTGTGAAGATCTACCGGCGCCTGGAAGCACAGTGTCACAACATCTTCATTTTCCCTTTACTTAATTTCACGACTTCTTGCTGAGGCTAATAAGGTGATAATGTAGCGGGAGCATAGGCTAGTTTATATGCTACAGTAAAGTTAGTGTCTGTTGCTAAGGTGATTGATTGATTGATTGATTTTTAAATAGTTATTTAGACTTTATTTAAACTATAAAATTAAGAAAATGAATACACAAAGAAAGCACAGATGCTGATAATGATGAAAATAATGAAAAGGACACAGGTACAACAAAGTGAAGTAACGAAGTTATTGTTTATACCAGTGGTTTTCAAACCGGTCCTGGAGTACCCCCTGCCCTGCTGGTTTTTGTTCCAACTGAGGTCTTAATTGCTTAATTGAATCCTTAATTGACCTAACAAAGCA
Source organism: Amia ocellicauda (assembly GCF_036373705.1). Lineage (NCBI taxonomy): Eukaryota > Metazoa > Chordata > Actinopteri > Amiiformes > Amiidae > Amia > Amia ocellicauda. The sequence continues at coordinate 5,120,210 of NC_089856.1, forward strand.
AAGTTCCATTCAATGAAGTAATTAAGATCAGGTTGGAACAAAAACCAGCAGGGCAGGGGGTACTCCAGGACCGGTTTGAAAACCCCTGGTTTATACTATTCTATATCAATATTATACTGATATTTCCAGAGCTGAGCTATTTATGCATGAATGTGCAACTTCACAAGCATACAAACATACACATACAGGTATACATATACATGTACATACATGTTTTGTACATTTTCAAATAATGGGGATGGTTCAAGTGTATTATGTCTCTGTGACAAGTTGGCACTGTTATGGCACGGATGTTGGTGATAACTGGATTGCCTGTCATCGGCGTGGGCAGTTGTATCTCGTTCTGTTGCTGTCCTGACCTTTTTCCCCCACACGTCCTGCCTGACATCTCATCCTCCGTCTGCCACACGTCCTGTCTGCTGTACCGAAAACCTGTTCCCGAAAGCCAGGTTCTAATTCCACAGAGTTGTCTTGGAACATTCCCTGACGAACCCACAGCTGATGTTGTTTTGCCTGCATGCTGCTCCCTTTTGTTTTAATTCATCTTTCTTTTCCTGTGAGTGTGTTACAGTTGCTTTCTGTGTTTCAGTCTCACGCATTGAGGCTCCATCTCACGCTCTCACGCATTGTCGCTAAAATCTCACACATTTGCCCAAACTTTTTCTGTGTGCACTCCCATCCTTAGCTCAACAAATACACACACACTCCCTGCTTTTGAAGGCTTTGATCTATGTAACTGGAGTTATTATACATGGAGATATATGGACTCCCACCAAGCTATTAAACTTAGTGAGATTCCTGGAATATTGAAACAGCTCTGTTTCTTTATAATTCCAGAGATATGAGGAAAGTCCAGGATTTGCACTGATCGGTGAATTACAGGTTCAACCAAGAAGAATTTATTCGTTCCTCACTCTGGGTCCACCTTAAAGGACACTGTACTGAAAATGCAAAAAGAAAGCCAATATGTAGGACAAATTTAAGTCAACACAGACATACATACATACAAAACTAAATAAATACAAATTTGATTTCCACTCTCGAACTTCCAATTCCGCTCTGCTGAGTTTCCACCATCCGCTGTGCCCTAGCAGCTGCTGCAGTGCTAACCAGTTGTGAATTGCTGCCATGACCGCAGTGTGCCCGGCTCTACGATTTCACTGCACTGTGGTCTGCCCTGTCCTGTCCCGCCCGCCACCCTTTTTTGGCTTGTGTGCGGTTTCGGAGGTCCCCCGTTCACAGGGACAGAGACTTTGTGGGAGTGAGGCCCTCTCCATTCACACCCCGTCTGGGGCACCTTTAATTCCACCCTCCCGCTCCCCTCGCCAGGCAGCAGGCTCCTCTCCACCACTGTAAAGGAAAAGCGGAGGTGTAAGTGACTCAGACTGTACATCGTCGGTCTTCTCACTTCAAAAGGAAAAGATGCTCGGCTGCACCACAGATACACAGTGACGTGGCTTTCACACTCGCGCTGCTGCTTCCACCCCGCTGCTGTCTCCTCTCTGGGTCTGTGAGCGGAAGGTGTTTTGCCGAGCCCCCCCCCCTCCATTTGCTGAGTTAATTTTTGCTATTGTTATTGTTTTCAAGCCTGTCGCGTTGCTACCACAGGTTCACTCGGCAGCATCAGCTAAGATAAGTGTTAGTCAGCTTTTCACCTCCTTGTGTTTGAAGTCTGCATGTCAATGGAAAAAGCCCCAGAGGATTGGGCAGGTATTGCCTCTCCGATGTAGACAGGGCTCTTATAACTTACTATTGTACACTTTTCGGTCAGTGTATTTTCCCAACTTTTCAGTCTAAACCTTTTTAATAGTTATGTCAAAATCTTTCACCGAGGAGGTTTTCACCTTCAAAACACCGGGTGATTGTCACCTCCCCAGTGAGGACAAGGAATGCATGTTTGTGACTGACCCGATTTGATTTCTGCATGTGAGAGCGCTTGTGTCCATTGTTCACCACCCGCTTTATCCATCTGTGTACCTCACTGTGTGTACACAAAACATCCGAGTCATACTGCAACTGTCCATTTCTCTTTCTGCATAGTTGGTTAATGCTTTATTTCCTGTTCCCCTAAGGTTTCCGTGGCTGTGATGTCAAAAGGAAAATGTTAACTTTCAAGCTCTTTCTTCCCTAGTCTAATGCAGTTTAATGTCTGGGCATGTCACATATACAGATATAGATATATAGATATATTTTTTATACATTTATATATGTGTTTAAACTAGGGAGTGGTTGCTCCTTGAAAGGTGGGATTTGTATGTATTTATTGTTATTTGCTTGTTTGTTTTTATTTGCATTCTAAATATTTGATTTAATTTGCATTAATTTGTTTATAATGGAAACTGTCAGGCACTAGCAGTAGTGTGTGTTTTTGCATGAGGAGCCATTGAGCTTGTTTTTGTCAGCCTGCGCTGCGTTTTCTCATGTCTCAGCCAATCTGTACGGCCCGTGCTTCAGATCAGCTGGGATTGTGGTCAAATACACCAGTTTGTGGTCAGTGCGGTCCGGAGGTCTAGAATCTGCCTGTGGATCTGTTCAAAATTTCATATAAACCCATCAAAATAATATGAAATTCTTCTCTCTGACTTGAATGCTCTGGCCTTTCGTTACTAGTTGTGTCCCTAGGTCTTTGTATCTGTCGATCTGGAAATGGCCCCTGGATTGCCTTAGTGACCGACTGGCTTCATCGATTATCCATCCAATAATAATAATATACCAAAATGTGAAGAATAAATGGGGATTTTTTTTTCAGGAATAGCAGAAGCCTAGCAGTGTGAGTTTCAAGGGTCTAGTTAATCTGGGAAACTGTACTCCTCCATCGAGAACAATAGAAACTCCCTGCTCCTGTTTTACTGGCATTCAGTGGGGAATTAATCCGCTATAGAACTTTCTACCTCTTTCGTATTTATTAATTTATGTTTTGCAAAGCTGTGGTGAACGGTGGCATTGCCTTTCTGAAGAACTGGAGTTTGTCGAATTGGTTGCAGGAGGTAAGCGCGGTGCTTGTCACAAACCACCACTGGTACGCCATCTCGTTGAATCTCAGTGTGCAGCGCAGTTGTGGGAGTTTCACAATCACTCAATTGTGTTTTCATCTCACTGCGGCAGGGGGGAGAAGCTACCGCACAGGAAATTAACTTCTTCTGACACACTTCCCATGATCCCACCATGTTTACCAGTCATGGGGTCAGATGGTAGGCCAGGTACAGTTTTCTTTAAAAAATAATTACTTTCAGAAACCCTTTTTGTTTTAATCCGTCTTGGCATGAAGAGAAAAACTAAAAACTTTGCCAAAATGCCAAAATATCATGCTAGAAAATATGTTCAAATGTGGTTGATGGGGAAAATCACTCTTGCCACTTTAATTTAAAATGGTTGTTATAGGTAAGCCATGTACAGGCTAGGTATAATTTGAGACGTCTGGTTGTCTATCCACTGACCAGTGCAGGTATGAGAGGTATTGCAGGTATCTTACCTGTCTCTCTATGTAGACCATAGACTCTGCATGTCTCTCTATGTAGACCATAGACTCTGCAGGTAAAATACAACAATCTTTTTATTCCAGTGAGCTACCTGATCCATTTGTCCTTTTTCCTTAAAAGCACAGTGCAGGTAGGATAGGAGTCTATGTATGGGGCGAAAAATAGCAAAACAGTAAGAGAACTTCACTAGCTCAGAAACGTCACACACCTTATGTGAGATAAGGATCTGTTTAGAGCTTTAGTTATGATTGCTCACACAGCCTGAAACCCATTGCTTTTGCTAGCATCCATCACAACAAAATGGGTAAACAGCATGCAAGAAGAAATGAAACGACACAACACCAAAAAGTGAAATTCATTATTTATGTGGCCAGTACGTTCCAGGCCCGCTTCACCGATATACGGTAAATGTGTGCAGTTAAGCAGTAAAGTTGTTTTTTCCCTGATGTGTAACTAACAGCTGATCAGGCCTGTCCAGTGAGTAAGCGACTGGAAGAGGGGAATCCCTCAGCTGTACACATTTAGCTCTCACTCGGTCTTGCATCAGTACCAGGAATCCTCCCTTGGTATCAGTGTCATCACCCCTGTGTGTAGAAAATGATGCTGAGCTGATCAGAGGGCCTGATTGCAGCATCTCTTTCTTTGCGGTGCCGATAGCAGAGGCAAATCTTTCACTGTGTCAAGCACTGCTCTCAAAAAATAGAACTCCCCCCCACTCTTCCCTTCATGGGGGTGACTTTCACTCCTGTCTGACCCAGTTACCTGTGATCTATATGTTACCATCTGCTGGCCAAGTGGGTCCAAATGAAGCATGATGCTGTTCTCTGTCAACATATGTTAAATACAACAGCCAAAGCAACAATAACAGAAACCCTCTTTGGCTGGGACATTTCTGTGTTCCTCAAGCCAACTTCTTCTTTCTGTGTAATTAAAATCACCCCAAAGCTTATTCATTCTCAAAATGATGAACCATCTGAACAGTGACATAATGCTGTTACCTCATGGAAATTTACTGCCACAACAATGGGCTCTACCTGCGGAGCTGTATCACTGTCCTGAATGTTTGGCTGATAAATATATTGATCTGTGCAGTATTCTTTGTTAATTATGACCGGTGATCATCTTTATAAAATCCTGCTGTCAGTTGATTTTCAGTTAAGAAGAAAACCAAGACCAAAACATCCTACAGATAAAAGTAGTAAGCCGATGTAACTACTTTGAATACAGAGAAAACTTGTCAACCATGTGTCTACCTTTGTAAATGAAGTATGAACCCAACAAAAGTATAATTCACAAGATGAAAGGGTGATTATTATCTTTACTTTAGTGGGTTAGTTTAATTACAAGCAGTCATCAACTTATGGCAATTTGGCACTTTTACACCCACTTTACTACTTGCTGCGCAGGAACGTAAAATAATCTGATCCTGGATTCAGCCCCAGTTGCCTTGTAATAAACAGTTGTAAAAACTGAGCAGTAAAGATAGAGCTCACCCTGCTTCCAGTTATCCGAATTAGACAAAACCAAACAAATAATAAATAAAATACCAGGAATTTCTTCAGTGATGCATTTTTCAACCAGCAATTTCAGCATTGTTGTCTGTAATTGTTTCAATATTGAATCATTGCATTTGCTTTCTGTTGGCAAACCACGTAGAGAGAAATTGGTTCACACACACAGCTCTCAAGTCTCATGCATATTATTATTATTATTATTATTATTATTATTATTTTTATTTCTTGGCAGACGCCCTTATCCAGGGCGACTTACAACATAAGTGTAAAACAAAGTGCAAAAATACAGTTAAGTAAAAGGCATCAATCATTACAAATTAAATTAAACTAAAACTTAGCAATTCAAAATAATACATTTTACAAATTCCAATTTACAATTTAAACAAGCAAATACAGTAAGTGAGGTCCTACATCCTGGACGGTAAAAGCTAAGTGCTGTCAAGATGTAGGGTCACAGTCAAGGGCTACGGGAAAGGGAGCAAGGAGGAAAACAATCAAGAACGCAAGGAGCATAATAAGCTGAAGTGCTATCTAGCAGGGATAGAGGACTAATATTACAAGTACTGTTGGAAAAGATGCGTCTTGAGTATTGACCCCATCTCACAGTCTCACGAATTGTCGCTGAAATCTCATGGCAACAATTCTGTGTGTGCAAATGACTCATAAATTGTAGCTAAAATCTCACGCATTTGGCTGAAATTGTCTGTTTTTAACGTTTTGAAAACTTGAGAGCTACGCACAGAGTAAATAAATAATAAAATCAAATACTGTTCTATATGAATAAAATACTAAGAAAGTATCAGAACCCTATAACCCATAAATAGATTTCCATACAGTAGAGAAGATAGTGGACGAGGCAACAGATTCCCTTCGTAAAAGTTATGTATGCATTGACATATATGATATATTAATTGTAGCTATATCATATCATATATCAAGGTGCATACTTATGTATTTGAATAAACATGTTTTTATAATCATTTATGTACAAAAAGAAAGTGGACATCAGAGCCTTGGTCAGGAACGCATTACCTACGTTGTGTTACATAATGTTGATTTGGAAGTATGAGGATAGATACGGGGGTGGGCTTTTAGTTTTCGTGAAACCACTACATCCTTCTATGTAGATTGTGTGTATGCATCATCTTAGAGTGATCATTCACACTCCTGTTCCAGGTGTTTTGCCGTTTAAAACGTAATGCTTCGCTGTATTAATCAGTATGTTATTCTCACCCAGGTCCTGGAAAATCCCAGTGTTACTCAGACTTGCACTGGTGCCCTCACTTCTGCAAACGCGTCCCAGCTGGAGCAGGCCCAGCACGCGCCTCGTGTACAGGTGTAGTGCGTGAATCTCCAGGCCTGCTCTGCGACCTCACGTTTGTGGAGATGAGCGCAGTTGCCTCACTGAGTCACGCCGTTTGCATTACAATCAGATTGGGGAAGTACACACTGAAAGTTAAACTTAAAATAGACTGTGAGAATATATAGTAGCAGAAGGAATGTGCTCATGCTGTGATGTAACTGATGTGAGCTCTTCTACTCGATATGGACTAAAATGGCATTGAAAATATACTACAACCCACTTCCTTTAGAAATGTATCTGATTATGTATTTGTTCATTTTTAAACACGCACACATATTTAAATAAGAGTGCTTGATATATGTGCTTTGAATATAACCTCTTGTTTCCCAGTGTACTGAAGACTAAATCATTGTGTGGTTCTTGGGTTTAGTTTCTGTTTTAAATGTTTATAAGGAAGCTTTTGGAAGCTTCTCCCCCACTCTTCCTAGTACAGGTTATGACTTCAGGAGCTCAGTGTATGATCTGTCTCAGTGTGTATAACTGGAAACGAGGAAGGGAGGTTTGCTTGGGGGTGACTGCGAGGGAGTGACGAATCCAGAAGAAACCACTACCTCAAAGTAAACACAAACCCAGACCCAAGGCACTGTTTTGCAGAAAGGTCTTGAATTTCCACTGTGGTTAAAGTGTGCTCTGAGTGCTCACTTCGCTGGTCTAGGTTAATAAGACAATCGTGTGAGTATTAAAAGGAAAGAAGAAGAAAAACAACTATCTACACATAGATGTATAGTATCTGGATTTAGTTTCTTGTTAATTTCTTAATTCAGATTGTACAATAATATAAGATGTAGAGTAAGTTTCTAGTGAAAAGTTGCATAAAGCACATGGGAATAAAATATACCATGCATTAATCACTTTAATCTACTTGACATGTTCTTCTCACTGACCCAGTTGCCTTCGTGAATGAAGTTTGAATGAAAATAATATAATTTATAAGAAGATGAATTAAATGTTCAAGAAAACAACACTTGAGAGAGTCTTTCGAAGTGTTTCAATTCACAGGGTGGGTGGCACCAATCTGAGAATGAGTTCCTTTAACTTCTGGTCAAACTGAGATAAATAGAAATCATTTTGCTCTTCATCTGGTTTGTAGTGCCTTTAATACGTTTACTTTTTTTGTGCATATGGTTAGCCTTAACCTTGATTAGGTTAAATAAATGTTATATATTTTTTTCAGTTTTCACCACCATTTGCATTTACTGGTAGTGTTTTATGGAAGTGATATATACTTGTTGGAATTTTTGGTTTGTGTTTTACCATTTTATTAGTTTTGGTTATAAGCAATTATTATACTGTGTCTTTTCACTGTCAACTGTCAGCTCACCAGGGACCTGTCTATATAAAGATGTTTAATCTCCACTGTGGTCTGACTGCCACTTCCCAGGAAAAGACCAGCTGAAAATGTTGCAGAGACCTGAAGGTCAGACCCAAACAATAGCGTGAATGTTAAGAAAACAAAGGACATCAGCCATGTTATGAAATAACATTCACTGCGTCAGGGTTCAGTTCCTCGTTGATCTTATTTTCTACCTTATTTCAGATTGTAAGTAAGACAATATGTACAATAAATACAAATTGTCACGTTTATGTCGTGCTGCCATGATGAACGATGGGACCTGTGCGCACCAAAACTGTGTTTTTTCTACATGCTTTTGGGTCGGATTAAATCTAAACTGTGACCCACCTGCTAATAGCAAACTACAAAACCTGTACATCATAGCGGTTACATTTCTTAGAAGATTAGAAGAAAGTGGCATCTAACTGAAAATGAGTACAGTTCTGTAGTTTTCAATTAGCAGGTGGGTCAAAGTTTTGATTTAATCTGGCCCTTTGTCTCAGGTTGCAGTCATTCAAACTAAGACTTTGCAGTGCTCCACTGTGCGTCTCTGGATGCCCTATTCATCACTAATCTGATACAAATCCGAATTATTTGCTAGAGCAATGTATCCCATCTGTGTTGCAGTAATGTATTTCCCAGCATATCTTGGAATTATCTTTCGATACCATTCCTGAAATAATGAGCTCCATCTCTGTGGTATTGGCAGATTGTAAGAAAGCAGAGTCTTTAACTTCCAGGAAGTGTTATCAACTGGACATTTCACAGATGATCATTGTATCTGTTCTCTTTTTGAAAAAGAACAAACTTTTGGAGAATAATGTTTTTTTAATAGCCTAGCTTTCCCAAAAATTCCTGTAAATGTATATTCATGACTGTAGTCAGGGGGGGTTCGGTTAGTTCAAAGGTCCAGAATTTAAGTCAGTTTTTTTGTATTCATTAATATAATCCTTTACAGGAGTATTACATGCGCAGCCAGGGCCGGCCCTATCGGCGGAATAGGCAAATGCTAGGGGTGCCCAAATGAGTGAAGATTTTTGTATTATTATTATTATTATTATTATTATTATTATTATTATTCTTTAATGTAATGTTACGGAGGTTTGTTGCACTCAGTGCTTGTTATTGTGTGAAACCAAGTCACAGCAATTCCTGGTTATTAGCCATTAGGATGTGATGTATTAATATGATGTCCTATAATATGATGCTGCTGTTAGTCAGTCAGTCAGTGAGTTGACTGCGCGCAGATTCCCTGCCCGGCGGCTCTGCTCTCTCTGCACTGGGAGAGAGCGGCACTGTGCTGTCAAACACAACACGAACACAGCTATTCGGTTTTCCTGATTTCTATCCTTAAGCAGCTAAAACGTGCATCGTTTGTCGTGTGGACAGATGTCAACCTCGCCTCTAAAATATAAAAGTGCCCACGACCGGGGGTCACGGTGCCACAGCTTGTGTTCACCGAGAAACTCCTGCGTCAGCGGCGGACATGCGTGTTTCAGCAGCGACACAGAGCTGCTCCTCCCCGTGTCCATCAGACCCCAGACTCCCATCTGAGACTGAGCAGCACCAGCACCGTGGCTGCTTCGCATGTATAATGTTGCTTGATGTGGGATTTTCCGCTGCTGATGTGTGGTTGTGAAGCAAAGATATGTTTGAGTCCAAATCTGCCTGATTTCATGGAGATTTTGAGCTGTTTTTCTGACTTCGAAATGACTCTGAATCATGCATTTCAGGTCTCCAGCTGTCAAAATCTTGGTTGGGACGACCCTCAGACCCCCCGCCCTCAATTACTCAATCGTCTTCGCCCTCATTTGTCAACACTAATTTTGTGCAGTGCACAGTGGGGCAAAGGAAAATGGTACAGACTTTAATAAGACATAAAATGCTTGAACTATTTATATATATGACTACAACAATCTTTAACAAATTAACATGTAAGTGGTCTGAAACCGTTTTAATACAAATATATACATTTATTTAACCATTTTATTGTTTATTTATTGTTTGTTTATTGTTTATGAATGTACTAAATATAAGCAACAGGGTATATTACTAATTCACAAAAATAGTCCATGTCTGGATCTTGACTATACCTTGACCAAGAAATTTTGTGCAATACTTTTTTTATATTGTATTCATAATTCGTTTTGTCACTTGTTTCTTTAATACTGTTTTTATACTGTTAGTGTGGGGTTTTTGTTCCTAAAATAAAGAAAATCTCAAAGATATAAAGCTATGCAGTCTGTGTGAGTGTATGAACACAATGATCTGTGGTGGAACTGGCTGTGATGCAGGGGGCACCACCGGCTGGCCCTGTGCGCAGCGACTAACGTTATGCACTCATAGCAAAATCTGTGAGGCCAACGACATCCAGCTGGATAGTGAGTATGGGGCGAAAAGAGCAGGAGAGATGGAAGAGAAAGCAGGCAGCAGCGTCATTGTCTGTAAACAGGGTAAGGTTGTTATATTTAAGAACATAAGAACATAAGAAAGTTTACAAACGAGAGGAGGCCATTCGACCCATTGTGCTCGTTTGGTGTTCATTAATATCTAAGTGATCCAAGGATCCTATCCAGTCTATTTTTAAATGTTCCCAAACTTTCAGCTTCTACCACATCGCTGGGTAGTTTATTCTAGATTAGTCTCCTCTCTTCCAGGGTGAAAAGGTTCAGTTCCCTCAGTCTCTCAGTAGGACTTTCCCAGATCTGGAATAAGTCTGGTTGCTCTCCTCTGAACTGCCTCTAAAGCAGAAATATCCTTCTTGAAGTGTGGAGCCCAGAACTGTACACAGTATTCCAGATGAGGTCTATCTAGCGCATTGTACAGTCTTAACATTTACTACCTAACCTAACAGTTGAGATAGCTAACGCTAGGTACGTGCTAGCTAACAGTCGTCAACCCCACAGGAGCAGAAGGTAGCTAATGTTTTCACCCATGTGTGTCTGTGTCTGTCAGGATTATGCAATAACTACACGACTGATTTTCACAAAACTCAGTGGAGGGGTGTAGCAGGGGTGTAGACCGATTCAGAAGGTTTTTACCCTGAATATGTGTGATGTATGTACCACTGTGTCAGCGCTCCATTTGTGTGTGTGTGTGTGTGGTGAAAAAGGTGGAACATTATCTTGGTAAGCAATTTGACAACATTGTAGTAAATATTTTCAGTGCATCAAAAAGCGTGCTTGTTAAGATACCAGCAGACAAGCTAATCCAGCACAAATTAGTGCATAAAAAGTCACCAAAATGAAGTATTTGAACCTCATAATTAAATTCAAAATGAGGGGAAAAACTGCAAAAAGGTCCACTTTTTGAAAAAAGAACCCCCCCTTCCACTAGGCTGGCTACGGGCCTGTATATACAGATTCAAAAGTGAACTGTTGGCAAACCTTAGCATAGTCATGGAGTGGGTGAAAAGTAAAATATAGCACTGAAGTTGACCTGTAATATGCTGTGACTCAGTTTCTCCTCATTCTATCAAAGTGAGATTATTCTCTCAAAATCACCAAAACATTTTATTTCTTACATTTGCACTCCTCCTCTGAGTAGTAGCAACACCAAGATTCCCATCTCAGTTGGGAGAGTGAAATCCGTGGAAATATTAAAAATGTGTTTGTAATTAGCTATATTTAGCCTATGTTAAAATGTGATGATCAAAATCAGTAAGGGACATTAACATCAGTTCAAGTGCAGTTTATTTTATTTTATTTTATGTGGTCAAGGATGGCTCATCTTCTCCAAAGTGCCTCAGAGTGGTAGTTGTAGTGCCACAACCCTAATCAGACAGCAGATGTGCAGATGTGACTAGGGGGACTGCGCCTCTGAAGTGAAGCAAGACCAGCATCAACAGCGCCTCACACAGGAGCGCCTGCACCGTGGATCTACCGACCTCAAGTGAAGCAAAAACAACAGCGACACACAAAAGGGGAGTACTGCTAATATGTCTTTTTCTAGTGCCATTTACTGTTTGTCGTGCAGCATGTTTACCATGGTTAGATCTGCCGACCATATATGATAATATTAAATGCGTAGTTAAGGAGTTGGTGGAACGAGTATGCATGTTGGAGGAGCACGTGGATACTCTTAGAAAAATAAAAGAGGTCGAAAATTGGCTAGACTCAGTCTGTAGGCTTATACAGAAGAGATGGGCTCCATCCCAGCTGGAGAGGAGTCCTAATGTTATCTGATAATATAACTAGTTGTTTAAACTCTTCCGAGCACCGGTCAGGCTGCAGCCTCGCAGACCTACACTGCAGTCTGCCTGTAACTCCCAGCATAGCCTTAACCCGATCCTAGATCCCTGACTGGGGGCATCCAATAAAGTACATAGTCCTGAGAATAAATCTTATACAAACAAAATGAATAGTTATCCTATTAAAACCGTAATTTGTCATAGGCTTGGATGTATTCCTTCCTCGGGGCCCTCGCTTTAACAATCTAATAAAAGTTAAAACTACACAACAGAAATTCCCTGCTCACATTACTTCTCCCATGTATAAGCTTGCAGTCTTATACATTCACTCACTACCTATGACACCATAACTGACACACACACAGATGTGCTCACCAGACGACACTATTCCATTAGTAGAAGCCTCCCCTAATGACTACTCTTACTGCCAGAGCCTGTACAACAGGCCGTGGGTGGGGGGCTGGTCACCATCTACCGCACAGACCTGCCATTAGACAGCTCACACCCTTTGAAATTCACCAGGTAGAATTTAAGCTTAATCCACCTCTTCATCTTATAGCTGTTTATAGGCCACCAGGCCCCTATTCCTTTTTTATGACTGAATTTAGCAATCTCTTATCTGACTTAGCCATACATTATGATAAACTCATTATTTTGGGGGACTTTAACATACATATTGACATTAAAAATGACCCCCTCACTGTTAGTTTCCTGTCCCTATTGGAGTCTGCACCACTCAACATGGTTTAACGAAACTTAAAACAGAATGCCGTAGATATGAGCGTAAATAGAGAGCAACAAAACTAGAGGTCTTCAATATGGCATGGAATATGACCTCTGCTAGGTCTGCCTACTACTCAAATTTAATAGAGAATAACTTGCATTTAATTTTTAATACAATAGTGACACTTACTAATCAGCAGGTAAAGCCTTCAGAGGTTATCCCCCCCAATTTCACCTGTAGTGACTTCATGGATCATTTCAATAGCAAAGTTAACAGCATTGGAAAACAGATAGAACTGGAAACTACAACCTGTGCACTAGACCCTATATTCAATAAACTACTAAAACAATCTCTGCCATTAATTATTCATATAGTACACAATATTATTAATGCCTCTTTATCCTCAGGATCTGTTCCCAAATAGTTTAAAATAGCTGTAATTAAACCACTTCTTAAGAAATCCATTGGTGACCCTAACCTACTAAAACACTATCAACTATCTCAAACCTTCCCTTCCTTTCTAAGGTTCTAGAGAAAGTAGTTGCAAATAATTGGTAGCTTTTTTAACTGATAATCATCTTTATGAAAAATTTCAATCAGGCTTCCGTTAGTACATAGTACAGAAAATACTGAAGTACCTAAAAGTATTGAATGACGTGTTTCAGTCCTCTGACTTAGGGCACGCTAGTGTTATTATTTTATTAGACTTATGTGTGGCTTTTGACACAATCACCCACAAAATCTTGATACACCACTTAGAAAACCATATTGGCCTGTCTCACAATGTGCTTTCATGGTTTAAATCATATCTGTCAAACAGACTCCAATATGTACAGATTAACGAGAACCACTCAAATGTAACTGAGGTTAAGAACGGAGTCCAACAGGGCTCAGTCCTCGGACCTATATTTTTTTCATTGTACAAGCTCCTTTTAGGTTATATCAATCGACAACATAATATTAACTTTCACAGTTATGCAGACGACACACAATTATATCTGTCAGTAAATCCTTACAATACCATAGACCTAGAAAAACTAATCTGCTGTCTGTCTGAGATTAAAACATGGATGACAAAAAAAACTATTTTATGCTTAATTCTGACAAAACAGAAGTCCTGATTTTAGGAGACAAAAATCGAACTGTTCGTCATGCACTGACAAAACTGAGTAATTAGCTTACTTTAATAACTTAAATTTCTCCCCTAATGAGATGGCACGAAACCTGGGTGTCATCTGTGATCATAATTTATCTTTTGAATCACACATTCAGAATGTGTCAAGATCCTCCTTCCTCCAGCTTAGAAACATTGCTAGACTGAGACAATTCCTCTCGTTACAGGACACTGAGAAATCGATACACGCATTTGTTACATATAGATTGGATTACTGCAATGCCATTCTGTCAGGCAGCACAAACAGACCTATTTCTGCACTTCAGTTAGTCCAAAATGCTGCTGCAAGTATCCTAACAAAAACAAAAAAACATGAACACATCACTCCAGTATTGGCTTCTCTTCACTGGCTGCCCATGTACTACAGGATAGACTTTAAAGTGCTCTTATTAACATTTATAGCACTAAAGTGACTGGCACCTCCCTATTTAAAAGATCTCCTTATTGAATAAACTCCAGGTCGGCCATTGTATCACAGGAAGCCGGTTACATAGTGGTCCATAAAATACACAAGAAAGCATTCAGTTATAGGGCCCCGAAGCTGTGGAACAATCTTCCAGCTAATATAAGAGATGCTCCCTCTGTCTTAGCCTTTAAATCACAGCTGAAGACTCATCTGTTTAGTCTCTGTTTTTCTAGCCCATAGTGTCGCCGGTGTGCCATGGACATGCAATGTATAACTGTCTTTGGAAATGTCCTGCACTGCATGACCAGTATCTGAGCACAACTGTCTTCTTGTCTTCCAGCAACAGCCCCTTCTGAGTGTCCGATGAGGCACCTCGTCCCCCCACCATAGAAGTCTAACTTGGCACAACCCTCCTCCGGGGCACCCCACCACGGAGGGCCAATGGGGCATCCACACACAAGGTCTGACGAGCCATCGCCACCCAAAGACTGTTAATGGTCCAACCCCCCCACCCCCGATGGCTGGCGAGAGGCCTCCTCCAGAGGGAAAACTTTCTGATCTCCTTGCTGCTGTAATAAATATACTGCCTGGAGGGGAGGCAACCATTAGGCCTAGGCCCTAAGCTGTAGACCCCCAGAGATTCATTTTCTCCTACATGCCATCCATAGGAGTTTTTTGTTTTTCTCTCCTCCGTGCCTAACTGGTTTATTTACTTAAATGTTCACTTACTTTATTCTAGATCATGTAAAATGTTTACAGGTCTATATTTATTTTACTTTATTGTATTTATGTATTATTTTATTTTGCTGTACGTTTGTTGTATGTTTATTTCTGTAAAGTGCTCTGTGGCTACCCTGCGAAGGGCACTATACAAATAAAAATTGATTGATTGATTGATTCAGCAGCACTGTGCTTATGAGCTCGGTCCAAGGCCCCATCCATGAACCCACATCCCGACCCATGACTGCCGAGCAGCTATGCAATGATGTCACATGGAGATTAAATGTATCCACTGCCTCTGTACTTGGGGCCTGTCAGCTTCTCTGCTCAGGGATCGAGTTAATTTATGGACTCCCTTAAAGGGACCAAAGTGTCATCAGAACTATGCTGTCATAGTTTGCTTTTGTTTCTTTTGGTTCTTTGTTTTTTCTCCTTCTGGATGCAATAACCTCATGATCTTTCCTGTTGGGACACGATCTTCTGTTCTGGTTTGCCAAGAATGAACCTCTGAACGTAGCAGCGAATGCAAGAACTTGAAAACAGGCATAAGCACTGTTTTTTCCCAGAACTGTGATAAGACACGCATCAGAGTTTCTGTGAAAATACATTGTAACAAAATTTGAAATAATATTGGATCAAACCACGATGCACAAGTCTCCATTTCTGTTGATATATGTGTGTATGTATATATGTATTTAAGTTATTATCTTACTAGTAGCGAGTGCCAGCACTATAACTAGTCCCATCAGGAGTGGGACTTTTTGAGAATGCTTTGTGCTTATGAAGCTAATTTGTCGTTCTGATTTGGAGAATTGAGATGTCAGCATTTACTCTTGGCATGTTACGGTTCTGTCCTAGGTTTACATATTTGAAAATTCAAAGATGTTCAGCAAAACATGAAGGGTGTTTAAATGTGTGTTTCATCAGGCAGTCCCACCAGGCTCGGCTGCTAGCGCTGCCTTTTTCCCCACCTTGATGACCTTTTTCAGACGCATTCCCCATATGCTGCGTGCAAAATCTCATATCCTCATGAATCATAAATTAAGACCACCAAAGAAACAACCGGAGCTACAGCTGCACTCAGGCCATTTCAGACCATCCTGTGGTTACATTTCTTGTCAGGTAATGAATCAGTCCGTTGTGGCTATACGGCCAGACTGTGCTCTGTATCAGGTGGTTTACTGTATTTCATGTCTTCCTCACACTTGAAACCCCTTGTATTTCAAGGTTTGTGCCTGAATTTGGCTTTTTTATTTTCTTGGGCCTTGTGTAGCCAGTGTGTTGAGAGCTACCTAACAGAGTGATAAGCCCGCTATGCCACAAGACCAGGTCACCTGACGTGGGAGGTTTATTACCGTACTGATTTCACAGAGGGGTCACATCACCTGTAATGAGCTCACATACCTGGTGAGAGCCCCCTTACACTTGCTTCCCACATGAATAAGAATGAATCTGAATTAGGCAATGAATTTGAGTTTGCTTCAAATCACCAACTGGTCACCAATACGCGATGGTCATATTTTTCTTGTCCTGTTTTGATGTGAAATGTTTGCCTGTTGTTTGGGGGGGGGGGTTATTTAGCATAGAGACAAATCTAATTTTAAATCAAATATACAGCTCTGGAAAAAAGACAAAATTATCAGTTTCTCTGGTTTTACTATGTAAAGGTGTGCGTTTGGGTAAAATTAACATTTTTGTTTAATTCTATAAACTACTGACAACATTTCTCCCAAATTCCAAATACAAATATTGTAATTTAAAGCATTTATTTGCAGAAAATGACAATTGGTCAAAATTACAGTGTTGTCAGACCACGAATAATGCAAAGACAATGAGTTCATATTCATTTTTAAACACAATACTAATGTTTTAACTTAGGAAGAGTTCAGAAATCAGTATTTGGTGGAATAACCCTGATACGTCTTGGCATGCTCTCCACCAGTCTTTCACATTGATGTTGGGTGACTTTATGCCACTCCTGGGGCAAAAATTCAAGCAGCTCGGCTTTGTTTGATGGCTTGTGAACATCCCTCTTCCTCTTGATCACATTCCAGAGGTTTTCAATGGGGTTCAGGTCTGGAATTTGGGCTGGCCATGACAGGGTCTTGATCTGGTGGTCCTCCATCCACATCTTGATTGACCTGGCTGTGTGGCATGGAGCATTGTCCTGCTGGAAAAACCAATCCTCAGAGTTGGGGAACAACAGAAGGAAGTAAGTTTTTTTCAAGGACAACCTTGTATGTGGCTTGATTCATGTGTCCTTCACAAAGACAAATCTGCCTGAAAATTGGACTCATCAGAGAAGATGACCTTACTCCAGTCCTCTACGGTCCAATCCTCATGGTCTTTTGCAAACCTCAGCCTGGCTCTTCTTTGCTTCTCATTGATGAAGGTCTTTTTTCTAGCTTTGCACTACTTCAGCCCTGCCCCTAGGAGCCTGTTTCAAACCATCCTCGCCATACACTTCACCCCGGCTGCCGTTTGTCATTCTTTTTGTAGGTCACCTGATGTCATCCTACGGTTGTTGAGTGACATTCGAATGAGTTGGTGGTCATCCCGGTCAGTGGAGAGTTGTTTTCGCCCTCTGCCGGTCTGTAGCTTTGTTGTACCCAATGTCTGCTACTTGGCCTTGTTCTTATGAACTGCTTTCTTTGAAATTTTAAGGAAGGAAACAACCCAATGCTCACTGTATCCCTCTGCCAGTAAAGCCAGAATTGAACCCTTCTTTTCCCCACTCAAAACTTCCCTTTTCAACTCTTTTGGCATGGTCAAGAGTTTTTTTTTTTTTCCAATTACTTGATTCCATTACTGGAAATGCATTCTCAGACTGCTGCCTAGTTGGCCCACTTGCTTTTTCTCTTCCTAAGCTCTACGAATTACACAATAATAAATGGTTATGCAAGCCTCTGTGCCCATAACAGGCTGTGGCAGATTTATACGTTTTATATGCTGATCTTTTAAGAAACTGCGCAGATCAAGCTCAGCAAAGGAAACTAGGAGCAGAACCACACAAATGAAGCTCCCAAGCATCTGTAGGAGAGACAATAAGAGATACCTTACCCAGAAGTGAGGTGTTTGAGCCAAAGTCCCTGGAGGAGCTTTGGAATTAATAGCATGGTTAATTTATTTATTTTTGGGGGGAGGGGGCGGGAATCTGAGAAGGGACAGAAGAGACAGTAGGCACATTTACACTGCCATTTCTGATCTGGATCCAATGCATCGATAGTGTCAATCGGATCAAATGTAATCAAAAGATGGTATAAAACTGCGTCCAGTGTGCACTGCGGCGGTGTGTGTTTTAGAGATATGGGGGCAGACAAACAGCCTTCATATCAGTGGGGCAGATGGGGGAACATGTCCCTACTGCCCGTATTATAAATAAAATACTGTTAACTAACACTAAATGGCTTATTATTTTATGTTAGCAAAAATATATAGTTGTATTTTTATTTTCAATGCTTCTGTTGTGAAAAATATGCAAGTGCGTTGGTTTTATGTGTTATAATAATTCGTACCGAGATAAAGACAGTTTTCAATATAGCTCTGTGTTCTAAAAGATTAATTTAATATATACATATAATAAAGTTTATACACATCGGCGTGTGTTTAAAGGCAGGAGGCAGACCTGCTTCAGTGACACAGATAAGAGATCCCCTTCCCTATTTCCAGTATTATAAATAAAATGTTAAAATTAACAATAGATGGCTTATTACTTTCTTAGAATAAAATATATAATTGCATTTTGAAATAACGTATTTTATGTTAGCAAAAAATATTTGTAGATTTAAAATGGTTTGGTTAAGAAAAAATACACAAGTGCGTTGGTTTTACTTGTTAGAATAATTCTCAAAGAGATAAAACGACATTGCCGTTTTATGATATAGCCGTGTTATAAAGGACTAATTTCATAAATGCACATAATGAAGTTTGGAATTGAGTGCTAGTGCGCACGTGAGGACCCCTGTGGCGGCTGAAATTGATCCTGATCAAATGGCAGTGTAAACGCAACACCACTGATCCTGATCAAATGTTCTGATACATTTGATTCGGATCAGAAATGGCAGTGAGTTGCGCATTAGTTTCTGATGGAACTACTAGTGGTAGGAAATACAGTTAACAGCTACATCATCTTCCTGTGTGGTAATTCCATGACTAATAAGTCTAAATTTGAGCCTAAGTGACAGCTACAGCAGCAATAAGAACCATGATATTCTTGCTATTATTATTTCTTTATTGGCAGGGCTAGCTTATCCAGGGCTAGAGTGTGTGGTGACTTTCTCAAGCATGTATCCCAAAGCGGATTCCCTGGAGGACAATGGTGACTTCCTGGTTTTGTTCTTAATTGGATTAATTTAACACTTCTCCCTTAGACATTGCGGCAGCCCCAGGACTGGAGTGTGACACCCCTGACATTGAGGATTAAATTATGAGATGGGTCTGGGCAGCGAATTTAACAATCTGGGGTCATAATCACAGAGTTTCACTAACATACTGCACCAGACTGATGACTAACGGTTAGGAATGTTTGCACAATGAAACCCATATTTACAACTGAATGTAACTTGCTTGGGCAGACATTATAGATGAGATCAATCATCTTTTATGTTTTGCTTATGCAAATTATACAACCATCCAGGAATTATTACAAATTGCCTGTGGTTTTGGATTGGGATTTTGCTCATTTTAATGCTGTTACTGACTTCTTGCAAAAACAAGAACATTCCGGATGAAAACAGATTCATACCAGGCCAGCTCTCACAGGGGTGGTGGGGGGGGGGGCGGGGATTGACAGGTATTTATCCGCTCCATTAATCTATTTTTTGCATCATGTCAATACATGTTAATAGCGCTGTGCCTAGTCAGACAGCTATTCAGAGTTTTGTTAACTTTCATTTAATGGTCAGATTGAAATTGAAACATCAATAGGAAATTATTAACCCCGGAGCGTTTTAGATTTTAAAATGCAGTTTTTTTTTCACTAGTGACTTTGCTTTTTTTTTTAGATATCCAGTGCAGACATTAAACAGCTTCCTCTTCCTTCCGAATACATTGAGTGAAACCAGCCGTTTTTTACAATAGGCCCTACTAATTGGTCAGCACAAATCCGACAATAACACTTAAAATAGAAAGCACGATGCCGTAACTGTTATAACATTTAGATGTGGTTTATTTTTTTTGGAACAGAAACAACATATTGTATTTGACCAATAACACAGCTGAAACGGGATATAGGTTCAAGCCTACAATCATCCACGCTGCTGTGGTCACAGTGCTTTTTATTAGTAGGTTTCTGTACAAAGCATTGTAAAGGCTGACATTACTATTCATGCGTGTATAAACCTTAAGGAACATAACAAACGCCTAGTAGCCAACTGTTCCTGATAGGCTACGTGGATATTCTTCTGATAATTATTTATTCCCTTAACAATCACAACTAGACCTCAGAATTATTAGATTACCAGGTGTATGGTTATGAATTACATTATAAATATTAGTATTATTTAAGTTAGCTGATGCCTTTATCCAAGGCGATTTTACAAGGTCATACAAACTAAAATACCCGCTGTAATGATATGGTGCTGCTTAATTCCAGCATCCTCAGAGCGGAAGACCTGCACTACCACTATGCACTTTTTCCTGTGTTTTAGCTTTGTGGGTTAGCTCACTACAACGCAATGGGTGTAAAATCACTAAACATTGCATTGAACATATGAAAATATTAAAAGGCGTACAAGTGTAATCAAAAGAGATGTGTACCTGCTTTATGTATGTATGAATGAATGGATTAACCAAATGCTTGAGGTTTCCCCCACTACAATCGACAATCAACATCTTCAAATTTATATGCAAATTCACAGGGCTCTACTCATAAACTGTTAAAGTTAAACTGAGGAACAGATGTTCTTTAATAGGGCTGGTTAAAGCTCCGGATTCAGGTGCATTGGGGACAGAAATATACCATCAGACCTTGTGTTTTCCATGAGGAGTAAACTTCCAGACAGGCCATAACTTCTGAAAACAGAACACTTTAAACACACAGGCAAAGATGACTTCTTGTACACGTTACGTTTTGCTTGCTAGTCAATTATCAGTAATCAGTTATGGGCATATTAAGTTATGAATATTTTAATCCTATTTGTTCTCCTTGGACCCCATACAAATTGTTGTATTGTAGGCTTTAGAGTTTGAGAAGATGAGTATTAGCGAGTTAACCCCAAACCACCACAATCTGTGCAGGCATGTCAAAGGGCAATTGTTAGGAAAACACACAGCAGGATATGAAACAACTATGAAATGATTAAGATCAAAAAGCAGAAATAAATAGAACTACCTAATTTAAATACACATGAACAAAGGAAAGCAAGGTGTAGTGGAAATAAACTATTATTTCTGGGACTCATATATGTGCACGTGCAGATGTTTAATGGAATGGAATAATTATGCGTACTATGAGAAGGAAGGAACATTTTTTCCCCCTTACCACTGAATTGTACGCCTAGTAATAGTATGATTGTAGAAAAGGCACCATGAATGTCTGAAGTTAGGGAATATTCCTCCAATCCACAACAGTGACCGTTAATTCACACACATGATGTCAGGTTTGTGAGTGCTAATACCAAAGTCATTATTGATGCAAGTTTCCGCTGTGTGCAGACAAGGAGCACGAGAGAGTGAGGCAAACACGGCTTTGGGAGCATGAGGACACTGGCTCATAAGTGCTCCCTAGCGGGAAGTCAGGAAATATTTTGCATGAGGCTTTACCAAGTCAAAGATTTTTTTATGACCCAGTCTATGTTTGACGGCAGATGGATCTCACAATCTGTTTCCTGGAAGACTCCCACAGTGAGACCTCTCACATGCCAGATGTCCGTGACGCTGTGTGCGAGGCCGGGCTTCATTTTGCAACTCATGCTGCTTTCAACTTTCTCATTGGACCTTCTCGTCACAGGTTTAGTATTCCCTTAATCGTTTGGCTGACTTGCTCACTACCTATTAGGGGTTTGTAAACCAAAGATCCTTGGGCATTGGAAGACTTAAGACGATCTTCTTCAAATCCGTCCCAGGAATATGTAGTTATCTGGTTTCTTAAAATGTTCTCGGAGTAAATGACTGCATTGTATAAGTGCATTGTATCTCCTACATCATCCTCCAAATATTGTATGTACACTTCTGCCCCTGCAGTCCATACACGCCTTTATCAACATTAATTTGAATTCGCCAGATGTTGCCCTGAATAGTTTGCAATCTGTCTTTTTTGCGATGCTCATGCTGCAGCTGCTATATATCATGCGTCTGTAAAAATACCCAAATGTATAAATGGGTACAAATGTAAGTCACCCTGGATAAGGGCGTCTGCTAAATGACGATAATGTAATGTAATGTAATGTCTGCCCACAATTTGGTGTCATCTGCAAATATATTAACCGCATCAATATTTCAATAATTAATGTGAATCAAAACATGCAGTGTGCTGAATCAGAGACCTTGGACTTCACTCACACTTGTTTCTGCAAGTTAACCACGGTGTTCGTCTGGGTGCTGCTTCCTGTGAATTCCTACAGTGTGAGAATGCATGCTTCTTGTTGAACTTGAACTTGTCACATAATATGCTCTGTGTGTGTTCCCTCTGTCTTTTTTTCTTTTGAGCAATGAAATTGGTTAGGTAAATAACATCTGTTATTATCCTGTTAACAGAGAGATAATCTTCTAATCTGGGTGTTGCCAGAATTGAATGTGCGCTAGAATCTGGATTATTCGATCTGTTCAGTCTTGTCCTTGTTCTAAAAGGGCTTCATATATGTAATTTTTCATTGAGTGGAATAAAAATACCTGTCTTCTGTGCCTAATGAAGGAGTGTCCTTCAAATCAGAGTTTACGTCACATCTACAACCATTGAAACAGACCAAGGCACCAAAAATGTTAACACACATGATTGAAGAGACTTCTGCCACCGTATGCAGGGATGGGCAAAGATACATCAAAATGTATTTTAAAATAAGATACCAAATATCTTAATTTTAAGTGTATCAAAATAAACTACAAAATACAGCAGACACACCATATATCAAAATAAACTACTGTATTTTTGTTTTTTAAAAATACTAAAAATACTTTTACAAGGGAGCATGAAATCACTTTGCAAAATTTCCTTCTATCGGCCTATTTGATTTATCCTTTCACCAGTAAACTGACTAAGTAGACAATGTTTGATCGCAACAGCTTAACTCTGCCTAACGAGGCATGCGATAATTCTGACATATGCAACCAGTTAACAGATCAAATATTCACACATCCCTGTCATCACCCAGATGAAGGTTAGTTTTAAAGTAAACAACAGTTTAATGTTTAACTAACAGTTTGCTAATGACTCATAATTGTATCCTAATTAAGTTACTTGGTGTTTGGTAATGAAGGGCCTACTTTTCATCAGCAACACTGACTCAATGACAAACAAGTCATTCATAAGAAGTCAACTGATGGACCTTTATTCATAGCAACTAGTTTCTAAGTAATGAATCATTTGATTGTTAATCATACATATAATAAATTATGTGTCAGGCAGTCATTCATGCAATGGTAAGCAAAATCATAATGCTACTAAACAGCTACTTCAATTAGGGTACAATCATTTAGCATTCAATTATTTATTTATCACTCATTGGACACCTATTTGGAGATTGAAAACAAACATTTTAGCACTTTGTCAACAATTATTAAATGATCAATATGTTTTGATTTTAAATGTAGCCAGAAACATAATCAGAAAGTAGCAACAGAGCTTGCCAAGGAGTGGTGGATGGTTGACAACCTGCTCTTTAATGGCGTTGCAGCACAACGTTGTTAATGACAATAAGGCACACGTGTGTGCATTTAACAAGTTACACCATATCGTGGCATTATAATGTAATATTGTACAACACTGAAAAGTTTTTGTGTACAACCAACGAAAACTTAACATAGGCTGAAAGTAGCAAGCTAACCTTAACTGTGAGGGCTGCTACTCGGGTCAAATAGTTAGCTAGAACATTACGTAAATTGGTAAACGATTTAGCCTAGGCTACTAAAACGAACACCAAAACTTAACATGAACTGTTAAAATTTTTAACAATTTATGCTAAAAATCGATGGAAAGCTGGCAACCTACACGTTTCTCACCTTGACCTTCTTCTTCGGGTATGGATCAATATTCTGTTCTGATCTCAACAAGTCTGGGCAAGTAGGCACCAATCAGAGGCAGCATTTTAATGATGTCATCATGTAGACTTCTCACAAAGTATTTTACAGTATTTTTAAACTACAAAATACAAACACTAAAGTATTTTGATATAAAATATGAAGCCATTTCCATCAACCCTATCAAATACAAATTACATATGTATTTTAAATACATGTATCATAAATACTGTCCATCCCTGACCGTATGAATACATCAGACTGGTCCTGAGGTGCCCAGGGGCCTTCTGGGGACTTCAGTCACTTACGATGGGGCTGGGGGAGGCAGATTAAAAACAGAATTGTCCGCGGCTCTGCAAGACCAGTGCTGCCTACCTCGGCCTTAGACGGTCTACTGGGAATATACTGTCCTCCAAGTAAACATCAGACATATGAGGCAGCTGACACTTTATTAAAGAAAATCAAGATAAACAAAAGCACAGGGGGGGCAAAAAAAATGACACTTCCTGTAGTGTTTGATCACTCAGCGGAGTCAGGAATACTTTTTTGCTGTAACTATGAGGGCCTTTCTTTCAAGCATAGGGCTGAGAAAAAGAAATGTAGCCAACCAGGACAAATTAGAGAAAGATTACTAATATTTTGTGGAAAGCAAAAGGCTGCATTATATAAACAGCTTAAATGTCAGCAATATTGGTAGAAAACAAAAATAAATAAAATACAATACAATACAAAACTTCAGATCCTGCTGGATCACTGGATTATTTCACTGTTTTAAATGCATGAAATATCTGTTTTCTTACAGTGACCTTAGACAGATTATCGGAAACCAAATGATTGTTTTTTTTCATACTGGATGAGATATAGCTCAACATCTCCCCCTTGTGAATTTTGTGAGAATCACAGTGAGTCGGTCACGTTTTTTCTTCAATGCCATGAGGGTCCGGGAATCTGATCCCAGCTCTACGCAGGCCTTAGCTGGCTGATCATGGGTAGATCATGGAGTGGTGTCCAGAATACAAAAGCATAGAAACACCAAAATAGTCTGTACAATTAATGCATTCAAAGCATTTACATGTCTGTGATTCTATTTATTGGTGGCAGTGACTTTCATATCAAATATAAACTTTCATCTTAACACACCTGGCAAGAGAGGACCCCTGCAAATACAACAGCTGTCACTGATAAGGAGACAGCGAGGAGATTTGAAGCCCCCTCACCTACTCATTCACAAAAGCTTAGCAACTTTGAAGAGTGGGATGTATGTCACTGGAACAGTCCTGGCACAGAAAAGGAAAAATGCTTGATGTTTTAATTGTAGTGCCAGCAGAGTGCTTAGACGTGCGCTGCCAGTGCCATAGCTTTGCTCTTTGTCCTCATTTTTAAAGACATGCAGGAGACCCTATCAGAGCCATGTTCAAAACCACGGGGGCTTTCCTTTGACCACCCTTTGCACTCTGAAGTCTCGGGTTCATCCTATGGTATTAGTTTGAACACAGGGCACCCTGGTCCTTTCAAATAGCAACAACAAACAACAAAGGTAAAAGGGCAAAGGAGGTGACACATCCTGTGCCTGTTATACTAAACTATTACAACCAGAGGAAGCACGATATTATATTGGAAAATTAAACGCAGCTACTCCAAGTTCCTACTCATGTGGCTAGAGGGAAACTCATGCATCATGGGGAGGGCTGTTTCGTTAATTTCCTTCTGTCGGTTGACTTTTTTTAAACTCTTTTAGTTTGTTGTTTTTTCCAATTCTCAGTTGAGGTAAAAGAAAATGGGTCCTAAATCAGAGGTAGACCTGCTGTTAATTTATTCAGAAGGTGTGAAATGTGCTACTGGTTTTTAAGCATATGACTGAACTTAATCTTTTCACATAAACACAGACACACACACTTATAATGGTGCCAACAATACCTTGCCCTAATAATTAAATACAAAAACAACTTCAAACAGAGAGAGAGGGTGGGGGGAACAATAACTGTGTTTTTATAAAAGTGGTTGCTGGGGGTTTGCGTGAGGGCAAACCTGCTTCTGGTGAGGTTTACCCAGGCTTTGTTGAAATGCTCCTTAAAAAGGTCAGAGAAATGAGTCATGTATCTGCTGGTGCATCTTGCAGACATTTTACCTGTGGTTACTGTAGCATTTCCCTTAGTTCAGCATTTGCTGTAAATAGCGAAAAAAATAATAATGTACTTGCAGATATCCCTTCAAGTGCAGGTGTGGTCACCATTAGATGTGTTTAATTCTGCCTGCTGAGTTTCAAGTGGTTCCTACACAAATGTTGCTGTTTTAATAGGAAGCATGTATATGCATTATCCTGTTTTTGAAGCGCATTGACTGAGATCATCGTGTTAATTACAGTGCACACATCAAACACTGAATAGAAAATGTCTTAGATATGCTTAGTCTGTTGGTCAGATTTTTGAAACACTGGTAGGGTGTGTTTTCTCCCTTGCGGAGAACTAGACGTTTTTGTGCCACATCATTTATGCCTATGGGACATGTGCAGTAATGAAGTGCAACAGGAATTAATTTAATTTAGTAGCCAACTAACAGTGATTAAAGTGTGAGTGTGTATTTGTATAAAACAAGTGGAAACATCTTGTGGAGGCCTTCACCCAGAAGTGGATCAATACAGGCTGAAGATGATATATATTGTGACACAGTGCAGGCCGTGATATAGGAAGGAAAGTACATTAGGGACCTGGTGGCTTTGAGGTGCCAAGAGGAACCTGCCTGAAATTCACATGCAGCACTGACAGCCTGCAGGGCAAGAACACACTCACCGGCATGAAATGTGCCCACTACTCTGACAGCCTGCAGGTCAGAGGACGAGGCCAGCTGCCATCGATAAAATGAGCCCGACTGGACAGAGCAACCCAGCTGGAGAGAGCACCTGAGGGGAAAAGCAAGGAGGGAGTTTGCAGAGCTTCTGAGCGAGAAGGAGAGAGAAAGAGACTTAAAACTGCGACCTACAACCCAGATCCTCAGACGCCAGCATCCTATACCCTGCACTGTCACAGTATAGATATAGATATAGATATAGATATAGATATAGATATAGATATAGATATAGATATAAATAGATAGATGTCACAGTGGATTGATATAGGCTGACAATCAGGATGATGATAATATTTATATATACATTTATGACGCATTTTTCATTTCACAGGTGGTGCATGCATTGTGGGTTCGCACACGTCTGGTTTTCTGTTTCCTTTAGCTGTTGTTTGTGCTTTAAATTAGCAGTGGTCTAATGCACTGTGATGACAGCTATATATTTTCCCTTATGCGTTAACTTAACAGTGAGGGTTTCACAGTTTATCTCCGAACTGCTATTCGGTTTATCCCCACAGCTGCACAGAGAGTTGGTCTCCCCAATGGCTTAGCAGAGAGGGCTTGACACATTACTGCAACCCCCCCCCCCACACACACACACTTCCCAATAGCAGCCATGTGGTTTTATTTATTTCTAAATAGATTAAATCCAGAAAGTGCTCTGTGTCAGGAAAAGCCCCAGTGACTCCAGTATGTGAGGAATTGAGCCCAAATGGATTGCAGATTGCCTGTACAGCACTACATATTTGTAAAAACAAAACCTTTTTTGGCCTTTAACATATTCTGAGGGAGGTGTATGTTAAATGTGCCTGGATTTGCAACCAGCTTTTGTGGAAAGAAGTAATACAAAAAATAAAACTGTGAATAAGACAATTTGCCGGGGAAGCAAATGGAGGTTGCACCAGGTCATTGGAGAAGCTGTGTGTATGTCACTGATATCCTTCCTCATAATCAAATTCAGTTTGGAAAAGACTATAATGGATTTTCTTTAACTTCTTGCAGGATTCCCCAGCTGCCATGAGGTATAACAACCCTATCTGCACAAAGGGCAACCCCTAACTAGACGTTCGACAAGTCAGAGGTGGAAAACAGGTAAATGTAGATCAGCTGACTACTGAACTGGAGTTTAACACAAACACTGCCAGTACAAAGATTACATTCCCCTGGTAGAGAAGGAACTCAATACCTTTGATTACAAAACACATTTAAATATATTCCTTATCTGGTCTGATTATTTAATATCTTTTTAGACTTTTGTCCAGGCCTCCAAAAGCTGTACCTTTCATTAAGTGCAACTTCTAAATCACTGAATCTCAAAAGTGTTCTGTGAACCTCCATAGCAGTCACCAGATTTTAATGATTTCTGCACCCAATCATGTCTTTTCAAACCTACATCTGTTTCTATTTTGTATAAAACACTGCCGTGCCCCCGATTGATTTTTAAATGTTGTATTTTCTTAGGTTCAACAGTCCAGACTTTAAATGAATGAAGGCGGGGGAATTGGGGCCTTGATGGGGGCCTGTCAGAAAGTTTAAAACACTGTTTTAAATCCACACAGGAGAAGAAATGTATATCTTGGGGAGGTATATTATAAAACTTTCCAATTGAGCAGACAGTTAGGTCAATGAAGTAATCAAGGCCTTTGTTTCATTTTGCAAAGGCTTTGCTCTCACAGTGTCTGACACCATTAGCAGAAGAAAATAAAATCAAATAAACTGCTCAGAGAAGGGGCAGGGACACACGAGGCCAAAGAGGTGACAACAGTCGCTTGAAATGCACAGCAATTGTTCTTTGCCCTGCTTTTGCCTATAGTGCTTTCTAAAGTGCGGTCTCTTTGTCATTTCCTTTAGCTTAGCACTTTACAATAATAAAGAACAGGGCTTCTGTAGCGTGACAGCAGTTTATAGATTTTCGGTGAAGACGCCGTGGTTTTCAACACTTTGCATGACACTAAGACCTAGCAGTGCTAACCCAGAGCCTGTGGTCTTCGATCCGCTGCGAGTGGAGGTGTGTGGGAAGCTTGAAGGAAGTGTGCTGTATGATGTGAAAGCTAACAAACCTAACACATGCCAGTCTTTGCCTTCACAGAAAAACAAAAACTGTAATGCCATGTGCAGGCACGTGCCCTTAGCCGAGTTTCATAGACGGTTCTTGGGAAGATGTCCTGCGATGCCAGCCAAGAATATATGAAAATCTTTGTTTATTGCAACATTTTCACATTTTAACCACCTTAAATGTAGTTGTTTAATGTGTTTGTTTATTTATTTAGTGTCTCCATCCATAACCAATCCAAAGGTTTACAAGAATGTGATATTTATAAACTGACACAAGGACAGAGGTGTGGATACAAAGAGTAGTATTGGATTACAGTGGATTAAGATTAAGTGCAAAAGCAAACCGTGTCCTTAGAACAGCAGACGGGTATAAAAGAACATTTGCAAGAGCATTTTTCTTTCTTTTTTTAAACTGTGGAGCAATGATCTAAAGTTAATCTAATATCTCCTGACAAGAAACAAGCTTTCTTCATTTTAAACTGAACCACGATTCCGTCTAATCAAATACTTCTGTGGGCGACATTGCAATAGAGTCAACATAGAAAATGATGACGTTGCAGCAATATGGATTTGAAGACTGCGGGGGATGTTGTCAAAACGTTGTACAATTACGTTGTGAAGTGACACTGAAGAAAAAGAAATATTCACAAAACACAAAGAATAAAACTCCATATGAAATGCACGGTTAAAATGCATACACAATGGTGCGCTGGATATGTCTTGAAGACCCAGAGATGGACACCAGTACTGTGCAACATCGATCCTACATGAGCAGTGAGCAGTAACTTGTAATTAACCCCTTGCTATATGTTAGGATTTCGGGTGTCCTGACAGAGATGGACACATTTCTGAGCGGTCCACATCAGTCTGTAGCTGAGAAGCAGCTTGAATCCCTTTGCAAACGAATTTGATGTCATTCTTAAAACTTGGCCTTTTAACCTTCTGTGACCTCACACCCTCCAGCAAATTACCATTCACCTTCTTCATCATCTGTTAATTGGGTGTCTTTAAAATGAATTACAGTACACTGCAATCTTGTGAAAGAACATAACCTATAAATAATAGAATATACCTCTAGGGGGCGCTGCTTGTCATTTTATTACTCGGATTATTCTTTACAAGTATACTTTTTAATCCTAATGTGAAACTAGATTTCTCATTTGAGCTGGAAAAAAAAACACATCAAGAAGAGAAAAATAACAATGATGAAGTTTGTCAGAAGCTTAAATTTGTAGGTTGTTTTACCACATGTATTTGGCTGGAGCACCAAACTGAAATTGAAAACATAACCCTAAGCATCGCATTAAAGGATTATCGATCCTAATAAAGCATACACAAGAGACGGGTGTAAATGAGGGTCAAACTAACCATGAATTGAGCGCCTTTGTTTGTTTTGCATATCAGGCAGATACACAGCCTGCTAAGAAATGTAGTAGCATAATAATAATAATAATAATAATAATAATAATAATAATAATAATAATAATAATAACAACAAACAGTGGTATACCAGACATACTTTCTCATTATCTTTTTTAATCTTGATTGGCACATCTAATCTATTTAATCCAAGTTGATAGATCCCACGTCATTGCCATCGTTTTCAAATCCAATCCTACGCAGTAATGCCATATTAAAATGAGCAACCCACACTCAATACATCTTCCATGCCCCATTTTGCAAACACCTACCCTTTGCATGAGCGTCCCTACTAGACCCGGCTGTCCGTAAGGCCAAGCTGTGGGCATACCTGCTGTGTTCGGGTGTGCGCCCATTTGTGCTCGGTCTTCTTTGTCACACACAACCCCTAAATCAAGGCTGCTCATTTTCATGTGGCAGGGGTAGGGGCGGCGCAGTGGTTCCCACGTAATGTAATGTATGGATGAGTGTGTGTCCAGCAGGCTGCTCTAATGTAATGTATGGATGAGTGTGTGTCCAGCAGGCTGCTGTAATGTAATGTATGGATGAGTGTGTGTCCAGCAGGCTGCTCTAATGTAATGTATGGATGAGTGTGTGTCCAGCAGGCTGCTCTAATGTAATGTATGGATGAGTGTGTGTCCAGCAGGCTGCTCTAATGTAATGTATGGATGAGTGTGTGTCCAGCAGGCTGCTCTAATGTAATGTATGGATGAGTGTGTGTCCAGCAGGCTGCTGTAATGTAATGTATGGATGAGTGTGTGTCCAGCAGGCTGCTGTAATGTAATGTATGGATGAGTGTGTGTCCAGCAGGCTGCTGTAATGTAATGTATGGATGAGTGTGTGTCCAGCAGGCTGCTGTAATGTAATGTATGGATGAGTGTGTGTCCAGCAGGCTGCTCTAATGTAATGTATGGATGAGTGTGTGTCCAGCAGGCTGCTCTAATGTAATGTATGGATGAGTGTGTGTCCAGCAGGCTGCTCTAATGTAATGTATGGATGAGTGTGTCCAGCAGCGCATCGACCCCCGCTAATGTGTGTGCGGGGCGGGGCGGCCCGACAGGGTTCAACTGCAGCGCCCTTCACCCTGACCTTGAAGAAGACAGAGGGGGGTCGGGGGGTCTCATCCAGGATCTGGGATAGGGTCACTGTGCGTGTGATGCACGGACCATTTGTCTCTTTGCAATTATTTCGGATGGAAAAAACTCTCTCAAATACATATATACGTGCATGCACACCTAAAGTGCAGAGTGCATATGAAGCATGAACACAGACTAATCGGACGATGGAGTTTGTTCCTGAAGGCCGCTGGCTACACTTTGAACTGCTGTAGTCGTGTGGATGTCAAATAATACATGACAAGAACGGGTGTGTTTGTTTTATTCAAACAAAATTCGACGTATTATTATTATTATTATTATTATTATTATTATTATTATTATTATTATTATTTGCTATTATAAGTAATCGTAGCAGTCGTTGGTAGTAGTTCTACTAGTTAAATAAATCCATAAAATACACGGTAGCCATTTTTCTGTAACGAAGTGTTGCAAAGATCTGACTCAATTCAATTGCACCATTGTGCATGCCCTCAGCCACTCACCCACCCGCCTGCCTATCCAGATTACATGCTGACGATTCACCTGATTAAAGCCCTGTGACGCCCAGTGCACTTCCCTCGGCAATAACGACAAGGCCGGGTAATCTGCGGCTCTTCCCAAAGGAGTTATAAAGCCAATTTCCGATGCGATTTAAAGTGGGCACCTCCTCGACATCCAGGTACAGTTTCAAATAACAGGCAGAGCCAGATAAGGGCCGAGCCGAGCCGAGCCGAGTTAAAGATGACGGGACGCAGTGGCAAACGACCGGAGCATAAACGCTTTACTCGGGACACTGTGTTTGCCAGGTGAAGTGGGTTATTGTTAGCAGCAGCAGCAGCAGCAGACACACAGTGCTGGCGCGATGGTGCTAAAAGAGGGAGAGAGGGGTTAATCGTTACATTGTGACTAGACAGACAGGGTTACTGTATGGTTGTGGAAACAACCAGCAAAGAGTGGCTGAAATCCTAGCCTGCCCCCACCCCCCCTTCTCATTAAACCATTAGAGGCAACGAGGGGCAGGGGGGCACTGGGGCGCGTCTCCTGCCACATTGCACACATGACACCAGGATCTCCCCTCTCCACAGCTGTGCCACCCGGCGTGACACTGTCGATTATTAACGACTTGCGTGCTCTTCTATGGGGGGAGAGGGTGGGTGGGGGGCGTGCTAGACACTGGAGCGCAGAAGAGAGATTGCAAGAAGAGACTTGGGAATTGCCAAAGTGTGTACAAGTGGACCACAGCGGCCACGCACAGGATTAGCAAGAGACAAAGTTGGCGAGGACTGTTGAAGGACTGAAAAGTTAGCAGAGGCGCAGTTCAGCCGCGTCTGACCGAGGAAGCTTTCAACCCGGTACACAAGGCGCAGTCCAGCCCTGGGATGGATCCGGCTGCAGAGTAGCAAAGCCAGCGTTTGCGCTTATTGAAGCTTTCGCAAGATTGTGGTGCGGCTGCGTGTTCGCAGGGGATACAGCATGCATGTTTCATTTTAGGGGTACCCGAGGAGCCTTCATCCCACAAAGGACCGTGCAAGTTTGTTCCCCCGAGTTTCAGCAATGTTTTTCTCTTCCTCCGTGGACTTCTCCCCCCCGGCACTTTCTTATTTGTAGCAACACCTGAGAAGGGGGCTGCATGCAGCTACTCCGAATTAAACCAACTACTACTTTCTGTTGGATATAACACCTTTGTTCTTCATTAAAACATTTGCAAATATATGTGTAGGCTGAGGTCGGGGGAATAATAACTCAGCTAGACTGTCCCAGGTGGGGGAAAAAGACAAGCCTCTGAAAGAAATGCAGAATTGCAAGTTCGGGCCGCTTCCATCGGGCGTGCTGCCGCGGGATCAGGAGCTGCACGGCCGGCTGGGGGACTGCGGGGAAGCCGGGGGTCCGAAGCACAATGGAGCGGGCAAGAGCCACACTAGCATCCCGGACAAGGGACAGCGGAAAAAGAGGAAAATGCTGGTGTGCTTGGACGTGCTCTGTCTTTTCGTAGGTAATGATCAGATTTATCATTCTGCTGCTTTCACACAGCACTACCTGTCAGAAGACCCCCAGCCTTTAGTGGGCTGCTCTTTTGGCCGGTGAAGGGTTTTTCCTTAAATGTTTGACAGCAGGTGAACTTCCTATACAATATATATCAACCAGGGGCTGGTCTACAGGTATCCTTTCACTTTTTTAAAAGTCACACAAGTTTAAAATGCAGCGCAGTCACAGATGTAGTGGCGCTCCTGTGTCTCGCTGGGCAGCCTGTCTGTCTGACTTTCTTTACTGACGTGACAGCGTGGACTGTAGTGGGGGGTTTAAGTTTACAGGGGGCTTAAATCCCAATGGCGACAACGACATTTAAAGATGGATACAAGACGCACTTTTACGACTCGGAGGACAACCTCCCACAAGTTCACTGTTCATTCCCCATATCACCATGTCTCTTAGACGACAATTAAGGTATTCTAATCCACTCTAATCTAATCTAAAAATGAATCGAATCGACTCTAATTACTGTGTAGTTTAGTTTATGGTAAGAGTTTCAAGTTCAGCACAAAAACAACACAAAACTGCCAGTACCCAGTGAGTGGGCATGCACAGGGCACTCTCGCTGGTCTCAAAATGAGCCACACAACTACTTTTCTAACTGGTTTTATGGTTAACCTATCTCAAATGCAAGTGTATGGTATGCTATTTGAAACTAGGCCAAGTGATGGGTATCAGCTCTCCTCCCCTCCAATTTCTATACTTGATTGAGCTGATGCCAGGCCACAATATCGCTGATATATACTGATTTACTGCAGTAGGCACACTGGGGTGTATGTATATGTCGCTTAGTTCAGGAGATGTCAGTGTGCATTTCTTGCAAACGGCTTTCCATATTCCTATGTGTGTGTCAACAGTAAATAGGTTACACTTGAATAGGATGCATCTGTCATATTTTCATTATAACTAAACACAGCCTTAAAGCAGAAGTGCAGTGGGCAGATCTGCTGTTTGCGGGACCCGGCTGCGCAGCGCCAGTCTGCGCATGTGCGTGTCTGTGCAGCCCCAGAGTTTGTGCAGTTCCCATGACAACCGTGGTTCCCAGGGAAAAGGGGATGGGGAGGGAATGTGTAAAATGTGTGTAAACTGACCTCTGGGCTTGTTTATCCCCCTTCGACAACTGCATCCTTAACGATATTCGAAGTGCAAAAACAAAAACATTATTATTATTATTATTATTATTATTATTATTATTATTATTATTATATTATTATTATTATTATTTTTTTATTATTATTATTATTTTTTATTATTGTTATTATTATTATTATTATTATTATTTTTTTTATTATTATTATTATTATTATTATTATTATTTATTTATTTATTAGCAGACACCCTAGTCCAGGCCGACTTACAAAATATAAGAGCAGTACAAAGTGCAATAATAAAGTGCAATTCAATGCATAATACATTTTACAAATTCACAATTTACACAAGTGTATATGAGATATACAGTAAACAATATATAAGTCTTACATCCTAGATTGTAAAAGCTGATGAGTGCAGACAAGATGTTAAATCAAAGTTAAGAGCTAAGGGAGAGGGAGCATAGGGGATAAAATAAACAATACAAGTGCAAGTAATGCAAAGGCAGGACTATGACAAAACGTTGTATGAGTGCAATCTTACTGGAGAATAAATGACTAAATTACAAGTAGAGTCTGAAAAGATGCGTCTTGAGTTAAACATGAAAAACGATAAAACCACAGAGGCATGTCTTTAAATGAATACTTTTATTATGGGATGATGGACAGCTACTTTAAAATAACACTGTTTGTTTGTTTATGTGCATAATGATAACAGCAACAACAAAAACAATAATTAATATAGAATGTAGAAAAGAATGTAGTATTTCATATAATAACTGGATACACATGATAAAGCAGTAAAAGTTGTACTTTCACACACAGCCTACTATCAGAAAAAACAAAACAACATTTAGTCGATCTTAAATGGATAATCATGCCTTGGAAATTGGGTGGTGTACCTGTTATGAACTATTGTATTTACCTTCAAAGGCTGTTTTTTAATTTCAGCCCTGTTTAACACCGGCTTGTTGCATAAACAGGGATAAGTCTAGAGAAAGCAGACAGACAGGTCTCCGAGTGGCAGTTAGATCATTCCAATGAAAGTTAACCAGTTGAAAACAAAAACAACATAAAAAGAATAATCATGCGTATTTTTAGCTGCACAATGTCACCCTCCTCTCCCCCAGGACAAGCCCTTGGCTATGACTTTCTGCCTGAAAATATGAACCTCTACACTGCTTCATGCAAACTATCCCGATTTTACAGTGGGGAACAAGGTTATACAGTCTGCCTCTTTCATTTCACTGACTGTGGCCATATCCATGACATTTAGTGCTTTTTTACAGTTGTTTCCCTACATTATGACACAGAAAACTGCGGCCCACTCAGGTCTTTAAAAAAGTTGTGACAGTTCTCTTTACAGAGTTATCCTTCTTGAGTTGAATCAACCCGCTGCTGCTATTCATGGGAGCAATTCCATGTTTGGATTGTAAACCCATTTGATTGAATCGTTTCTCAGATATTTCGCTTTTTTGCTCTGGAGGGACTGAGAGAAACCTCCCAGTCTATAAATTCTGCGTCTGTCAGTCTGTTGTGGGTGAGGGCCGAGCTTTGAGCGAACATGGGCTGGTGTTTCTGATGGTGTGACTCAAAATGTGCAGTCAGCACTAATTTAAGATCTTCTCCCAACCACACAATTTAGGGATTTGCATTCTGGGATCTGGGAATTAATTTCTGTGTAGACTTATAATTTTCATGTAAGGCTGTAAACACATTTTCAATAATTTAGGACCAGAGACAGCTTGCTGCTCTGCCTCTTTGGCATTGATGTGATTTTTTGTAAGTAAACATATTGGCCTGCGAATATAACAATGTTCCAGCTTTATCCTCTCCTTCTATGTGTCTGTCACTCTCTGTTTCCCAAGCTGTTCTGTGTTTATTGACTTGCTCAGTTTATTTCATTTAGCTAACTGGTTTCTGTTATTGCAGAGCAGTCAGTGTACCCACCTATTTAAAACACTATATCAGTCAGAAATAATAAAATCATAAAGTGCACTAAAGTATCTGCATGGCAACCAAATGACTGTCACCACTTCATGGGTCATGGCAGACGAACATGAGAATGCAAGAAGTGTTTGGCACAGAGGTCAGAGTTCGTTGCAGATGGTTATGCTGTCACAGTGATCTCGTGGAGTATTGCTCTTTCCTCAAAAATGTAGAAATCAAAGTCTTATGGTTTATGCCTACTGAGGCCCAATAGACTTCCCTTTTCTTCCGGAAATACATGCAGCATTTGTTCCTATTGTAATACACTGTAATAATGTTTTAATGTTCCACAGTTACTCACTTCTACCGTTTTGAAATTGTTGATGTCATGCCTCAATATGACACTGTTAGTCATTTAGGCTTCAAGCATGTCTCAAGTGATGCGTACATTAGTTGTGCTTTTTTTTTTACGCAAGTACATCATACTTCTGGGTGTTGTTTTTATTGAGTAAAAACATAAAGTTTAAGGTTGCATCAATCTGGGGGAAAGGGCACAATGAGGCAGGTGCTCAGAGAAGTGTGCGATTTCAT
The DNA here is from genome assembly GCF_036373705.1 of Amia ocellicauda. Classification (NCBI taxonomy): domain Eukaryota; kingdom Metazoa; phylum Chordata; class Actinopteri; order Amiiformes; family Amiidae; genus Amia; species Amia ocellicauda. The sequence continues at coordinate 5,157,340 of NC_089856.1, forward strand.
AATAGTGTGCCATTCACAAGATGGACATTTTGACATCAGTCTGATGGCATGTGTGCAGAGGGATGTTTGTGGACATGTAACACTTCAAATGAGAGTGTTTTTGTTATGAAGGTATTTCCGGACCTCACCGTTGAGAAGTATCTGTTGCAATTCATTGTGAGCGAGTTGGCAGTTTGCTTCTCCCTGTCGGGTTTGATTTATTAAACTAGATTTGGATGAAACTGTTGAGCTTGAGCTATAGCTTGCATTGGAGTTGGAAATGGTACGATGGACAAAACACGAGTCGGTGGATGGCCCCATGAGGTTCCATCTGATCTGGGCCTCTGGCAGTAATGGCACGAATTACTGGAAGTCATTGTATTCCTTACCTTGTCTCTCAGTAGATGTGGGAGTTACATAAGCTGTCTTTTGCCTGTGTTTTATTGGTTCCATGCCTCACCACTAATCATTCTTTGGACGTTGCTGTGACTCTTCCTGACTCATTCTCAAGTAGCAGCCCATCAGGCTAAAAGTCCTTATCTCAGAGAGAAGGATGGGCTCTGACTCGCTCAGGAGTTCAGAGGAATGGTGCCCAACTCAAAGAATAAGGATGAAAGAGTTAGAGCTGGCAAGGAAAAGCTTGGTTTAATGTTCACTCGCAACTGGTACACCTCATCTCCGGTCTGAGAGAAATCATTAACTCATTCCTCCTCCCAGCCAAAATCTCTGGCTAGCTTGGTGATTAATGTGCTGCAGGGAGACTCATGGGCTAATAATTGCCTAGACTATATTGGCAGGGATGAATTGTTGTTCAGGAGATCTCTTGATATTTTGTTGTTGTTTTTTAAGAATAAGCAACACTGACATTATCACTTTTTTGAGTGATATTTGCTAGGTAATAAGCAACCCAAATACACAACTTTGACTTGGGTAATTTAAAATGGATTTTGTGTAATAACAATACAAAGGCTGCAGTCAATTTTAAAGGACTCAAGTAGATGTTGGTACATAGTTAACAGTACAATTTTCAGGTACTATGCAGCGATGGGGACTTGGATTTGGTTGGTTACAGGACCTACTGACATCATTCAAGCACAACTAGAAAACTAATTTCCTGTCCCTCTCCAGAGCGGTCAGGACATCTGGTCTCTGACTCTTTGCAATGGAGCTCCAAAATGTGAATAAAAAAAACAAACGCTCCAGAATCTTAATACTAACAAATTAATCAAAAGGGTAACATTGAAGTCTCAGTTGGACAATACTAGGATATGAAGACGGGATCAGACAAGCTTGTTGTGTCCTCAATCCCTTCCCTTATAGACATTCCTGCAGTATCTGCAAATCTCTGTACACGACCCCAACTGAAATCCCAGATCTCGACTCTGGGACGGAATGTCAACTCCCTACCTTCTCCCAAACCCTAAAGCCCGCTGGTAACACAGGCTTATAAAACACAGTGTCCTGCAGGGGCCTTGGATCATAACATACTCCTGGAAAGGCTGTGAGTGGTGGGCAGTCTGTTGGATTTGTCTGCCTCACAATCTTTATACTCAAGGCAGTGGGTACAGTTGGAGTGTCTGGTTCGAGCCTATTTCTAAATAAAGCCACCCAGTTATTATGAGCAGTGCCCCAGACATACAGATACAGTTGTACTTCAAAGATTCATCTCTCGGTGAGATCATCACACGGTCGTTTGAAGAAACAATCTTGGCTCTGACTGTTTCACCCCAGGAGAGCTAATTGCACGCTGCTTGACACTGTGTAATTCTCAAATTGTTATATAGTGATGAAGAGTTTACAGAGAAATCTACACCAAGAAACAAAACCGAAAACAAACACCCCATTAAAATCACCGTTGTTTCTCAATCCCCGCAGTAGGGGAGCGGTACCAAAGCTCAGTGTGCATGAAATCTCAGACCACCTGCAAGAGGGTTTTCTTATCAAATGGGTATTTAAAACTCTGGAAGCTCAATACCCTAATGCCTTGTATATGGCTATTTTGAATAGCTGGGGATTTCTGGAGTGTAGCACATTATGCCTTTATTAAATTGTAAGGGATTGTGGGAAATAACATAAGCCGTCAGGCTTGAGCTATCAGTTAACCATTACGGAGTCAAAAGCACAGACCGTCGGACCTTTATTGATTCATTGTGACCATTTTTTGACCTTTCCAATAACTCCTCGGTTTCACAGTGTGGTGTGTTTGAAATACAGGGTGGCCTTCTAACAAACCAAAAAAGCCATCCTCTCACACTCACCAGGGCAGGAGAGAGAGCTGAACTGAAGTGAGACCTGGGTTGTATTTCTTAAGAAATGCCCCTGACAAGGCACAGTTTTGAGAAAAAAAGAAAAGAAATGTAGGATACGAAAGCAAAGTGGAAACCTAAAGTATACGTTTTTTTTTTTACAATTTTACAGCAAAATCACTTGGTTTTAACCCATGTTGTTTGCAATTCTAATGTGAAATAAAAGTAAGGCCACATTACTGTTGCCCTGTGAGCTTACACCAAGTTATAGAAATAGTTTCCACACCCTGAACTGAAGACAGGGTGGGAGTGCCGCAGCCAGGGTCTTTGTCAACCAGGGCCTCTGTCACTGTGCTGAGGGAGATACCTGCTCCTGCAGCCCAGCCGCCGGGGTTAAAAGGCGCCCCTGGCTCAGGCCGAGGGAGCCGGTCTGCACCACGTCCGCCGTGACTCCAGTGGCCGTACGGGGATTGATTTAGAGCCGGGCCAGGGTTCAGCGGCGCAATGCAATGCCAAGCTGTCTGAATTAATGAATGTGGGATGTGTCAGAACTAGTGGAGAACTTGGACATGTCTGAGCTGTCCTCTGGAGCTAGGCTTTCCTTTTTTCTTTCTCTTTCTTTCTTTTCCTGAGTATTCTCTTCCCCCTTTACTTGGTGTATAGGTGCACACTGATGGAGAGTGGAGGAAGGCACAGTGAAGGAGCTGTGTGCTCTCGTGACACATAGATGAGTTCAATTGTAAAGGCCCATCAGATATTAGTGATAGTGACCTTACGACCCCACCAACACAGCAATGATCATCCCCCTACTAAATATCCTTTCCCACAGGTTGCTGAAGCGTTTTATGTGTTCTTTGCAATTGGAACGACCTTCCCGTTTCCTGGGACATCTATCTATGGATAGTTGTTGGTGATCAGTTTGGGGATGCTAATAATTAATAAAAACAAATCAAATCAAATCATTGTTATTTTTGTGGGTCAATTGCAGCCTATAGGGAAGTGTAATGCTATATTATTCTGCTGTTTAAAGTGGCTTTCTGATTGTATATCGCCAATTAGACAGATTTTAGCAGTTCCCTGGGTTTCCAGTGGCTTGTACATGAAGCTTTAGTAATGAGCAGTATTGACTTGCTTATAAGGTCAGTTTTTGCTTGAGGTTAAATGGTGACAGGTTTGCAGATGAAGATGCCAAAAACGAATGTCATCTGCATGTGAGTCTGCTGGATATTATGAACAGCGGGGACTAACCTTATTCAGGTCGCTTTTTAGCTTTCAAAGAACTTCAGTGAAAAGTTTCAGGTATGCACTTCTGCACCTCTGTAAATAGAAATTGAGAGTTTTGGTTAAAGGCAATACGGCTATTAAAATCAACTTCTTAATTTACACATTTGATGTGTGACTGTGTGTTACTGTGTGTGTGTGTGTTTGCAGACTAGTAGGGTCACAGGCCTAGATGCTAGTGTGCAAGTACAGACCACTTCTCCTAAATTATAGCTAGGCAAGACATTAAAACCACATTTAATAGTTCACCACTACTAGTATAAGAATGACTAGGACTCCCTGTGAAAAGCTGTTTTGTATATCATTCTTGGTATTCTGTTTTAATTTTGTTGATTATGTAATGATCATTTTTTAAAACATAGAAATAAAGTTATTATTATTAGTGATATTATTAGTTTTAGTGATAATCAGGCTTTTAAAATCATAAAAAAAGTATATTTTGTACTTTTCCTTTTGAAAACCAGGCTGATAATGCCTTTTTAGTTTCCCTACAGCAAAACCGAAGCTTTTAACCATTTGGGACATTTTCATTTAAAGTGCATGCAATACAGTCAGTTGGGATTGACCTCCCCCTTTATTTAATCTCAAAAATAGCACATAGGATCACCTAAATGTCAGAATTCTGCCAAAATGGTAAAACTCTCATATCTGCTGTCAAAAGGTTGGCTTCATATTTTAAATTTAAATATGAGAAATTTCAAAGGAGATCACTGCAGAGGAATCATAATCCCCCATTTTTAGGATTTGCCCATTATTTAATTCTCCATTCCTCCAACATTTTCCCACACAACATTTCCCCATATCAATATTATGATTATTATGTATTACACTCGAACACTCCTCAAAACTGACAGATCAGTTTTCCGGCTTTTACCTTCCACCCTGCACTACACAATTGCAAAACATGCAATGAAACAAAAAATGTGTAAATATTGCGAAATGCTCATAATGCTTTCACTTTCACAAACAAAATAGAAGCCTATAGTTTCTATAAACAGGTTTGCACAAAAGAAACATTTTTCAACTACGTAACACCCAAGTTAATTCGTTTGTGTTATTAGATTTTTTATATTCAGGATAATGTGACGTAAGTGATCAAGTAAATCAACAGACTATGAAAGAAAAAGATTTGAAAATTGTGTTCCTAGACACCAAAGTAATTTTATGTATGGATCTGGTTTGCCAGTTGGTCCGTTGACAACCTAGCAGCTGAAGATATCACGTATTCCAGTCCCAGACCCTCTTTAATACAATTGTGACTACAGACAACTGACTGACTACAAACAGGTTCTTTACTTACAGTTAGCTAAAACTTCCCATGAGTTTTGCAACAGCCCTGGGCATTTGTTCGATGCATCTAACATGGGAATAAATAGTGGTGCTCATCATAGCAGATGACAGCTGTTGATTCTCTTGACTTCACACAGTAGCATCCTGGCCTGTCTCTGCACATTTTGTATGTATTTTTTTTAACACGTGAGGTTAACATTGTATACATTGTAGTGAATCCAGGGGCCAGCACAGACAGGCCAGGAGGCTGATAGTATCCCAAGCATCCCGGGCCAGTCCGCCCCTGTGCACGTGTGTCAGCGTGTCCTTTTGCAGACAGTGGATTCCCTTCGCTACCCTTTGTGCTTCTCAGACACTGTTTAAACTGAGTGAGTGAGATGCGCTGTTAGCAGGAAAGACTTGATGAATGTTGTGACATACCTGCCAAATTAATGTGACCCCTTCCCCTCCCCAGACACTGAATTATTTTCATGGAAAGTTCTGTGTAACTGATTCCTTCTTGAGATGTTTGGGAGACACTGTATGTCTTTCTGAATCAACACTGAGAGCTGAAGAGAAGACACCATGGTCCTAGAGAGTCACAATCCCACAGGGGTTATAGGTCTCTCTCAATAATCAATCACTGGATAACGTGAACACATGGAAAGTTGGACTAATTAAGCCCAACCAACATCTCAATTAAGCAGTGTAATGGTTCGGATAAATCAAAAACCAGAAGGCACTGCGGCTCTCCAGGACCAGGGCAGGCCACCCCTAGGCTAGACCAAATCAACACATTGATCTATCTACAAATTTGCTAATTGTGCACCGCTTCTCTATATTACGGCCCATATCGGCATTCATATAGGCTAAAATCAATAAATAATCAATACATGTCCAACATTAAGCATATTAAGCCTATCTGGGTTGTTGGTGTATAACGTGTTTGAATGTCAGTACAAGTCAAGGATATGTTACAGCCGGTATATGAATGTCAATCTGTAACATGGAAATCCATCTGTAATTAATACCTGTGTGTAACAGTCATATTATAATCAATTCATTCTGCTTTCCACAATATTTCACAGGAGTTGTTCTCCTGTGCACACTCTGCTGTTGTGCCACTGAGCGCAGTACTTTAGCCCAATTTCCCTGATCCACCCCGCTGTATATAGGGGTCACTGCCTTTACCGTAATATTTCCTCGTGTTGGACTGAATGCGCTCAACATCGCAGACTCCTGGATAAGCTCCGGCCCTGCGCTCCAGTTGCTTATGAAACACTTGAACTTTTGGCAGAAAGCAGAGATCTCAATTATCAGCTCTGCAAATGTCTCCTTAAAACTCCATATGCCTCGATCGGCTTTCAAAGTGCAGAGGGAACAATGGAAACAGGACCGAACGAGGACAGATAAGTTTAATCTCAGGTGAATTGGGCTGAAAAAGGATCCCTTTGTCAAAAGTAGAAAGACAATGACAGGACACTCCTTCTGTGTTTGTGTTTTTGTATAAACTTAAATTGGGTGTGCGGTTTGACAGAATCAATGTAGAAAACAAAAAAAGATACCTTTCCCTAGGAAACTAATGGGAATTGTGTTTCTTTCCCACACAGCCACACCCCGACCTTAATGGGTTTTGGCAGATAACATTAATACACCAAAAGAGATGGAGATAGCGTCTGAGATATAGCCTGTACTTCCTCTTTCAGCAACCAGGACAACACAGTTGCTCCACTAGAAAAGTGAACAGGGCTCCTATATGGTGACACAGCACGTGTGTGTGTAGGCCAGCCCCACATTGTCTGGAAATGCACCTGCGGGGAAGAGGGACGGGGCGTGACATGCTGCCAGCGGTCATGCGACCTCGACACAAAGCAGCGTGGGAAGGGCGAGATGTGCGCGGGGGGGGAAAAAACAATAACAACATACGCCTCACCGGCGTGGTAACGTGACATTTAGAGTATCCTGGATTTCGCCCTGAAAGATTGAAAGCTGTGCGTGCTATTGTATGCCACTGCCATGGGTTTCTTTCCCAGTGTGCTTTGTTGTTTGGCACGCCCACACAAAACAACAACCAAAAATGACAAGAATCTGCAGCCTGGCATATTGTAGGGTCACTGAATACTCGTCACCATCAGCCTCCCATTGTTGACAATGGGGAGACCCGTGCCCGGATGTGTTTTTCAAGAAAAATGTGAATTGCACTGACTGTACTCGGTGAGTCCACCTGGTAATACAGCATACTGGTCAAGAGAATAAGCTCACACTTATTATTCTGTCTCTATCCGGCGTGCGATTCTCTTCCCAGGCCGCGCTGCCACAGAAAGGCCCTTTGTTACCTGTGCAGGTATGTGGAGACGTGTTGCAGCCTGCTCCGGCACTCTGGCAGCAAAAGCAGCCGGGTGGGTTAGCCCAGACTCGGGTGGGCAAGACGCAGCACGCAGGAGGCGCCCCAGGAATGCAGCTGAAGCACAAACAACACTGTAGCCGATTTTTGCATTTCCAATAGCCCGTTCTCACTTCATTAGTCAATTAAACATCCACATCAAGATAACTCCCCCAAAGCCTCTACTCACCTCAGCTGATAAATCCTCCCCTCAGGCAGTCAACAGCATTAACCCAGCTTTTTAGCCCAAGTGATTACTGTGTATTGGCATAACATCCATTTAGGGCCTGTTTTCTTTTTCATTGTTGTTGGTTTGGCTTTTTTTTTAAATAATATAAGGACTTCCTGAAATAGTTTGCCCCCAGGCCGATTGAAGATGAAATGTAACAATTTGACTACACTAACATTGTGGTAAACAAACCTGAAGTTGTGTGTAGACAAGCCAAACCAGGGCATCCTTGTTTTCAGATCTGTGCTCCAACCACTTTGGATGTTTCTAATGTTTTTGTTTCATTTTTTTTAGACAGCGCCAAGCTTATTGATTGACATTTTTTTTTTTCTCAAAGATGCACATTTGTCCCACTCTCAGGGTTGCATTCAGTGTCTATGGCTTCACCTCAAGATCTCTATATTAGTATTTACTCTGCCAGACTAAGAGTTAAACTTATCTAAAAATATAGTGTTTTCTGAAATGTCATACAGTGTAATTTTTTGTAGTGCTTCAAGCCTTTTAATTGCCATATAAAAAAGTGCCTGTAACTTTCTTTGGTTTTCCAAAGCATCCTGTGAATTCTTAGGGCTTCTCAAATATGCCTGTAAATTGAAATCGTTTTTAAAGAAATGCCCGTAAACTTGTTTTATTTTCTAAATTTGGCAGGAGGCATCCAGTTCTTACTGAGAGCGGGTGTAACGCTTTTTTTGGTGAAGATTTCAGTTTCTAGAAAATCACATTCACATCACATTTCTCCAGATTCCATTGCATGTTGACCTAATTTTTAAATCGAGCACTTTTGGGAGCTTCTGCAAAAGACGGCGCACCGATTACAATGTAGAGAGTAGGAATCAGTAGCTGCAGTATTCAGATGTTACACGTGAAATATATAACTGTGACTGACACGGGTCTACAGGTGAGTGTCAGTGGTCTTTGATCGACACGATTTTGCATACTTTGCATCTCTGAGGTTACCGATGAAGTGATAAGGGAAGCACACTTACTACACGCTGAAAGAAACCAGCTTTAAAAACACAGCGTTGTTATGACTGGAAGAGGTTTGGGTCGGGAACACTGAGGTTTGAATGAGACTGGTGGGAGGCAGAGTGAGAGATGCAGGACTTGAATTTCAATTACTGTTTAATGAATGCCCTTATGCCACAGATAAAGCTCTGAAAGTAACTTGAGAAAGACCGTTATTATTATGTGCTGGGCTCGTACCAAGGAAACCTGCAACAGCCCAACACTGCATAGGCTACACACTTGGTCTTGTCCCCTAATGGCATTCTTTGGAGTTTTGTTGTGCTGCTCAAACTGGGGCATCTCTAGGAAGGGTTATTAATACCCCCCTCCCCCTTTACATCTCCAGTCTGAACAAACTGTGTTTAAAACTTCATAATGTGTTTAGTTAAAGTATAATGTGGCGACGACAGCAATCCATCAGCCGGGCAAGCTCGTCTCTTTCATTAATTTCTGGAGCAAAAACAAAGAAGTGAGCCGGAGTCCCCTTGATGTATTGTCCAGGGTGCACTCCGACTCATTAGAAAAGAGGACGGGGAGGCGGTGTGGCGGGGGGGCAGGGTCTGTGCCGCTCATTAGACCGAGGGGGACAGGGAGGTCTAAGCGGGGCTGCTCATTAGGATGCTGCATACATTAAGCGTTTAATGCTCACTTGCTACAGACAAAAACAAACACAAAAAAGAAAATGCTAGGGAGTTTGCGTGTGCTTCAGCGAGCAGAGCGACGCACAGTCCGGCCAGTAGAAGCAGGGCTCTGGAAACGGGCACAGAAATATGCCACGCACTTCCACTGTGCATCCGCCAAGCGATACCTAGAGAGGTATTTACAATGCCCTTTGCTACGCGGTACACTTTTCTTCTGTGGGAGGCTGGCACAGAGCCCGGGCTGTGAGAGGCATCAGGCACTGGGCAGAAATGTCAACACTTACAGCAAAAACAGTAACAAAGCAAAGATGTGTTTTTTTTTCATTTTTTAATAGGTGCTAGTGGTTGAAAAGGCTCAGCCGCAGCTCAATGGCATGCAAAACCCCCTTTCAAATAAAAACAACATCACTTCTCATTGAAACAAACTTACTTTTATTAACTTACTTCCTTAACATAGAAAGGACTTTTCAAATCCTGAATCGATGCTTTTTTTCTCTTCTTCTTCTTCTTCTTCTTCTTCTTCTTCTTCTTCTTCTTCTTCTTCTTCTTCTTCTTCTTCCAAGTAGACAGTCAATTAGGAGAATCTCATGGTTTGTGATAGTACTGCGATCACAGTTAAACATAAAAAACAACAAGTTCAGTTTTGTTTTACTCCACGCTCATTGTCATCCTGTTCAAGGGTTAACATGCTGATGTAGGCAAAACCGTCTCAATTGTTCAAAAAGCTTAAACTAGTGCAAAAGAAATGAATCCTTAATTCCTCATCTTTCCTTTCCACTGCCTGAGACAACCCTAGCTTTAGTTCAGTCCATTCTCAGCACAGACCACACACACATGAATATCTTCTCTTTCGTGTATTATTCCCATTTCTTGTTACAAACGTTGTTCCTCCTGGGCTGTTTTTTTGCCTTGCTACTTCACTGTTTAAGTGGAAATCAGGACTTCTCAGAGCTTAGTTTGATGAATAGACAGGGGGAAGTGTAGTGGTGCTGTTTCACAATGCTCCCTTTTTGTTGGCATTGCGAGAGGCCCGGCTCGAGGCTGACTGTGACGAGCTGTGAGGAGTGATTTGATTGATATGCTCTCGGGTTTTAAGACCCCTACGCAAGAGAGGGGAGACACCGCACAGGGGAGACCCTGCTCGTGGGATCACGTTAGGAATGTGTCGTCATTTCTCTCGCTTATAAGCCAGCTGGGCCCAGGTACACGAGCACAGGTGTGATGAAGACAACTTACACACGTCCTGCATCACAGGCATCACAAACAGGAGGGATTAGGGGCTAGACTGGGTGGGTCAATCTCAGGTCCTGGAAGGCTGGTGTGTATTCCAACTGGAGTGATCCATTTTTTAATACTCAGTTATTTAAGATATTTACTAATTGTTGTTGTTTTTTACCACCGATACCCTATAACAAGCATCGAGATACGATGGCTAGAGTCTAGAGTTTAGGAGCCTAACTTGACATTAATTGTACCCACTTCTTCATGGCACAAGATCTATCAACCATAGGGATGCATCGAAACACAACCCAGAAGACCCTGCACAGTTTGACAGCCCTGTGCAGGGGCAGGATCTGACACACCTCTCGCTGATAACACACTGCGCACACATACCTGAAAGGAAATCCTTACTGACTGTGCTTTAGTCTGCTAATAACACAGCCCAGATTAAAACCAGCACAACCACAGAGTATAGGGCTCTGTTGGCACTCCCAGCACAAGCCTATGCTGATAGAGCTGCAGGGGGAGGCCACATGTGTGTGTGTGGGGGTGCAATGACCACTCTACAACTGTGGCTCCCTGCGCGACTGGATAGCAAGTGGCCAGCCAGGAAAAAGCACTTACAGCTGGGGTGAGGTTGCTGCTCTCCAGTTTACCTGGGAGTTCACCACCCCCCAACCTCCCCCCAGTTCTAACATGTTGTTACACAGCCCCCTCAGGCCTCCTGCCTCCAGGGAGTCAGTCTGTGTAGAGACTCGCAGCCCACAACACCTGACAGCCCCTATATTAATGGCTCCTTTGTGGGGATGTCAAAACACTGAGACTTATCACTCACTCCATAACAAAAGCCACAATTTCTTCAAGGATATACCCTCTCCAGCGAGAGCCTAAAACAAACACAGACAGACCCTCAGGAAGGGTTTCCGCTGTGAGGTGTTGGCCAGCACTTAACTCCAAATACCCGCACTGCACTGACACAGCAGTGAAAACAGTCTCAAAATGTCAATGGCACCTTTTGTGCTTTTTAATCCGGGCAGAAGTAGGTTGATAAGGACAAAAAGAGCCTTATGACTTAAAGGTGTACTGTCTCATTGTTTTGCGCTCTCTTCCAGGCTTCCAGTAATGCCCACCTTTGTCCTTTACCATTTGACGGTATGTCACGGTTTAAGTGAGAAACAGACATGGCTTTACGACAGGAATTGCAGCTTTGAGGGTGGGTACAGACAGCAGAAAGAAATGTCACATCCACGCCACACCCTGGCCCTTTTATTACCTCATAGAGTCTAACCTCCCAAAGCCCGATTCGGATCTTCTCCCTCTGCATAAAGCCCCCAGAAAGACTACAAACAGTCGGGGCATCTCTCCTCCGCATACAAACTTCCCACCTAGCCCAGTAATAGCTGTAGCAAGCAGCATTTTTGGATTGTACGTATGCTGTCATAGGGAATACTCTGGCTGAAACTCTCAGATAATTCGAACAATTCAAACATCAAAAACAAGACCAACTTTGATCCTTTGTTGTTGAATGCTACAATACATATCTAAGTCAAATCAGTCTACCTGCCTTAAAAGCTGTCTGCATTCCCTATCTAACACAGTCATGTCTTCTCAATCTGATTTCTATGTCACCATCACTAAAATTTTTAATACAGCACAGAGCAATTGAAATCGGCTCCTAAACTGTCCATAAAGAAACCGTGTTGGTGTATTGTCTGATTAAAGGCTGATTTAAAACACAGAACTGAAGAAACCTGTTTACTTAACAACTAGACAGACTGAAGAAAGAGCAAGCTAAAGTACGGATGAGAACAACAAAGACGCGTCACGCTGCCCAGTGAAATAATCTCCCTGACGTTTTGGGACCTTGTGCTAAAATGCTCAAAAAGTCAAAGGGGTTATAAATGATAAATAGATGATACACCCTTGTCATAAAGTCTGAAGGAAACAACACTGGTTGCTTCAAAAAGGCAGTTGTTGCTAAGTAGGTCTTTTTGGTTCTCAGGGATTACTTTACAACATTGATTTGTTTTGATCCACAGGTATTTTGCAGTCTTTATTACTGTTTACACAAAGCCATATTACAAGCACAAGATTGCTTTATGTAAACTGACATTTCGAAATCCAGGATTATGGCTAAGTGGAGTTTGTTGCAGTAAGCTGTAATTAAATCTACAGGTCCCAGACCAGGAGAGTGCAGGGCAGAAAATAAGAGAATACATTGTGCAGAACCTGTTGTTTGTCTGTCTGTTTTGTTTTTTTCCTTTTGGAGTAGTCATAATGAAACAAGCTTTCAAAAATATTTGCACACTTTGCTTTCAAGGTCAGAACATGGACTTTTTCCATGTGCTTCTGAACATGTGTTATCCAGACTGTCAGTCATGGCATTTCTGTGTTGTTTAATTGTGTGTGTGTGTGTGTGTGTGTGTGTGTGTGTGTACCTAACCCACTGCCGGTTCCAGATGAGAGCTGCGACCTCATTACAGAAGCCAATATGCTGTAATCACCTGGGACCTCTCTAGGCCTCCCCCCCCACTCTTGAATTAAGCAGTCGATTGCATGCCTCGCGCCGCGTTACTGTGTCTGTGCTCTGGTGCGCTGCTCCGTTTTCACTCTTGGAGGGAAAGTTGGCTTGCGGCTCCCTGGGTTTTATTGGGTCAGGGTTATAATTATCTCTGCATGAGCGACCGCAAGGCCCATGAGTGTGAGAGACCGGGACGCCGCACATTCCTGCCCGTGCGGCATGCTGGGATAGCTCACAGGCCCCAGCTGATGGCTTTCCCAGAGTCTTATCCTACATGTGACCTCCAGGGGGTTTAGGAGAGATGGGAAGGCAGGGGGGAGGGGGGATAGCTCAACTGTGGAATGAAGACTTACGCTTTCACACTGCTTTTTGTTTTTCATTCGGTTCTTCTTCTTTTATTTTTTTCCCCTTTAAATCCACAGGGTTCTAACCTCATGCTCAGTTTTACTTTTCAAGCTGCATGAATCCCCGGACAACTCCTTTCTTTCCCCCGAGTTGTGGAGAAAAGAAAGAGTTGACCGCTTTCCCTTAACCCCAGTGTAGTCAACTGTGCTTCTTCATCACGGCTTCCGAGAAAAAAGAAAACAACTCCTGATTGTAAAAAGTCTGTGAAAGGGGGCTTCTTTAAAAACCTTCTGTGCTATGTTGGCATCAGACTGGTACTACTACGTGAGCTTAACCCTCTCCAGCCCACTCTAAGGCAGCTCTTGGTTAACAAGCACAGAAAGAGTACAGCTTGAAATATGTCAGCTGTGTGACACAATGTTCAGTGAGGCTAAAGAATCTTAAAACCCCCAAATTAAAAACATACATATGATGCACGAATCACTGGGAAACTCCTTTGATTACGGCATGGTATTGGTATTTGCTTGAAAAACAAAGAACAATATCTGTCCGCTTGTAACTGATTGCATCAATAAATGAGCTGTTGCAGTATACAGGGGATCTCTCATCTCTCTTCTAAGTCCAATCATAAAAGCTTGGAACATAACAGCTCCAAAACCTCAGCTGGGCAGGTAACCAACAAGTGGGAGGATTTTACCAGCAATGGTGCAGAATTACCCAAGCGATGTTGGGACTAGGTTAAATGGGAATCTATTACAGAATCATGGTGACAGAAATTAAGCAATTGTCTGAGTCTGTGTGTTTGTCCTTGGTCAACGCTGAAGTGTAGTCAACTTGCATTAGCAGTGTTTCCAAAACCTCTCATTCAAAACTGAATTTAGCAGCTTGGTTTTGTAGGAATGACATTCTTGTAAGTTGTATAGATTTTGTTATGTGTAGACTAGACATCCCACCATGTCCTTTATTAGCATACTATACACTATACTGTACACACTGGAGATCCTATTCTGTGGATAAAGAGTTGGGTTATTCATTTTGAAGAAACAAATAAAAAACAAGTTGTTTGGATTGGTTAGGGTGTTTTGTTGTGTGTTTGAATTAAAAATCACGCAGAGACTTGTTCAGGCCACAGAAAACAACAGCTCTGAAGCATAAATGAAATGTGATGCAGAGAAACTCTGGAGGGTCTGAGAGGAACAGAACTGCCTTAGAAATGAAAAATACAATCTGTTGTTTGTACCGCTATCAGATTGGTGTGAAGCCATTCGTGGTTATTCCCAATCATTGCTCAATTCTCAAGCCCAGACAGATTACAACCGTCTGTCCGTCTGTTACGGCTGGAGCAGACCTCGTTCACTTCAGTATATCATGACGAAGAGATGAGGGGATGTTTTTTATGAGGTGAAGGATTCTTATCGAGAGAGTGGACTATGTTTATTTAAAGATGACTAACACGTCAAATCCTGTATCCAGTATTACTGGGATAATGTGACCTGTGCATTCCTGGTCTGTATCTAATTGCCTCAGTATGTTTTTCTCGAGAGAAAGTGCTGCCAGATCTTTTCCAAGTCTTCTCTCTCTCTCTCTTGTTTTTCTTTCGCAGTTAGATCATTCTGGGCAGCGGTGCTCGCAAATTGAAAACAGAGGCCCCATCGCAATGTTTACTGTGAAATCCTTTCTCCCCTTGGCCAAGACTGGAGGATGTTCACAGCTGGTGACCAGATTTGTGTGCAAGGGGTCGCTGCTTTCCTGCCTGCAGTTCCCATCTTGTGCTGGTCTGCTTTGAAACGGCCCACAGCTTGGGGCGAGCAGGTCGTCAGAGCTGGGCAGGTTAGGCTTCCCAGCATATGAACACCATATGCGCCGGAGTTTTGTGGAAGGACACTAAGGGCCAATTCGCACACTAGGGCTGAGGTTTCCCTCTGTAGTCATACTGCATGTGTGCTTATGCGCCCTGGCAGGCCTCACATCGAACCGGTAGGTGAAAAGTATGCTTTTTCAGTTGAAGTGGCGTTACACAAGCTTTTCTTGTTTGGATTTGCTCCCACAGGCAGGCTGGCCGCGGTGTGCGCTCTCTCTCTCCGGAGGGTTCTCCGAGTCACCTGCTATCAAATTGAGCAGAAGCGATGCGAATGCCAGCAGGCTGTGGCGTTAACCCCTCGCCCGGGCAGCCTGGCAGAGAGTCTTAGTGTGCCATAGTTCAGGTGGCAGAGATCTGCTGTGTTTGTTGTTTTAGTTCAGATGCGGGCCTTCCTGAGCTAAATTGACTGCCTCTGGGCCCTAGGGCAAACTTGATCGCTACATGCTCGTTCAATGTAACCTTGCCGCAGGTGTCTCCTGTCACACACACACCCCCACCCCACCAGATTTCTTATGATCTTATCTTTGATTGTGACAGTTCTCGCCACACGTGTACGGGTGAAGAAACTAAAACAGAATTAAAGAATGAAACAGTATATGTCGGTATATGTGTCAGTACAAATTAAGAAATATGCTGAGAATTGTGCAGGCCGAGACTTGAGTAACCACAGAAACCCCTGTTGGCTAGGACACCCTGTGCAGCGAGCGAGCGAGCGAGCCCGGCGTCCTCAGCAAGATGAATGTGTGTCCTGTTTGTAAGCTGTAGGTAATTAGATCAGATCCCCAGCGCAACAAGAGAATATATGAGATCCGTACATCGGTGCCCATCACACCCTTGGGCTCATCAATCACTGACCTGTGACCTGTGAGCTGTTGTGGTATATGAAGCAATGGCTTTCCTACCTAAGACAATAGAGGATTTAATTGAGTGGCTGTGTGGTTTTGCCATCAAACTGGGGAGATATGGAACAGGGACCCCTGCTGGCCACAGAAGATCACAGCATGTGAGCCAATGTGTTTAACAGATGCAGCCACGAATGCACCAGCGGGAAGCGTGCCGAGCAGGGTCTCATTAGATCACACCCCATTAGAAACGATCCTGCGAGCAATGCGCTGCATGGCACGGTATGATAACAACTAGACAGACTTCAGTAATGTCATTTTAATACTTGAATACCAAATGTTTTCAGGTCAGAGAGAGAGAGAGAGAGACAGAGATGCATTACTGTTTTGGTTGTAGCGTGACATGGATAGAAAACGGAGACGATAGTGAGATCAAGCCTTTTTTGGAAAACATCACTCAGTTTGCACTAATATTGGGTTTTGACAGGCGAGACCCGACATTGAACTGGATGAATGAGCGGTTCCAGAGACACGCCCTTTTTTTATGTTGAGAGAAGGGACATTAGAGACTTTAGAGAATCGAAAACAGACTTTCAATTCAAGAGTCATCCCTTTTTTCTCTTCAAGGGAACAGCAGTGATATCATGCCTTTTTCAGATGCTAACACATCCTGCACTCTCGCCAGCTTTGCTGCACCGCTGTGATCTGGAGAGGTGCTCCTAACTCCAGCCGAGGACAACAGGTCCACCAAAAGCTGTGACGCTGCCTAAACATCCCAGAGCTGTCTGTCTGAGGCACCAAGTTGACTGACAGTTGCCGATGAGAGCGTGTCTCTGTCCGGATGAGCTCTTCTGTGTGATCAGACCAGCCGGGCCACGAGTCTCAACTCACATCAGGCCTGAGTACGCAGTGCGTTATACGCTGGCCTTGTTGTGTCTCCGGCAGCTGTTTTGCTTCGACAAAGGCCAAGGTTGTGTCCTCCCTGTCGTCCTAGTTCCCCCCTTCTGTAAGGTCCATGTTCCTGTTTTTCCATCACCATTATCCCGTAAGTAGGCGTAAGAGGAATCAGTGCTGCAGTGAGCTTCTCACCGGGATCATTTTTGACTGATACATGAATATGCATTCGTCTGGCTGCCTGTCTGCCTGCCTGTCTGCCTTCTGCCTGTCTACTGTGCAGCTGGAGTAAAGGCATTGGGCTGCATTTCAGTTGCTGTGATAGCTGTTTACCACCGTGGCCTTCGAATCCCATTGCCAGTCAGTCTTGTGTCTCTCTTGTCTCAAGGTATTGGGCTACAGCCAGGTGCAGTGACCTGTGAAAGGTGAATCTGACATTTTCTACTCCACTTTCTTACTCCCAAGCCACCGATTCTTATTCCCCATCTGTTAAATCCCATGAGGGCAGTCATTTCTATTGGAAACAGAATGCTTTGGCAATCTCCCGTTGTGCCACAATCTCGTGGGGAATTAATAGTGCCCAGTGCGTCCCACTGCAGGGCTCAGCAGACACTACTCAAAACAGGCTTGATATATTCTACATTCCTGTCCCATTGACAGCATTCTCCCTTCAGAATAATCGTCAGCCATGTTAATTGGCTTTCAATAAACATAGCAGCTCCAGGACACCTTGCTGATTTTCCTGTTGTCATTGGGGTATTCGAATATGGGCTGTGCAGTCATAGCAATTTGCAGCACCAAAGGTCAAACATTTAAAAGTCTGTTTTACCCCTTGTAATTCCCCCTGTAATATGTATTGCTTGATAACAAAACACAAGGTGTGGCTTAAATCTCTTGGCATACCAGTTGTTTCAAACTTTGTGGCTGTAAGAATGGCCAGTGCTGTAGTGCGGCCTTATTCTTTATTTGTTACAGGGCATCCTCTTGACCTTTAACCCCAGGGGTAGTGTGCGCAGATGGCAAAAGTCCCCTTGGGGGATGGCGTCACATACCTATCTGACACACAACACACGAACACATGCACAAAGTCTCACTTTAGAGTTCCCAGAGCCTGTGTTTGATAAGTCCCCTCACATCAGAGCTTGAACAATAACTAGAGAACTCGTGTCGGCACTCAGTTCGGACCCACGATATAAATACACTGTGGCTGCGGATTCTACTCGCTGCTTCCCCGGGGAAAACACACACACCATCACTCCATGGGAATCGTAGAGAGAAGCAGGAGATTGCTAGCTTCTGTTCCCCAGTCCGCAGGTGCACTAAAGCAGGTATTTTCTGGATGTAATTCATTCGTTAGCTTAAACCAGGGATTGTGTGATTACAAAACACGGGCAGACGTGATGCCCCAGAGTGCTCTTTGACCCAGTTTGTTGTAACTACCAAATCTACAGAAGTGTCTATTGTATTGAGTTGATAGCACCTTCAGGAAAACTCTGTTGTGCTGTCCTGGAGATACAGCAAAGAAAGAGAGTCATACTTCACGACACTGTAATTTTCTGTAGGGTCATTAATTAGCATTAGTTATTTCTGGGAATTCCAGCAGCCAATAACAGGAATACAGGAAACATTTAATTTGGTTCCTTTTAAACTCACGCCCACTCCTTCAGTCTGCATGCCCAGTCACTGAGGGACTTTTCTGAGCATTACCCACACAGAAGGACAGCACTGACCTTCACCGCCCGTCCAAAGGTCTGGATTGCTGATGCTCACGTCACTGGCAGTTGCAGATTGTATCCCAGACAGTTGACAGTAATTTGCACTCGCACTGCTTTAGCCACAATAAGTATTCATCCAGGAAACCACCCTCTGATGTTTGGCCGTGGAAAGCAAGACTGATTAAATGTCACCCGACTGTCTGCTGAGGACTTTTGACTGTTAAAGAAGAACAGTAAAAAACTGCACACTTCTAAATCAGACATGGGTACTATTAGGTCAGTGGTGTTGCCATGAATAAAGAGAGAGCTAGAGAGACAGCAGAGCCACCTTACAGAACAGACCATGCCTCTAACCTCAGGAGCTGGTGTTTCTCACATGGCATCACACTCTCACCTATGTCCCTCTCTCTCCATCTGTCTCTCTGTGGTCTGCCCATCTGTCCCTCTCTTTTGCTCTTCCTCTGTCTCCCAGTCTCCCACTCTTTCTCCCTCTGTATTGCTACTCTCTCTCTCCATCTCTCCAAGATGTGAGGACTATTTTTGAAGCCGGAAAGACCAATAAGAGCTTCCAATATCCTACCTCACATATGGCACACATATCATCTTTATAGGAGCCAGCTGCTGTGTAAATGAGAGCTAATATTAGCCCAGGGCAGTTTATGGCTTGTTTGCACCATGGCGCCTTCTCAGTTGAGGTTACCACTCTGGCAGAAAGATGGGAAGGAGACATTATTTCTGAATATGACTTTAAGTAGTAGGACATACTTTCATCTCCCTTGATTCCTAATAATATCTAGAGTGGTTTAACTGTCAGAAAGGGAATTTCACTATATGAAAAGATACCCCTGATTACAGTGAATATTTGTGACTCAGGAGAGCAAAATGAGTTGCAGTGACCACAATTTGTAAACATCTTAAAATGATGCATGAAACACTGTCGTGACTGAATCCAACCCTGAGATATGACTGTTCAAAGCCATCTGGGCCTGGCGTCTCTTGCCTGCAGCGCTCTGATTGGCTCTCCACAATTGAGAGCAGTGTGATGGGGGTTCCCCAAAGTGAGCAAGTGAAAATTTTCATTATTTCACCTGAACTACACGGCGGGGGAGGGGGTTGTGGAGTACAGCTTACAAACTGATCATTTTTAATATTTCAACAATTTTTTTTTAATGAAATGAATACTTTCAGTTCTATTTTGGCATGTCTCAAACTTAGACTCAAAGACTTTCGAAAGTTTTTGGCATTTATTGCAAATACCGCTCATGTGTCTTGTGACTCATTTTGCTGTCTCGGGTCACACTGGTGTAATGTCTTCTGGAGATGTCATCAAAGGCTCAATTCATGCTTGCAAATGGTTATCAGGAAGATTATACACTGGTCTGAATCTACACATCACCAAAATAACCAGTTTTTTACCTAGCTTTCATCAACATGCTGCTGTATATATAGATACATATTTATTACTGTAATCCTTCTCTCAAAGGGCACAGTAGAGGGGCAAACCTCAAAACCATTCCTGTTCATCAACATTGTATGGTTAAAATAAATATAATCCATCATTTCAACATGTTACATATGGGAAGGGAAATTAGGTGGATTTGAGTTCGACAGCTCCAGCCCCGCCAGGACCTTCTGTCAAATATTTCTACTGGCTCATTAAGGCAGTGGAACGAGACCTACCCATGATCTGACAAACACAGGCAGGCCTCAGTTTGCAGCCCGTGAGCAAACGGGTGCAGAAACGCACGGACAAGCTCAAAAGACGTCTGCAGCGCCACACTGGAAAGAAAATCATCTGACGCTATGTGCTCTCGTTTGAATAAGCTGCTTTTTAAATTTCTTGGCCGCCGACTGCATTACATTAGGGTACCGTTTTCTCAAGCCAAGAGGCAACATGTAGAAAAAACAAGAGTGTACTTCCTGTGGAGATCTGGGAGGGGGAGCAGAGGACCACCTATGCAGGGGCGAACGCTGAGATGAGAAACTGTTACCTTGCAGTCAGGGCCGGATCATGATTAGCTTCCAGACTATCCAGACGTACGTGTCATATTCTAACAGGAACATCTTAGTTAATAACGAAGACTATTTTCAAACCCAAATACATAAAGATTTGTGGTTTTAATCCAACATCGTTTCATTTGCTCGCACTACTGAATAACAAAGCGCATATTTAGGAGTTAGAAGCCGTCACTGATGATCACGACTTAGTTTAGTGTCACCGATCATGAAACGAAGTCATTTGTTTCCTGTTTAGAGGCCCCGCATAATGTGAGGCCCTCAGGGAATAAAACAGCATCTTCTGTGATCACAGCGGGGCCTCAGTGAAGCTGTGTACGATCCTAAAGAGCAGTGTTTAATAGCACAACAAAGACAGAGGAAAAGTGTAGTGTAGTGAAACTTGCTGATGGCGGTTTTAATTTGAAATCTAAACAGTGAAAAGGTTACCCAGCCAGCCCTGCACAGGATGCCCTCGATACCTTTTGATATAAAACATCTATGACGTTGCTGCTGTTTCATGTCAAAGTTAGCTGTTTTTAACCACTGTGGCAGCAAATACTCACTCGGTCAATTTCGGAGGGCCATCGCTGTCTTTTCCTCCTGATATAAAACAGGTTAATCATTTCCAAATTGGCAGGATGAAAGAGACCTTTGATCCTTTGTGCTTCACAGTAAAATCAATATCTCTTTTTCCTCTTGCAATCCCTCCGGGGAGGTTTATGTTAATGAATGTTATACAGTAATATATTAATTTATGAAGTTCCTCCAAGGCTATGACTGGAGCGGAATGAAATAATATTTTGTACACTTTGGCTGACTAAGTGCTATTAAATTACCATCCACATTAAGTCAATTGATAGTTTTGTCTCAGACCTAATAGCTCCTGTGCAGCACATTCATCAAAGTCAAAAAACCCGCCATTGACAGAATGATTTTAGAAGCAGATTTATTTTTTTCAGTCAGTATAAAAGGGGCCTTCATTCTCACTTGTTGAGGCAGAGCTCCAGGTATCCAATTTGTTTTTTTTCAAATCTATATATACAGTAAGTTTCTACATATTCGAACATGCATACATTAACTTTGTGGTCAGTAGTCATCAAAGCACAGGAAATCCTATATACTAAGCAGTGACGTGATCCTAAGTGGTTAGATAACGTGAGTCATCCTGTGCATTGCTTGTACTGCACAGGTCTCTGGGGAGCTCAGGCATTGTTCCCAACCCAGCTGCGATGGAGAGGGGCCCTATAGGGACCACACTACTCCACCACCGTTTCAGTGGTGAACCCGTATCTCATATCACCCCAGACAGCAGCTGTAAGGGATTCTTTCAGTTTTTCCTCCTTGTGATGGTGCTGTGATGCTTACAGTATTGCCACTTGGCCAATTGGAATAACAGCAAGCGTTTGGCACCCATAAGCTGTAGCTACCAGAGACTTGCTGCATTCGCCACTGTGTCAGCCCACAGCAGATAAAGGTAGAGAAGTCAGGAGAAATATAGATGGGCCAAAGTGAATAGGCCTGAAATGTCACTTGGCTAATACTCAGGGGTTGGTATTGATAACTGTGGAACAGGATCTTTAATAACTGCAGTGTAGACAAGGCCTCTGTGTCACAGATATGGTGAGGATAGTTTCTAAAATACGTTTTCAACATCAGTGGATTACATTTGGATTACAGACCAAAACATGAGCAGGAATCAGTCAGTGTAGCTCCATTACCTATATTGAGTCTGATGAGGAGGTCTTGTCAGGCCTTTGTTTTCACAGAGACCCAACACACATCATGTTCCCCACCTACTGGACTCCTGAGTTCAATGAAGTTTAAAATTTGTCATCTGCTGGTATTTTTATGGATTTTTTTTTTAAACTGTAGTGCATGCAGGGTTATAAAAACCTTTAAATCATTCCAGTACAGAACATTTTTGAGTGATCCTGCCCTTGTTGATTTTTGTAACATAATTACAATTATATGTAATTTTTGTATGTAATTATTTGCATATGTCACCCCCCTCCATACACACACACAGTTTGTTCTGTTTATTCATGTCAAGATTGATTAATATACTTAAAAACATCCAAATAGTCATTCTCCTCATTAACCAGAATGAAGAACATATGTCTATTATAATTCAGATCCATCCCATGGAGCCAAAGGGCTTCAAACCGAGCCTCCAGAATTCATACCGGTCGTTTATGTAATGTTTTATTGAAGGTTCAGTGGGTGACACTATTACCGCACTCTCAGAAGACAAAACTGGGCCACGGCTTCTCTGCAGGCCGACTGCGAGCAAACTGCCCGCCCCATGGGGAACGGATTAGACGGTCAGTTAGTCTCTAGTCTGTCCATACAGAAGATAGGGCCTACTGTGTTTAGGTCACCACCTCCTCAACCCAGGTCTCCCTACCCTCGGGACAGCAGCCTAGGTGTGGGCAGATCTGTGTGCTAGTGGCTGCTGTCTTACCCTGCCATACAGCCCTGCAGTCTCTCAGAAGGCTCTGTGTTCATGTATTTCTGTCCACCGCGTTTTTGATATCTATGGTGTATATTTATGGAGTTCCAGCTGTGAACTGAACTGGCACTAAACACACCTTGGGACTGTCCCCTTAGTATTACTTACTAAACTCACAGCCGTCTCTCTCCCTGCAGTACTGCAGCTGTGTACCATAGTGCCCCATGAGCTCTGAGTTTTAATATATACACTGTACTGAGTTCCTCTAAGTTTCTTCCAGTTTATAATTGTTCTGCACTCATGTGTTGCTTGACCTGACTTTGTTTTATTCGTTTTTTTAAAGTTATATTAAAGGCCCTCATTGTTTGTCTATACTTTCTATCTTATCCGTTGCAATGAAAGGTAAATATTTCTGGAATTGGATAATGGTGCCAACTTTCTCTCTAGATTAATAAGTAATAGATTACTGAGATATATAAAAACTTCAGAATCACACTCTGTTGGAGAAAAGTTGAAATGGTACACCTGGATTAACTATAGATTATGCCCATTCATAGTAAAACCCGGTTACTTTCTGTGCTTTGCTTGTATCAAGTGACCCATCCTCTTCTACCAAAATACCACCATACCAGCCAGCGCAGTCCAGCGGCTCTCTCACTGTTACAATGTTGTTCACTCAGATGAGATTATTGCGGCGACTCTGCTGTCTGTGCCAGATCACTCTCGTTTTTTTAATTTTATTTTTTTATCTGGCTCACATAAAAGTTTGTTACAGTGTCTCATGAAATATGTCTTGTATTTTAGGCTCCATGGTTCATGATTATCACCACACTCGCCTGCGCTGAACTGTAATTCCTCCCGCTGTTACAGTCACATCTGGAATTTGAACATTCCAACAGCTTACTGTAGTTTGTGTCGAGGCAAATTGATAAACTCTAATTTATACACACAGCAAAGATACAAGTCTCTTTTGTGTACCACAGCACAGCCTACATTACCATTACATTTCTGTAGACTACATCAGCGCACTCACTGATTAGAACAGGCCCCCGGCCCCATAGAAATCAAACCTTTACAAGGACACACCCCGGGGGTCATTTTATTGATGACATTTTTGTGCCACAAATGCGGTTAATGGAGTTTTGAACTGAGGTTCGGGAGGAGGACAACCCCAATCTCCATCTGACTTCTGCTTTACCAAGCATAGCTATCCAGCAACACACGCACTTTCCCAGTATTCCTTGCTTTGCATCCCTCCTCGAACCTGAACACTGCTTTTGCAGCAGCTCCATGGCTCATTCCACCTAATACGGGGGGGTGGGGGGTCCGTTGGCCTTGTCCTGTTGGCCAGGTCATTGTTCCCTTAGTCAAGCGAGTCTAGGCCAAAATAAACACTACTTATCTTCTACTACATATGACCACTGGGGTTGTCTGAACTCCTAAAATTCGTGTGGGACTATTTTTGATGTTTGGTGTAGCCATCTCTGCACAAAATATCTGGAATCAGTGTAAGACTGCAGGATTGTAGCCTACCATGCTATTCACTGGAGAAGAAGCCCAGTTTAGATATTTTCTTCTTCTTTTCATGTTGTGATCCCAGTCCTTTTTCTTTGTTCTGCCCATTTCTGTTCTCAAGATTTCGAAGAACCACTTATGTTCCACATTAACAGGGCCCCCTTCTCCATGCCCAGATAAGTATTCTTAACCCCAGGGGGCCCATGCTAAAGAACAGCGTGTCCCACCCTGGACTCCACTCCTTTGAGAACTAAGACTGTATATGTATAGTATGTGCCCCAGTGTCTGCTTGTGAGTCGTTGGTTTAACATAACTTGAACAATAAAGGAGACAGGGAAAATAGACTCTTAAACAGCCATTTTCCTTCTGATATAACAAAAATATGAATGTGACTACAGGACTATTTATCATACTGAGTGTATCAATCTGTGCAGAAATAACTGTAATCCATCTAGAAATTTAAATCAAATCAGTGATCGGTACAATACAATGGGTTGTGAACATCAACGACTGCTTTTAAATCCTAAATCCATCTGTAATACATTCAGACACTGACTGATTCTTATTCAGCAGTCTGATCGAACGAAATGCTGCTGTATTAAAAACAACCATCCACTGTCCAGTCATACTTGTGGAGCGAGTTGTGTAGTATTTAAAAATGGTCTTTACCTGGTAAATAACCCTTTTTATTTCAGCTCTGTAATTCTTCTCTCCCTCTCTCTTGTGCCTCAGCCTCCATCCCATTCTTTGCCTGTGAGCTGAAGGCAGTGGAGCCGTACAGCCGGGGCTTCTTCTGCGGGGACGAGACCATCACCTACCCGTACCTGACGAAGGAGTCCATCTCGGATGAGCTGCTCATCGCCGGGGGAATCATCATCACAGGGCTGAGTGTGAGTCTCCGCCCCGAGCCCCCTTGGTTTCTGGTCGAGGACCTCATGAAAGACTGAATGTCCAGATTGAGCTTCAACTGCATGGCCCCCAAAACACCCACAAATTCTCAGTGTGAGGAAGAGCCTCTGTCCTGATACACCTGCACTGAACGCTCACCTGTTTGTTCATATGTTTACAGACCCCTGCTGGCTCAGCAGTGGGTGTGCAGGGCCCCCCTGTGGGTGTTTGAGGGGCGTCCCGTGGTTAACCCTGTGCCCATGGCTGTGCTCTGTCCTCAGATCGCGCTGGGGGAGTGCTACCGGGTACGGTACCGCAGCGTGCGCTCGCGGGCCTTCGTCACCAACCTGTACGTGTCCACCCTGTACAAAGAGATCGGCAGCTTCCTGTTCGGCTGCTGCGTGGGCCAGTCGCTCACCAACATGGCCAAGCTCAGCGTGGGGCGGCTGCGGCCCCACTTCCTCACAGTGTGCAAGCTCAGCTACGCCGATCTCAACTGCACCGAGGGCAGCTACATCCAGGAGTTTGAGTGCCCCCAGCAAGACAAGAAACTGGTAATAGAGGCCAGGTATGTGCCCCTCTTTACTTTCTTCACCTGCCGCTTTCCAGTACAGAGAGAGAATTTAAGTGAATCTGTGTCGGATCAGATTCTTTGAGTGCATCTGTTCAGTGTTATTCTAGCAAAGAGGTCATCTCAGTAGACTTTCAGCGCTTCCTACTCTGGTAAAAGTCACGTGTCTCTTGTTTTCCTTTATCTGATTTCACTCTTTTGTGGTGGTTTTATATGGTTTTGTATCACACTGAACTTTTTGAGCTGGTATGAGGACGACTAGTGTCCGTGTTCAGTGGAGTCCAGCCTCAGGCCGGGACATTTCACCCCACAATTCACCACTCTGTATGCCTCCCACTACTGCGCCGTGTTCGTGCTCACAGACTGAGCCTGATGTCAGAGGTTCTGGGATCCTGACGGCACAGCTGTCCTGGGGAGCCTGGGAGAAGTTGGGATTTATCAGTCAGACTTTTTTATTTTTCTCCCTCCCTCCCTCTCTCTCTCTCTCACAGGAAGTCCTTCTACTCCGGCCACGCTTCCTTTGCAATGTACACCATGCTGTATCTGGCGGTGAGTGTCTTCTCTTGATGTCACTTGATATGGCTCTGCTAAACTCGAGGTTACTTGATACGAATCAGCAAAACGCTGCAGATGGTCTGTCTTGATGCTGAGTTGAGTCTCCTGCCCATGTGGTTCTGCAGTAATGCTGTTTATCTTAAGTACTTTTGTATATTCATCTGAAATAGAGTAAGTATGATGATGATAATGATGATAATAATAATTATAATTAGAATACAGTTCCCCTTTCGTGCTTGGTTGCTGTACATGCAGTTTACAGTGCAGGCTAATTCTCACAGAGTATGGGGTGGGGGGCCCTTGACCCCCGATTCCCGTTAACCCTCCCCACTCAATGCTGTCCTGCACTGCCTCCCCACTGCCCCAGCGATGTCCTCACATCACATCACCCCATCCCTCCGTCCGCCCAGCATGGCCCAATGTTGTGCCACGTCAATATCCACTGACAACATCTTTCAGGGGCGACAGTAACCAAGTCCTGCCCTGGACCAGACTGAGAGCCCTGTTTACGTTTTTTTATTTTTTTAATGATACCAGGGAATATGGTTCTGTGCTGCTGTGAGCTTCCGGAGGGAGTCCCTTTGCAATAAGGAGACTAATAAGCCTCTCGTGGGGTCCAGGTCGCCATTTTGAAACTCTTGGCAATCTAGTCATGTTTTATCCTACATGGGCTTTGTTCAGCTAACTAAGCCTACCAAAGCAGATCCCATGGACGTGATAGATTGGGGAATTCAAAGATAAATGCGCCAGTGAAGCATTCAGGGGAAAAAAGGAAAAGCACTCTATGTATAAAATGTATGTGTATTCTAGAATGTTCTACTTGCAAATACTAATGCATTTTTACTGAGTAGAAAGTGGTGGGGATGTGTCTGTTAACCAAAATCTGTAGTACAGGTAAGCCGTCAGCTCCCAGTTATGCAGTCCAGCTCAAATCTCACTAGCCCATTTTGCATTCATATAAAAAAGGTCTAGACAAAACACACAGTAAAAAGTAAAAAGGTATTTGAGACAGAAGCAAAGAGAGAAAAGCAAACCACCAGTGCTGAGCCCTGGATTAGTCCCTGTGTCCCAATTCTCACATAATCTTGACTTTTAATGAGATACTCCATTGCTAGCCAGCGAGTAGGAATTTGGCCTTCAAGGAGGTGCAAAACAAGCTCGCCAAAAAGCAACCTGCCAATCCCGGGACTTTGCCAGAGCTGCGGTGGGATTCCAGCAATGCCTAGAATGTAGTCTTGACAGATCAATGGATTGAGAAAAGAAAAAAGAAAGAAAACAGACAAAAAACAATCATTTGTAAAGAAACGCTTTCTAAAAAGGCATTTGTTAGCAGCCCCAAAAAACAGTGAGAGAAAGTCTCCCACTTTGGTAATTCCCTTTCCCCCTGCTCCCCCCACTCAGACAAACAGAGCCATCTTTGTTGAGGGGCAAGCAGGTCCGTTGGTGCGAGGTTGGGCTGGGGGGTATGAGCCCCCGCTGGGAAAGACAGATGGGCTTCTTTCAGAGGCTCGCGGTTCTGTCTGTCGGCCATTGTGAGAGAGGGAGGCCATTGCAGGGGGACAGCCGGCCACTGCGTTGCACTGACACTTGTGAACGGGGGGAGCAGTGCGCCGGGCAGTGGGAATACCGAGGCACACAGCGAGGGAGACAGAGGGACATTTTAGGCGGCTCAGAAAAGCTAGGTCGAGATCTCGCCCTCTTTCCTTTCTCCACTCACTGTTTCCTTTCAGTCCTTTTTTCTTCCGTCTTTTTCGCCATCTCTCCTCCCTCCCTCGCTCTTTTTAAAGCCTTCTCTCCCACCCCCCATCTCCTTTATTTCCAGCGTCCTCTGTTCCCTGTCCTTTCCTGTCACTGTACAAGACCAAACTGAGTGAGGAAAAGCTTAGTAAAATCAAAGAGGAACAGCAGACAAGTTGTGGTAAAAAAAGAATAATAATAATATATATATATATATATATATATATATATATATATATATATATACACACCCACACAAATGTTCAAGCCCTCTATTCTGGATTAGTGGGAGCCCAGGATCACCAGTTTGTTTATTTATTTTCAAACAATATTTTAAATTTGGAACATCCCTGATAAGATTGGATATGCACTCTGTCCTGCCATACAATGCTTTGAGACAGTCCACACTCAAATAAAGCCTTTACCTATTGAGCCACATTGTTAATTTGACAGGAAGCATGCTGGTAATTAGCTATGCCACCTGTAACATGGTAGGCTTAATTGATCTGTAGATCATTAAAGAAGCAGCCGGTTGATATGACAAACTAGGGAACTAATGATGGTCTTACATTACAAAAGGAAATCCACTTTTCACAATTACCACAGTTTTGTCACCACTAAAGACACAAACAGCCAGATAATCCCTTAATTGTCACTGCATTGTCGAAACATTATTTATTTATACAGTGATTCACTGCAAGCAGTGAGGGAGCCTGCCGTGGGTGACATAATCTTTGGAAGCATGAAGCTGCACAAACGGGAGAGGGAGAGTCTCTGGCCCTGAATGCGTTCTTGTCCCTGTGTGCCCAGTCACACGCAACAGGAATGCGCTGGGCCCTGCGGTCACGTCCCTGTGCCAGAGAGCCCCCGTCACATGTCACAGTCCAGCCCCCTTTCCCAGGCCTCCACTGCACAACAAGTGGTTAATGTGGAAATGGGGATCAGGACCAAAGTGACAAACACAGATACCAAATAATGCCTGACGCTTCATCAAGAGTTAGAGGCTTTGTAGCTGAAACGCTGACACTTTTATTATTATTATCCATTTCTTAGCAGGCGCCCTTATCCAGGCTACTTACAGTTTACACAAGAGACATTACAAATGATTGCAGTACATACACTCAGCTCAAAGTACCATAATCACACATCCTAGCAGAAATGAGCTCACAAGTACAGACGTAATAGAGTTAAGTCCCAGGCATGTGCTACAGGGTGGGGTAGGCATAGCAGTTACAGTAAGATGATATTCATCAGTAATCAGGAGCATGAGGGAGCAAGGTTTAATATGACAGTGACAGGGACTGTGCAGACCTGCTCTCGATGGGAAGGTCGTTCCACCACTTAGGGGATTTCTTGGTGTCCACTGTCTTTACGATTAAAATGTTTATCTAAATATCCAAAGCAGTAAAATTCTGCTTTATTTTATTTCTCTGAGTGGCGATCGTTCTTTGTTTACAGTACCCGCTTATTTTGGGATCCCGCACGACTACTTTCGCTTGTAATTTTGTGGATACGTTTGCACGTAATTATATTATTAATTAAAAACATACAGACAAAAACTATTGCTAACACAGCACACAGCGTTGGTGGTGTTGCGCCAGGACTGCGTTGCTGCAGAACGCTGCTGTGGCTGTGCTGTAGGAGCAAAGGGGTGAGAATACCCACCCGTATCACTGTGGTGGTTTATGACTGTCATCAATGTCAGTTTCCTGCACTGAATTTGTGTACTGAGCATGCATTAGCTGTTGACACTCAACGTGCGGAAACCAGGAGCGAAGCCACTGTAGTCATTTTATAGTTGTTTGCTAGGTTTGCCCCAAATGTTTTTGTACATCTTTAGATTGGCGCTTGATCGTTTTCCATCCTGTTCTTTGCTTCCCTTTTGTATATATAGGTATACGATTTAATAGACATTTAAGATTTAAGTCATTTAATAGACGCATTTAATAGACGCTTTTATCCAAGGGGACGTCACATGGTCTTTCTACAGCAAACATGAAATGTACGTCAGTTACAAAACATTACGAAGGGTGTTACATCACTGCTATGAAATAATCGCCCACACGTTACAGTGAATCACATGAAGGTATAAGATCCAGATGGGCTACTATTATAACAGTTTGCTTGGCAGAAGGAGAGACGTACGAGCAATGAAGGGAAAAAATTACCCAAGCAAATGACATCGATAGTTGTAGCAATTCAGGGCGATGTCTAAAGTCGTGATTTTCTGAAGCTTGACTTGCTCTTTAAACAGTAATTACATGTGTGTATATTATTTTAGTTTTTTGTTTTTTTTACTATGCCCCATTACAGGTCTTTTCGCCCATGGCAGAGACCCATGTATTCCTGTTTTCAACTCCAGTTTAATTCCTCATTCCTTAGGCCTACTGAACCCTTAACTGTAGTCTGTTTCTTAATTTGCGGTTTTTAAAAACTGTTTACAGCTCTCTGTTCTTGGTTTGACAAATGCCCCACTTTGAGGAACATAGTTTGACCAGGAAGTTAGGCACAGCAAGCTCTCGTCTGGTCGATTTCTCAATATTCATCCTCTATATTTTGTCTAAACCACGGTTGACAACTTGGCAATTACCAATTAACACTGCGGGAATTACACTGCATTAATCTCCCTCTGTAACAATCCTTTCTCAGTGTCGAGAGAGCCCAGCTGCTTCAATTCCAGACAGCTGGCCCCTGAAACGGGATACCTAAGTGAGGGCAGCTCTGAAACCCAGCACTGAGTGGAGATTTAGTTCTTCATATCTAATCCCTTCTGACATTTGAAAAGAAGGAAACAGAAGAGATCAATTGGAAGGACAACCACAGCTCACAGGGGTCATCTTGGTCCAGGGCAAGAAATCGCTGCCCCGTTGTTACGAGCAGATTCACAATCATCCCAGCCAACACATTTTGGTCTGGCAGCATTGTGTGAAGTTGTGGTTTGGTTGTATCTTGGTTCTGGCAAGTGAGAAAGAAGTGTGATGACCTCTGACCCCATGGAGTCGTTAATGTTCTCTGTTGGTTGTAGAATTACATTGTAACAAGCATCACTGTATCATTTTGCAGGCATGTAGTATATTTCATTGGCTTATTTTGTTAAATTTTACTTTAACTGTTTAGTGTATTTTGATTTTGCCATGTGTGACTAATTCTTCTCTTCAATGTAGTTATATATGTCAATGACAACACCTCCTGGAGTCTATAAATTCCTGTTGCCTCAATACCACTTAGTTCTGTGTTCACTTTATTGCAATGTTGCCACAACCTTATCTGGTTAGTTGGGATTGGACTGAAAGGCTATAGGAATTTGGGAAACAAAACCTTTGAAACGGATAAATATGGTTACAAAACAATTTCAAACTAGACATTAAACATTCAAATGCTTCAGATTTCACCTGGTGTAGTTGCAATTATCCTTTTATGCAGTTTTTAATTTCTGTATTGGCCTTCACAAAAGAGCATTACACAGATTGAAACAAGCAACACAAAAGAAATCTGAAAGCTAGAATGGATAGCATCTGTCCGTGTGCCAGTGGAGACATTAGGAGCAGCTGCGTATGGATGTCACAGTGCCAGGGAAGACACCACTGGTCAAAGGGCTGTTACTGAGAGGCTGGTTTGACTCTCCAGTGCACTCCAGGGCCGAGCGGGTGAGATTTCGCAGCCACACTTTCATCAGCGTCTCTGCAGTAGACCTCTCCCCACGGCCGGGCCACTTTCTCAATCACAGGGTAAGGAGCACTTTCATGGGCTCTTTCTCTCCTTCCAATCTCCCTTACCTTAGCAGTCAAGCGTAACACTTTGAACGCTGTACCAAATGCATGGCCTTGACCTGACTGTTTTAACACAAGCATCAGGGAGTCAGTGGTGCAGTCGCGTTGTTATTGTCCTAGACTGGACAAATGTTTGGCCATCAGACCACGACATTGCACCAGCATTGTATACAATGGCAGGAGGGGAGACTAAGGCTGTTTATATTGTTAATTGTAAATATTTACAATCCTTTCAGGGCTGACACGTGACGTGGAATATTCAGGCCGTGTTGTGCAAGGCCCGATCCCATTGGGCAGCATTGTGCAACCTCTTATCTCCCTCTGTCAGTGTTTAGTTATATTCTGAGAGATAACTGGGGCTGTGCTCATAGGAAAGCGGGCAGCAGAAAGGGTTATTGGCTGTGAGCTGAACTCTGTCCCAGGCTGCCTATGTGCTTTGGCAGCTATTAAGCCTCCATTAGCTCACAACCTGGCTGGGGTTATCTGCTCCATACAGGAACACGCAGAGCACACACAGAATCCAGGCTCCGTTTCGCTGGGCTGAGGTGCGGGGCGTACGTTTCATGCCACATAACACATTTCTTCTTTCCATCTCCGTCACTTCTTAAGAACTGGCTCAGTTCAGCCAATAATGAACTTGTCACAACTGAGTTCAAAAAATGACCAGCGGTGTCCTTGTATGACCAACCTTTCCTCGTCTATCTGTACAGTGCTTTTTGTTTCTCTCTTTTGTGTCCTGCATGGTTTAATTCTGTTGTTTTTTTCTCCAAACTCTCTATATCATCTGACACGGAGGTGTGAGGAGTAGCTGAAACGCCCTCCATTGCGTTGCTCAGTGGTTCCCATGTCTTTCCCCCACGAATTCCCTTGCAGTCTGCTGTAACTGCTCAGAGTACAGGATACATGATAGCCCGGGGACTGCTGGGTCCTAGCCAGGCTGTGCCACTAAGTTGTGGGGACAGGAGCTCGAATTGGGGGGTGGCAATTGGCTCCTGGGGCTGGGTGGGGTGGGAAACATCTTCAGTTTGTAATTCTGGTTTGGGCACCTTCGAGTTTGAGGTGTCATCAGGGGAAAAGCGTACCTGTGCCATGCATCATAAGAGAGCGCCTAGACTTGCAGAGCGAGAAGAAGTGACTGGCTATGTAGTGGATATGAATCTGAAAAATAAGGCTCTGAAAGGCTCAAAACAGAAAGGAACACATCACACAGGAACCGTTCTGTGCCTAACTCCAGTCTCTCATTGTCTCTGTTGTAGTTTTACCTGCAAGCCCGTTTCACGTGGCGTGGTGCTCGGCTTCTGCGCCCACTCGTGCAGTTCCTGTTGGTGATGCTGGCTGTGTACACGGGGCTGACCAGAGTGTCCGACTACAAACACCACCCCTCCGACGTGCTGACCGGCTTCCTGCAGGGGGCGCTGGTGGCCTACTGGGTGGTGAGTGTCTGGGGAGATGGTTTACCGCTCTCGCTGTCGGAGGCACAACTTCAAAATCCCAACGGAGGTGTGCACACTCACATTCTGAATCAGGAGTCAGACGCAGGGGTGCTTAGGAACGAATAAGCTATTTGTGAAGGTCTGGTCCACTTTTCCTTACTTGTAAGAGATATTGATGTATTTTTGCCATCCCTGTGGGGTCTCTAGCTGCCTAGGCTCCTTTAAATCTTTATGAATGCTTTGCAAAAAAGGCCAATGCAATTCTGCTTCTGAAATCCACCTGCACATGAAATTAAATGCAGCAAAGAACATTGCTTCAAGCTGTGTTAGTGGTGACAGCCAAGTAATCCAGTATTTTTGGAGTGTGGCCTAGTCCACAATCCAGATATCACCAGTTTTCCATTCGGGCTCTGTCACAACAGTCTGTGATTTGGGATTGGGACCGGGGCACAATGGAAACCGATAAGCTATCAACACTGTGCAACAATGGGCAGTCTCTGGTTGGCACGCATTCCAAGAAACTCAGAAGTCGGAATGTGCAAATGCTACAGTTCTCTATCCCTTCGAGTCTGAGCTCCACACAACAAAGGCCTTGTTTCCACGCCAACAAAGAGTCCTGGGATGAGGGCCACAGTGTTCTAATGGCCTGCAAACCAGATGAACCAACTGGAACTCCTTTAAAGGGGACGGTCATATCTGTCAGGGCAGCACGCACTGTGGCACCGCAGCGTCTCTGTAGAGGCCCGGGGAGCAGCTGCGGCCCCTGCAGTTGTGAAAGAGCTGCTGCTGACACGGGAAGGAGGCCCGCAAGCAGCAGGCGTGAATGTGCATGTGTGACATCAGGCAGGGGCAACGTGGCAGTCATGTGGAGAGCGTAAGCGGGGACTGAGTCACAGCCGGCATGAAACTCAGTCACTGCTGCAGTAGGTGGCATCAGCATCACTGACCCTGTACTGAGCTGGGGGTGCTGCTATAAGGTCACATTCTCAAATGTCATGCCCCCACCCGAAAGGAGACTTGACTGCATGTGTAACTCCAGAGAAAATCTGTGATTCGCCATTATATATCATTATAATTCAGACTTTGTTTGTGATAGGACCCTGATTCAGCACAAGGGCCGGTCTGTTCCTCTCAGGGAAGGTGCTCTACACTTGGTTCATGCCCCCTTCCAAGTGAACTTATTGTTTGTCTTTGATGTTGCAGGCCTTCTACATCTCTACCATGTTCAAGATCCCAAACCCGAAGCCCACCGAGACCACCAGCTCACTGGACAGCCCGGTGTCCAGCCAACAGGCTATGTGTTAGCCCTGGGGGAGAGAGAGAGAGATGGAGAGACAGAAATGGGGGTGTGGGGAGTGGGTAGAGGGTAGAGGGGAGGGTGAAGGCGAGTCAGCACCATAAACCAGCCAACTGACTGTTTTAACACTGCAGAGAAAGGGAGGGAGAGAGAGAGAGACAGCCCAGCGCCTTGAGAGAGGGAAGGTGGGGTGCAAACCCTTGAATCCGTCCATCACATGTGCAAGGTGGAGAGGGAGAGAGAGTGGGAGACGGTCAGGGGTGAGTGAGGGAGCAAAAGAGGGAGAGAGAGAGGAGTGGGACACAGGGTTGTGTGTGAGAGAGATCGGCTGGGTAGGGGAGGTGGGGGGGACAATCTTATCTTCCACACTGGGAGAACAAGGAATAGGCGAATTACTCTTCTGCTCCAGTGCAACTTTGCTGACAAAAGGAGACTCATTAACACTGAACCACAAGTGGCCCTCAGTAGGTGCCATTCGCAGCCCATCACTTTGTTCACAAAGCACTGAGCACTGCATCATATTTGCATCAGCATCCTATTTTCTTTAAACAGCATATTTATAGAGAACTCAAGAATAGATCAGCATCAGCACAGCATCCAAAGAGTGCAGGAGGTGCATGATTTTCAAAAAGGTGCAAAATTAAAAGTTACAAAGTTGCATTTTCCAAAACAAAACAAAAAACTCCCATTGGAAGTGTTTATATAATGTGTCACATACCATACTGCACTTTTAGAAACGCAAAAGACAAACCGATGACACAATTCACGCTTAAAAAGTCACTGTGGCCAACTTTTTCATTTGTTTTCTTTAAATCGCGCCCATGTTGTTCACAAACTAGTCCAACAACGACGACAAAAAGTTCGACGAACAACCTCCGTGGTGACTTCGCAGGCTGTCACATTAACAATTCACTCTTCAGCGGATGCCCTTCACCCGAGCGTGAAGAGAAAATGACAGCAGCCAAGTCAGATAATAAGCACTTAGAGTGAGAGTGGAGTTAATGTACCCTGTGTGACAGCTCTTGTAAAATATTATCAGGAGCCACCGTAGAAGACCTCGTAGAACCGGACGAAAAATGACAACTTTCAATCTGGGAGGCATTATTACAGAGTAGTCTCGATTCAAGAGCAAGTTTTATCTGAATACTGCAGCAGTTGGAAGGTTTGGGTTTTTGCCAAAGGGGCAACTCAACTGACTTTAGATCAACACAGAGACAAGCAAATAAGAGCACACCTCTCAGTATGTGCTTAATCTTTGTGCCGGGAGGAAATGTGCTGCAATTTAGGACACACCTTATCACACAGCTGTGTGTCACTTTAGTCACAGTCACAAGGAGTGGGCAATTGTTCAGATGCGTGCCCTTTCTACATTCTACTTTGAAAGGAAAAGTGTGTCCTTACGTGGAAATGGAGGCGACAGAAGTACAAGTGAAAAACGTCTGACGGGATTCTCATTGGGATTCATGAATGGTTTTAGACCTGAATTTTGAAAGCAGAGGAGAGAAGTCAGGCCAGAGACGAGGAGAAACAGAAACCCTCAATACAAGCAGAGAAGTTTAATTCAGAAGTCAGTTTTCGGGCTTAGATAAGGAATTGGCCCCTTGATTTCTGCCCACGGGCAGATTATATATCCTGTGCTTTTGCCTCAGCCCCTGTGCACCTTGCTTTGTGAACACAGTCTTGTGATTTATCACCAGTCAAGCCATAACAAAGCACTTTTCAAAATGGTATTTAAATAGCTATGGTTTAAAATGGCATCCCACATCATACCCCTCACCCCCCAAACCGTCCACTGAGTATCTGAAACTCTAACACTAAGCCTCCCGCAGTCTTTATTCTGGAGCAAAAGGGTAACAACCCCAGTCCCGAAAGTGTAAAATTATAAATTGCATACAAATATATAAAGATATAAAATATATATATTTTCAGATTTTTAAAAAAGGGTCTTTTAGCTCACGCTGCTAATTATTTTTTAATTAACAATTATATTTTGTTTTGTAAAAAAAAGAAAAAGGAAATCCGTAACAATGCGTACTATAAAAATAATAGAAATAATAACAATGATAGTAATAATAATAACATGTTGAAGAAGAAGTAAGTGGATTGTCTGATGTGTTCGCAGACCTCTGAAAGCTTGTTTTAAAATGTGTGTCTGTACATTTTCTTTATAGTTTAGTAATACTACTTATGTCAAAAACATTTCTCTCCAGGATAAGTCTTTTAAATGGACAGAAACCTGCCTGGTTTGTCCTGTGTCATAATATGCACCATGAAATGATGTTCGATATTAACATGTTTAGGTATGTGTGTATGTATGTATAGAGATGTGACCAACAGTAATGGAACAGTAGAAAAATATCAAGCGATGTCTGAGAACCTGGTCTTTGCAATCTCTTCCTGACAGACCTCTCAGTGGACAGAATGTCCCATTGCTCTTGGCATTCACACATAATCCTAAAGGATTAGAAGTAGATTATATATTGTCGTAGTAATGGTCAAAACATTCAAGTTTAATTTTCTTTTTTCATGTGCAGAACTATAACAGTGTTTTTTATTAACGTGGCCACCCTTGTGGTAGTGTGAGGCTACAGCAGTGCATTGTGGGTGACCTGACATGTGTCAAAAAGGAGCCTTTCCACTTCTTCCCTGACTGGCAGCTCAGCTCCCTCGCTTGCCTTCACTCCCTAAAGGGATCACATATAAACCCATCAATTCTTCAGCCCCTGGTTTCCAGTCTTGCCTCAACAGTATTAATCATAGTCTGGCCTCTGAAACATGTGGCCAGTTGCCTGTTGCCAGTCGCTAACTGCACCCCTCTCTGCTCCACTTTCTGCGCCATGCCCATGGGACCCACCCGTTCAGAGCGCTAAGGCTACACTGATTGGTTGCTGTAGTTTTTACAGACAGGAGCTCCTTCAGTAGTCATGGGAATCTGTCAATCAGATTGGGGATGGGGTGTGTTGGGTCCCGGCTGTTTGTCTGTACGCTGGCGTGCGTTTGTGGGCGGGGGGTGGAAAGGAAATTCCGCAGGCTAGGACTGTTTAGGATACAACTGAGAGACACCTCTGCTCTATAGATTAAGCAAACCTTTCTGTGTAACAATGTGACGACCTTGTGTGAGGTTGTAGTCTTCTTTGCCATCGCCAGCATGTAAAGGGATATCCAGTAGATATCATATGGACATGCCTCGTGCTTTGACATGTCTTACTCAAATACAGTATGACTTCTTTACTGGTGCTGTATCAGTTACTGGTGCAAGTTGCAACCCAAGTGCTGCAAATAGAGTTCAGCTGAAAGCATTTCTCAGAATCATTGCCATCCAGTTCAAGAAGTTCAAGATTGACTTCAGTTCATTCACAAACCACACTTCCCATTCATGCAGTATTGTTTCTCAGTCATTGTTCTGTCAAATGCACCGTCAGCGAAACTAACCTAAACTGAACTCAAAAGTGTTTTTCCTTTTTAAACCCAAGATGGCTGACAAGTTCTGAGCTGAATAATTTGAGCAGAAGAGGGCAAAGGACAATGGCAACCATAATAAACCAAGCCGAGGTCACTGGAGCAGAGGTGCTTTCTGCCTGGAGGTTAGGAGGAAAGTGGAGATAGTGGTCGAGATGCCAGCCTTTACCGATTGTGTGTCGCAGTGTCTGTCGATCCAATCCTGGCCAGGACTCGGGCCAAACCCACATTTAAAGGCAGCTGCAATTCCAGGGACACATAGGCTTTTGTTCCAGAGAAAATGGCAGGCACTGATAGCTGAGGTTGTGAAAACCTTCCTCAGACTTTGCACCGCAAGGCACAGACAAAATCCTCGAAGCATGAGGAGAGGTAGTAAAAAGGGAGTCTAAGAAAAAAGAGGTTCCAGCTGAGCTTCGAGTGGGAGACGGAGGGATCGTGTGCTGATTAAATTGCGATTCAGTGGGCCGCTGTTGTGGTTTACACTCAAGATGAGTCGCAATGGCGGGGGCTCCTGTTTCCAGTTAAAAATTCTCTCCGAATCACTGGAATCTCTCTTCCCAGAATGCTTTTACTCTTTCCTAAAATTCCTCACTTCACAAAGACACCGCTGTACAGTAACTGTGACTGAATCTAATCCTAGGTTTTCAAATAACTGGCACACAAGACCCTCACAATACACAAGCAGCTGTGTAGTTGGTAATGTATGTAACTGTAACTGTGGTACACCTTTTGTCATTTTTGTCATTAATGGCACTTGAAATATGTAACGGAATCTTTAAGACAAAATAAGAAAGATG
The DNA here is from genome assembly GCF_036373705.1 of Amia ocellicauda. Classification (NCBI taxonomy): domain Eukaryota; kingdom Metazoa; phylum Chordata; class Actinopteri; order Amiiformes; family Amiidae; genus Amia; species Amia ocellicauda. The sequence continues at coordinate 5,196,241 of NC_089856.1, forward strand.
AAATCAGTATTCTATTTTTTGGTATGTTTTCATTTTATTTTATTTTCCCAGATTATTTTCCTTCAGATTGAAACGAATGTAAATAAATCTATGTACACTGCCCGAATTTGAAAGTATTAGTCCAATTTTACCAATTAGCTTGTTTTTAATCACGTACTGCATATTTTGCCATGCTAATGGATAGAGACTGAGCCATGTGTAGGCTAGAAAGCTATATTTATCTGTCCGTGTGTGTGTGTGTATGTGTGTGTTTGTGTGTGTGTGTGCGCGTGTGCGTGTGTGTTTTTATTTAGTTTGTTTCTTTTCTCTGTAAAGGAATGGGAGGAGTGATTTAACCACTGTATTCATTAATGTCCATGTAAAAACAATAAAATTGAATGTGAAATCTTTGTACTACCTGGGCCCTCTGACCATTTTGTGATGTCTATTTTCAACTACAGACAAAACAACAAATAAACACAAAAAAACACCAGCGAGGGGAGATGTGTGGGATGCTTTTGGGCATGTCTTTCAGCACAGGATTGAGCTCCCCAGAGACGCCGCTGGCTGTAGTAGCTCTCTGTGTGGCGTTTCAGGTGAGCAGTGTGTGTATGGGGGGGATTGGCTGGAGTCGAGCCAGCCTGCGCTCAATTGCCGATCTTGTCTGCGGGTCCGGTGGGGACGGGTCGTATTGACATTCCTGCGTCGAGAGGAGGGGAGAGGGGCTGGAACATCGACAGGCCCCCTATCGGAACTCACACTGTCCAATTTCTCCACGTCTAACAAGAGCGACCTTCAGACCGAGTGAGCAGATTGTGACGGGTCTGAAAGGGAGTTTGTATGCCTTCCACATATGGATAAGACCATGAGGGGTCATCTTGACCCGCCTAACAAGTGCCTGTTATAAATCATTTGTCCCCGTTTATTTAAACGCACAACTTGGGTCAAAGAGTCCAAAAACATTCTGACTGCAGTTCAACCCCTTAGGGAAGGAAATAAATATGCTTTAGTTTATTGTTTATTATTATTATTATTATTATTATTATTATTTTTATTGACTACATCCCTATACAGGCTGCCACATAATGTCAATGGCAACAGAAAAGAGATCTCTGCCACATCTAAACTGCAAGCGGGTGAGTTGTAAATGTATTTCTGGACCTGGCTGCTTGCCCTTTAAATGGCACAAGGACTCTTGCATCAGATCCAGCTACAAACAGGCACGAAAGCATTCTTTCTCTGAACTATTTGTCATGTTGGAATTCAGGAGCGCCTAACTGAAAACACACGTCTCCCTCTTTCTGCTCTTTCACCTTCCCGATTGCTGAACCCAGACAGTGGGCAGCTCATTTCCCAGGTGTCGGACCCCAAGGCCTCGCTGTGGCCCACCTGACCCAAAAGGCAGCCAGTGTTGACAAATTAGAGTAACTTAAAGCATGGCACATATTGGGGAGAAATACTTTTTTTATTGTATATATTTATTTTTATTTCAGTCACATTTCAGACAGAAGGGAAGATAAGAAAGACAACAGGCGATCAGTTTTCACTCCTCTCGACAGTGACTGCTGAAGAAACAGACCAAAAACTGACCAAATACCCTGTTTTCCCATCAGGCTGCTGAAATTTAACTAACCGCCCCCCTCCGTTTCTGCAATCTTTTCAAGTCAAACGGAGCATCGCAGCCAGATAAGGGTCAGAGACTGACATTCTTCTGGCTCACGTCGGGAGGTGTGATTTGCAGTGAAAGAGGCTGATAAGCGGGATTTTTAAATTTATTTAATTATTTGGTTGTGTTTTGTTTCCAGACGGAGCAAAAAAAAAAAAAAGCCTTCAAAGAGCAGAGGGGAGAAGGAAAATCTGCCCGCCGTGGTTGAGTTACAATCGCTCCACGGGAAAGGGTACCTGAGGGGGGCCCAGGGAAAACACAGACAGGAATGTACCACAATTACTCTCAGGGGTCGTTGCGCTTAACAATGCAGTAACACGGCATTTTCAAACCCCGGAGCCAGCTTCCCACTAAACCTCTCGAACACAACTGCCCCAGCTGGGAGGCTCACGAATTAAATAACTGAAAATTATGGACCTAAATCATCCCCTCTTGTGGCTGCCGTTTTACGTCCCGTGCCTCAGGGTTTGTGTGGTTTTCTTTCTTCTCCGCATCCAGACACGTCCTCCAATCTTACACTGGGAGAGGGCTTTGAAGTCGTCATCTGGGGTGTGAGGTGGATTTGGACGACAGAAGGAGAGTTGGCAGCAACTCTTATACCAAACCTTAAGAGGGAAAGTGAGTGTGCTGGCCTTCATTTCTGTACATTCCCAAAATACACCACACAGGGCAGCAGGCACTCTTCAGATATGTGGTCTTATAGTGTGGTATCAGAACTGGCATCCTCCTCAGCCCACCCACAATCCCTCACCCGACCTCTAGAACAGCAATGACAAACTCATTTGCTTTTCTTTCCAGCTGGCATGTAGTTTGGTTTAGTCATTTGCTCAGACTGATTTAAGAGCCATGCTGTTGACTCAGAGACACAGTGCCCACAGAACCCTTTGGAGATAAGAGAGACTTTCAAATTCATCCACCTCCTCATTTCAGTCAGGACAACCCATATGATAAAGTGATGTTTATTAACAGTTTGTTGCTGTGACTTTATATGGCCTTGTGGCTTGGGCCTCGTCCATTGAGGGGCCCCTCTCCACCGGGCATCACAGTACATGTGCCTACCTGAGTAGTGGCAAGCTGTGGGCAGGGGGGTTAGTGCAGCTGGCACCCCCCTTCTTGACAGGAGAGCCAGGATGTTGGGGGAGGCACTGAATTCATATACCAAAAGCCACTAGACAGTACTGCGTAGTTTTACATCATATAATCTAGCCATCAAGTTTGCAGACCTGCAGACCATATTTTTCAGCAGGATTCGAACCCCCAGCCTCTTGAATGTCAATTTAACAATTAGGCCACTGATGGGGAAACCCTTTCTCTGCGTAGAGGTCTATCCAGCTCACTGTACACTCCTGGTGCAGCTCAGTGGAATCCATCAATGCTTTTTGTTTACTTCCTGTCATTGTTAAAATTGGATGATTGTTATTTGTCAAGAGTTGTTTCACAGATGCTGACATGTCTCATTTGCGTTGATTTAACTCTTACTTGAGGCTGTGATCTTGCAACAAAGAGGAGCGTGACTCTCTCTGAACAGAAAGGCAGGGTGGGAGAAGGGGAGGAAAATATTAATGTTGCCACGGCTCAAGATCTGAATGACTCCTCACTTTCTCCATCCAAACAATGTGGGGAAGCAATAAAAAAGGCAAACAGAATGTTAGGGTATATTGTCAAAAGTGTAGAATTGAGAACAAGGGCAGTAATGTTCAGACTGTACAATGCACTAGTTAGAGCTCATCTGGATACTGTGTACAGTTCTGGGCTCCACACTTCAAGAAAGATATCGCTGCTCTAGAGGCAGTTCAGAGGAGAGCTATGTGGTTGAAGCTGAAAACGTGGGAACATTTAAAAATAGACTGGATAGTATCCTTAGATCACTTAGATACTAATGGACACCAAATGAGCACGATGGGTCGAATGGCCTCCAATCATTTGTAAACTTTCTTATGTTCTTCTTATGTTCTTATATGAAAGGCTCAAGTTTGTGCGACACTCATTGGTTCCCCCCTGTACACTTCCTGCTGATCTCCCTATGGGTGCGACAATTGACAATTATGTCTCCTGGAATACAAAATCACAATAAGAATAGCCAAATTACCCACCAAACACATCACCGAATGTGCAGCAAGCAAGGCATGATATGAGGAAAATGCAGATTTCGATTTTCACTTTCAACTCCAGTTGATGCCAATCTCAGCGAGGCAGTGGGAGTCTTTAAAAACAAATCCAGCCAGGGTTTCAGTCGTCTGTGGGTTTAGATCCCTGCTGTTGAATTTTGATTTAACTTTTAACTTGTGACTCTGCAGCGTTATTGCTCTTCGGCTTAGTGACACCCGTGGCACAAAGTACCAGCGTTGTAGTCACTGATGGAAAAAATTGAAATAAAGGCTCCAGTCCCTTTGAAGCGTACATTAATTTCAGAGTCTAGACAAGCTTCCTGCTGCTGCCGGGATTGCACGGGCACTCTTGTGAGTATGTGGTCACATCAGGGGACAAAGCAGCACGGAAAGTTAGTTAGTTACTTTCTTTGGGCGACGTTTGTGCTAAATTGAGTGGCAGCTGCTCTCTGCTATTCCTTAGAAAGTGTGACAGTGTGTTTGCCCTGTCAGAAAGCGAGATTTCAACTGTATTCGAAGACGTTAAAGACTGTTCTCGTGGAGTGTATTTTTCCTGTTCCTGAAGCCCCAGGGGTCTTCTTATTGGCAGTTGGGTTTACCAATGGCCTGCAGAAAGCTGCAAAGCACAAGCCAGCGATGTCATCAGCGCGTCTGTAATGGCCCAACTGAGAGAGGTGCGTCTGCATATGCATAACTTGTAACACAAATTACATTTTTGAACATTGAGTCAGTTACAGCTTCGAACCAGTCAGTGCCCTCAAAACATGTGAATTGCTGTATGATTTCTGTCAGCTAGCTAGTGATACCCAGTGGTGTGATTGGGATCTCATCTTGGAGATGGAGGTCTGGGTCCTGGTGACATGCACATGCACAGACGTGCGCCCTATCAGGCCAACAGATTATCTGGAAACATCATGTGTCTGAGGGCTCTGTCTGCCCTGCAACATACTGCACTGTTTGCTGATAAAGGAACACTGGAGCTCATAAAGCAAAAACACAAAATCTAAAGTGAAGTAGAGCATTTAAAATGTTTGATTCTTTTAACTTGCTACAATTATATTATTATTAGTAGTAGTAGGAGTACTAAAATTCATTATAATATGACAAGTAATAATAATAATAATAAGAAGAAGAAGATAAGAACCTAAGAAAGTTTACAAACGAGAGGATACCGTTTGACCCATCGTGCTTGTTGTGTCCCCGGGTGCGTGTGTCCCTGCTGATCTGGAAAAGCTCCTCTGGTTTGATGTGGTCGATGCCTTTCATGATTTTGAAGACTTGGATCAAGTCCCCACGTAGTCTCCTCTGTTCCAGGGTGAAAAGGTTCAGGTCCTCAGTCTCTCAGTAGGACATTCCCTTCAGACCTGGAATAAGTCTGGTTGCTCTCCTCTGAACTGCCTCTAGAGCAGCGATATCTTTCTTGAAGTGTGGAGCCCAGAACTGTCCACAGTATCCAGATGAGCTCTAACTAGTGCATTGTACAGTCTGAACATCACTGCCCTTGTTCTCAATTCTACACTTTTCACAATAAACCCTAACATCCTGTTTGCCTTTTGTATTGCTTCCCCACATTGTTTGGATGGAGAAAGTGAGGAGTCCACATAGACTCCTAGGTCTTTCTCATGCGTTACTTCATCTAATTCTATTCCTCCCATAGTGTAATTATAGTGGACATTTTTGTTACCTGCGTGTATTACCTTGCACTTGTCCACATTGAATTTCATCTGCCAGGTGTCGGCCCACAACTGAATATTATCCAAGTCCCTTTGAATAGCCTGTGCTGCCGAGATTGTATCTGCTATTTTAGTATTATCTGTTACTATTTTAGTATCATCTGCAAAGGTTCATAATAATAATCGTAATAATAACAATAATAATAATAATAATAGTTATTATTAAGTGGTTATTTGATCGTGTCAGTTCCAAATGAATCATAAATAATTCGATATTCAGTGAACATGCGCAGCTTGACACTTTCTGTGATCTCACTGCATTGGAGATTGACGCACCTGATTTGCAACGTAATGACAGAAATTGCACGAGGAAACATTATGTGTTAAAACATTACACTATACTTTTATTTTTCATAGTAGTTATGTAAACCCCAAAACAAAAGATAAACATATAAGTTAATATATATTACAATATATATTTGTTTTTAAACTTTGGGAGTCTTTACTGCTTATCAATGAAGAAAGGGAAACAATGTTGACAGTCTTGGTTTAAACTTTTCTCCTCCATGAGCCAGTAAAGCAATGGACAGGATGGTTTAATATATCGTTGTTAAGGTCAAGTTTTGTTCAGTTGTTTCATATCATGTTTATTACAGGTTTTACTGAGAATTGAAAAAAAAAAAAAAAAAAAAATATATATATATATATATATATATATATATATATATATATATTTTAAACTGGCTTGACACCAGGTTATATTGAAGAGTGCAGCATAGTAGAGACAGAGGGGATGGGAGGCAGGATTTCAAATCAAAAGACAGCCATTACTGAATGGGAAGAGCCAGGACGACATACCTCGACCAAAATTGATGTGCGATTCGACAGTATTTTCTGTGAGGGGTTTGGCGAAGTCCTCCTATCCCAGGAATTGTCCATACAGTGAGGGAAAAAAGTATTTGATCCCCTGCTGATTTTGTACGTTTGCCCACTGACAAAGAAATGATCAGTCTATAATTTTAATGGTAGGTGTATTTGAACAGTGAGAGACAGAATAACAAAAAAAAAATCCAGAAAAACGCATTTCAAAAAAGTTATAAATTGATTTGCATGTTAATGAGGGAAATAAGTATTTGATCTCCTATCAATCAGCAAGATTTCTGGCTAACAGGTGTCTTTTATACAGGGAACGAGCTGAGATTAGGAGCATTCTCTTAAAGGGAGTGCTCCTAATCTCAGCTCGTTACCTGTATAAAAGACACCTGTCCACAGAAGCAATCAATCACTCAGATTCCAAACTCTCCACCATGGCCAAGACCAAAGAGCTGTCCAAGGATGTCAGGGACAAGATTGTAGACCTACACAAGGCTGGAATGGGCTACAAGACCATCGCCAAGCAGCTTGGTGAGAAGGTGACAACAGTTGGTGCGATTATTCGCAAATGGAAGAAACACAAAATAACTGTCAGTCTCCCTCGGTCTGGGGCTCCATGCAAGATCTCACCTTGTGGAGTTTCAATGATCATGAGAACAGTGAGGAATCAGCCCAGAACTACACGGGAGGATCTTGTTAATGATCTCAAGGCAGCTGGGACCATAGTCACCAAGAAAACAATTGGTAACACACTACACCATGAAGGACTGAAATCCTGCAGCGCCCACAAGGTCCCCCTGCTCAAGAAAGCACATGTACAGGCCCATCTGAAGTTTGCCAGTGAACATCTGAATGATTCAGAGGAGAACTGGGTGAAAGTGTTGTGGTCAGATGAGACCAAAATTGAGCTCTTTGGCATCAACTCAACTCGCTGTGTTTGGAGGAGGAGGAATGACCCCAAGAACACCATCCCCACCGTCAAACATGGAGGTGGAAACATTATGCTTTGGGGGTGTTTTTCTACTAAGTGGACAGGACAACTGCACCGCATCAAAGGGACGATGGACGGGGCCATGTACCATCAAATCTTGGGTGAGAACCTCCTTCCCTCAGCCAGGGCATTGAAAATGGGTCGTGGATGGTATTCCAGCATGACAATGACCCAAAACACACAGCCAAGGCAACAAAGGAGTGGCTTAAGAAGAAGCACATTAAGGTCCTGGAGTGGCCTAGCCAGTCTCCAGACCTTAATCCCATAGAAAATCTGTGGAGGGAGCTGAAAGTTCGAGTTGCCAAACGTCAGCCTCGAATACCTTAATGACTTGGAGAGGATCTGCAAAGAGGAGTGGGACAAAATGCCTCCTGAGATGTGTGCAAACCTGGTGGCCAACTACAAGAAACGTCTGACCTCTGTGATTGCCAACAAGGGTTTTGCCACCAAGTACTAAGTCAAAGGGGTCAAATACTTATTTCCCTCATTAACATGCAAATCAATTTATAACTTTTTTGAAATGCGTTTTTCTGGATTGTTTTGTTGTTATTCTGTCTCTCACTGTTAAAATACACCTACCATTAAAATTATAGACTGATCATTTCTTTGTCAGTGGGCAAACGTACAAAATCAGCAGGGGATCAAATACTTTGTTCCCTCACTGTATGTATATCGAAGGTCTGGATGAGGAAGACATCAGGACAGACCTCTTGCTGTCCAGGATGAAGCCTAAAGGGGCATTTCATTGGTCCTTTCGGGTGCCAGAGCAAGCTGCCCTCTGACGATGGGCATGACCTCTGTGTCCAATGCCTGGGCGCTGAACATGCCCAACAAGCACTGACAGGCGACGGAGGCTGCAAGCATTGTACAGCCTTCAGAGAGGGCCAAGAACTCCCCGCCATCTTCAAGAGCCTCAACAAGCTGTCGCAGTGGAAGCTCTACACCTCTGGCCCCCCCGAAAGCTCTGTCTCTGATGCAGGAGAAACGAGCGATATGACTAGTGGCTTCTACTTGGGGTACTTCCTGGTGCCAAAGAAGGACGTAGGCTTCAGGCCCATTCTTGACCTGAGGGGCCTCAACATGTTTCTGAAGAAAAGAAACTTCTGCATGTTGACTGCACAGCGTATCCTTCAGTCTGTCTGGCCAGGCGACTGGTTCACGTCAACAGACCTCAGGGACGCCTACTTCCACATTTCCATCCTCCCAGCACACAGGAAATACCTGTGCTTTGCCTTCCAGGGTCAGGCATACCCATTCGGGCTCTCACTGGCTCCCGGCACATTCTCAAAGTGCATAGACGCAGCCTTGGCCCCCCTCAGGACAAAGGGGATACAGATACTGAACTACCTGGATGACTGGCTGGTGTGCGCAGACTCCAGGCTTCAGTCAGAGGAACATACAGAAGAGCTCATACGTCATGTGACTGCACCAGGTCTCGCAGTTCACACAGAAAAAAGCTCCCTCGAACCTGCACAGATGGTGGGCTTCTTGGGACATGCTTGCCTACCTATCCAAAGACAGAATTGAGTCGATGGAGAAATGCCTGGCATCATTCAGAAGGGCATCAACTCTCCAACTTGTCAAGTTTCAAAAATTGTTGGGGTTGATGGCTGCCACCTCAAATATTCTCCCTCTGGGACTCATGCACATGCGTCCATTACAACGCTGGGTAAACACCCACAGGCAACGCCCAGCAAGAGACAAACACCACCCACTGACAGTGACCTCAACAAGCTCTGCAAGCAGTGCGGCTGGCGCTGCACCATTTTCACCATGTTCTGACAGACAGGCATGTCCTGTTTCGGGACAGTCAGGGGGGCCTACACTCCCCCAGACTACATCGTGTGGGGTGCAAACTTCTCTTGTGGGCGCAAGACAATCTCTGCTCTATTCGGACAGCGGCGGACATTCTCTCCAGGGGAAGTCCAGACAGCTCAGAGTGGAGACTGAATCCTCAAGTGATCTGGGATCAAATCTGGGAAAGGATGAAACGAGCTTGGGTCGACCTATTTGCCACATGGGCAATGACCCACTGCCCTCTGTGGTTCTCCCTGGAAACAGGAGGCGATCCCCTGGACGCCCAGTATGCCCTCCCCCCACTGCCATTTCTTCCACTGACACTAGATTTGCCAGGATGGAGCTCAAGTTCTCTTGATCGCCCCCCGGTAGCCGAGACAGTTGTGGTTTGTGACGCTGGCAGAGATGATTAGTGCGGATCCATAGTTTCCACTTCAACAGGACTTGCTAAGTAAAGCAGATGGATTGCTGTGGCACCCCAACCCAGCACCGCCTAATGTCTATGGGGCTTCCTGATAATGTTGTGGAAACACTGCAGTCAGCCAGGGCCCCCTTCAACAGGGCCCGATATACTTGTAAGTGGTCAGCCTTCCAGAACTTGTGTCTAGCCAGACATGTGGATCTGGTGTCGTACCCCATGTCAACCATCCTGTGCTTCCCGCAACAGCTGCTAGAAGATGGGAAATCTGCATCCACATCTCTGAAGGGTGCGAGATGTTTGAGACCACCAATAAAGGACACAATTCCAGCCTGGGACTTGGAATTAGTGCTGCAAGGACTTAGCAGTGCTCTCTCTGAGCCCATTTCCACAACGGAGCTCTGCTTTCTATTGCTCAAGGCAGCCTTCCTTGTAGCAATAACGTCGGCAAGGAGAATTAGTGAAATTCACGCCTTGTCCATGGATAAAGCTTGTCTGATCTTCTCGGGAAGCAACAACAGAGTTACTCTGAGGATGAACCCGGCCTTCCTACCTAAGGTCGTGTCGGCATTCCACATTAATCAACCGCTTGTCCTGGAGTCTTTTCATCCCCCTCCACTTGCATTGAATGAGGACCGCAGACTACACACACTCTGCCCTGTCCAGGCCTTGATGTGCTATATGCAGAGGACTGCGCAGAGCCGCAAATCTGACCAGCTGTTTGTCTGCTACGGTTGCACCATCAGAGGGCGGGCAGTTTCAAAACAAGGACTGGCGCACTGGGTGGCGGACACGATCCGGCTCACCTATGAGACTGCTAAAGTCCCCATGCCTGAACACATCTCAGCGCACTCTACCAGGGGACAGGCCACATCGTGGGTTCTTTTTCATGGTGCAACACTTGAAGACTTATGTAATGCTGCAACTTGGTCTGGTCAACAGACCTTCATGAGGTTCTACCGCCTCAACGTGGTGCACCAAACTTGGGCACTTAGGTTCTTCAAACAGCTGGCCCTCAGGTGACGTGAGCCTCTGCTATGCTTGCCATGATGGGATTGGGGATTAAATCGGATGTCAGGACTCGCGACAGCTCTGGTATAGTCTTCTGATTCGGTAATGGCTGTCTTTCGATTTATCATTCATTTATCATTATCCTAACCCTGGTTCCCTGAAAAAGAAAGAAAGCCATTACCCTTTGGGGGTTGCTCGTCCAGACGACCTTCTTGACGAAGAAATGGCAGACAGCTGCAGTCAGGAGGAGACTTTTCACAGACGCCGGGGGTGGGTCTTCCTCCTGGCAGCAGGGCCCCTATTGGGCAGCTTTGGTACATGTTTTCACTGATTGGCAGGTCGGATAGCTCTGCCCTTTCTTTTTCAGGGAACTGTTCCTGCATGCACTCAGGGGGTTGAAAAAGCAATGCAAGCATGCATTTTTTATTTAGTTTTACAAGACCAGCAGGCCAGCAAACAGTGCTTTACAATAATCTAAAGTAATAAAGCATGACGGCCTCTTTGTTAGACAGTATCTCAGTTTTGCAAAATTCCTTGTATTAGATTGAATGTGGCGTTTCCAAAGCAGAGTTACCCAGCCCTCAAATTCCCCGCACTGTTCCAGCTGTGAGTCAAGATGTTACCAGTAATACATGAAGGGGAATCCATGTCAGTTTCCATTCGTGTTTTCCAAATAGTTTCAAGCCCTCAAATTTTTGAAGGATGCAATTCTCATATTTAGTCTGAGAAAGGCAGAAAGGATAAACACAGTTGTCTTTTTCCTTTTCTTCTTTAATACACTGTTTTTGATGCCAGTCCTGTTAATGAAAGCAATATGGCAGGAGATGACTGCAGCAGTAACAGTATATGACACAATAACAGTAAGCAATAGCTTTAGCTGTACATGTGTACACATTGTATCTACGATTGTCATTGCACAGGCCATCACATAAAAGCTGTGGGGGGGAGCATCCTGTTTCGAACAGGAATCTACAGGTGGGGGTCATCTCTTTCACGATCGCATGCTGTTTCATGCACTTTGCCGACAAACATTTACATACAAGCAGGCCACCTGTGGTGCCTGCATGGATGTCATCCCACAGAGCCTCCACCTGCGTGTGTGTGTGTGTGTGTGAGGAGCTGAGAATAGCGCACATGATCGCTCCCATGTTCAAATGTCTGCTGCAAATAAATACCATGTGGGTTGGTGGCCTATAAACATTGCATGGAATGTATAAACAGCTCCAGCAGCGAAAACATGACCCATCAAGCCACTGGAGATGAAGAATTGTTTACTGAACGAGACAACTTTTTGTCAACAAGCATCGTCTACCCGTCTAGAGACCTCATAAACAGGAAATCATTAGCTCTTCGTTTTTTTATCTAATTATTTTTTTATGTATATATATTTTTATATTATCATTTTTATCTGGGCTGAATCAGAGTTGACTACACTCTGGAAATAGATCATTGATACATTAGTTTGTTTTCATTATCAATATTTAATTATGTGTGCAACTATGTAGCTATGAATATGTTTGAGTATACACTCACCTAAAGGATTATTAGGAACGCCTGTTCAATTTCTCATTAATGCAATTATCTAACCAACCAATCACATGGTAGTTGCTTCAATGCATTTAGGGGTGTGGTCCTGGTCAAGACAATCTCCTGAACTCCAAACTGAATGTCTGAATGGGAAAGAAAGGTGATTTAAGCAATTTTGAGCGTGGCATGGTTGTTGGTGCCAGACGGGCCGGTCTGAGTATTTCACAATCTGCTCAGTTATTGGGATTTTCACGCACAACCATTTCTAGGGTTTACAAAGAATGGTGTGAAAAGGGAAAAACATCCAATATGCGGCAGTCCTGTGGGCGAAAATGCCTTGTTGATGCTAGAGGTCAGAGGAGAATGGGCCGACTGATTCAAGCTGATAGAAGAGCAACTTTGACTGAAATAAGCACTCGTTACAACCGAGGTATGCAGCAAAGCATTTGTGAAGCCACAACACGTACAACCTTGAGGCGGATGGGCTACAACAGCAGAAGACCCCACCGGGTACCACTCATCTCCACTACAAATAGGAAAAAGAGGCTACAGTTTGCACAAGCTCACCAAAATTGGACAGTTGAAGACTGGAAAAATGTTGCCTGGTCTGATGAGTCTCAATTTCTGTTGAGACATTCAGATGGTAGAGTCAGAATTTGGCGTAAACAGAATGAGAACATGGATCCATCATGCCTTGTTACCACTGTGCAGGCTGGTGGTGGTGGTGTAATGGTGTGGGGGATGTTTTCTTGGCACACTTTAGGCCCCTTAGTGCCAATTGGGCATCGTTTAAATGCCACGGCCTACCTGAGCATTGTTTCTGACCATGTCCATCCCTTTATGACCACCATGTACCCATCCTCTGATGGCTACTTCCAGCAGGATAATGCACCATGTCACAAAGGTCGAATCATTTCAAATTGGTTTCTTGAACATGACAATGAGTTCACTGTACTAAACTGGCCCCCACAGTCACCAGATCTCAACACAATAGAGCATCTTTGGGATGTGGTGGAACGGGAGCTTCGTGCCCTGGATGTGCATCCCACAAATCTCCATCAACTGCAAGATGCTATCCTATCAATATGGGCCAACATTTCTAAAGAATGCTTTCAGCACCTTGTTGAATCAATGCCACGTAGAATTAAGGCAGTTCTGAAGGCGAAAGGGGGTCAAACACAGTATTAGTATGGTGTTCCTAATAATCCTTTAGGTGAGTGTAGATTATTTGATGATGAAAGAGAACAAAATGAATGAATGGTTTAAAAAAGCAAAACTCAAGTTGTTACTCAACATAATTCAAACATAAGCATTCCAAGTGACTAATAAGACCAGTAATTCTAATTTAAAGATTTTTCCCAGATGTGTGTCATTGTGACCTGCGCAGGTTATGAACAGAGGAACAATGTCTGTGCAGGTAAGGAACTGGTTTAAACCATTTCAGATGTTTTCACACACTTCAGTTGCACTAGTTGTGGCTGCCCTACCTAGAGCATTAGATCATCCATGACCTTTTATGATGCCTTCTTTGGTAGAATTTGAACTAATATATTGGTGTCTTTACTATTTTAAACAGTTTTCTTAGATTCATTTTATTATGGAAATAGAACGCCCCCAGCCCTTAAGCCAGTGGATCATAACCCATGGGGTTGTGACCCCACGTAGGGTGGCACTATAAAGAATTAGGCTCATGTCAGGATGATTTTTCTTTATTATTTTATTTTTTTGTAAATTAAAAATTATAAATCAGTTGTAATGTTTCTAAATGCTGTAAATTAAAAGTATATACTGCATTAATGGACATTGTAATGCCATTTTTAGATGGAAAAACATGTTTGGGGTCAGAGTTGCCGGTGCTTATATGGTGTTTTGCTGAGTAGAAGCCCTGCCCTATTTCAAAACTTTCAGAACTGAAAGGGTTACAGTCGGGTGAGTGGTGGAGGTGGTGGAGGGGTCGTGCTTTGATGGAAGTATAGTGATGTTATACAAATGAGGGTACAGTATATACTGTCAACAGGGCCCAGATTAAAAGCTATAACAGCTGTGTGGGGCTGTCTGTGTTCCAGGGCAGTCAGTGTGCTTGCCGTAAACTTCACTCCTTCGGAAGCAGCTGTAATAACACGTGGGGCCCGGTCCCCAGAGAGAGCACAGCTGGCTTCAGGAGTGCACAGCAGCTGAGAGCCAGCCCTGAACCGATGGGTCAGTCGCCGTACAAGGCTTCCACAGTCCCCAAACACGAAACGCTCCCCGGAGTTAAGGACTGAAGAAACCAATTTCCCCCTTGGCAAGACGAGAGAGGGATTCACCTGAGTTTTTACGTTTGACTTGCTGGTCCAAATCGAATGCAAAAACTGTTCTCATTTACACATGAATTGTCGTTCATTTCCAGAAGTGGGAGAACCTGACATCTACAACACGCGAAATGCAAAACACACTCTCTCCCTGTTAACTCTTAGTACACCGAACAAAATCAATTTATAGGTTTTTTTTATTTTTATGCAGCTCTACAAAACAAAATAGCAGGTTGGTTCTGCATCTTAATTCTTTCTCATGAGATTATCCTCAGATATCTTGGGGGCTATGCTGTCCTGTCACATTTTAAACTGAAGTTTGGGAGGAGGACAACCCTACTCTCACGCCTGACTTCCTCCGTACATGGAATAAGTATCCATTACCAAAACCCAACACACTTTCCCAGCATTCCTTGCTTTGCATCCCACTTCCACCCAAATGCAGCCCTTGCCCCTGGGTGGGGGGTGTCCGATGGCCTTGTCCTCATGGCCAGGTCATCATTCCCTTTGTCAAGCAAGTCTAGGCCAAAATAAATTCTATTTACCTTCTACTAATATACACATGTATTTAGGTTGTGTAGACTACTGAACTGGTACTTTGTGTCCTCTAACACAAGAGCAGGATAATAAGCCAACCTTCACCTCCAATGCAGGTCACAGAGTCTATTGCGTTGAGTATTGTGCTTAATGTTTGTGATTTGCCATTAATCAGTCAAACTATTAAAAATATTGTCCTGTTTTGGGATTCTCAAGGAATGTTTCATGACTAATCTTAAAACCCATCTGCTCTTTTATCACAGACCTGTCACGGTTAAAGTCTTCTGAAAGTCAAATCTTTTGAGAATCAAAGGTACAAATTTATTTGCATTCGTTTTTGTGATCCTGATGATTACTATGATGTATTTCTCTTTTCTGTTAGAAATTAATTATTCTGCTTGGTGTGGGGAAGTGTATCAAATTCATGAGGCCCTTGCTCAGGTCTGGTCTGGTTCTGTTCTGCCTTATAACATGGTGACATGTCCTTGTATTCCTCCAGTTCTCAATTTACACTAAACCGATGAAGGTGATCTTTCAAACTACAATATAAAATTATGCCATTTCCCTGTAATAGAGCAGTATACTAGGTTTCTGCTCACTATGTGGAAGTAATAGGTGATTAAGAGGGGAAGGTTACTATCAAACTGAAATTGGAGACAAAATACAGGCCTCAAACACATAATCATTTTACGATTCGTCAAAGTTAAAGTGGCTCAATCCCCCCCGCACCGTGTTGACTGTCAGGAGTTTAGAACAGCTTGTGATGTAGAAGTCCTCTGCCACACGCTGACCAGAAGAGACATCAACCTGTGAATCACCTGCTGCTGCTTGTTGTGCCGGACGCAGTGAGCAGAATGCAGGTCTTGCTTTGTTTCTGTAAGATTACCTTCTGTAAGACTTATACCCACTTGTTCCCTACATTGTGCAACTGGCCTTTTCTTCAGGCATGAGAAAGCTATCTCAGATTCATGTGAGTGCTTTACAGTTATAATCTCCTTAAGGATGAAAGCAATGCACATTCCACAGGACAATAAACATTATCTGTGTGTGTGTGTGTGTGTGTGTGTGTGTGTGTGTGTGTTCAAAGTCCAATTGTTAATACAGGAAGGAATTCCAGAAGTGTTTACAGTTGGCACCTGCTTTAAAGCAACTTCCCTGTGTTCGGTCCTCATCTCTGTTATATCTCTTCCTCGACGGAGACAAATCATATTGTTGTGTCTTCATATGCCCTTCACCGTCATCATTCATTTAGCCTCGGGAGCTTCCTGTGTTTTTGCTTAATTTCAAATCAGAGAAGGCTCTTCAACACCCATGCGTTTTAATCTACCAAAACAATAAACAGTATTGCGTTGTTAATGATAGATGCCGGCGGTTATGGTAATCTGGTGATACTAGAAATACTAGAGAGTCACAAGCCCTACAGTTGTTTTGTTTTTTTACCCTCCCAGGTAATTTAAACCCTCGATGATTCAGAAATTGTAAACTGCAGGCAGGTAAGGCCTTTAGGTAGAGTGCAATCCAACAGACTCTCTCTGGGTGGCTGTGGCGGGCCAGGCGTCGCTATCACTGGGTTACCCGCTTCGAACAGGAAGTGTTTAACACCGCGGTGGCAGCTTCATCCATCTGCTGCGCGATACCAGAGGTCACAGTTGAGTTTGTGGAGCGTTTGGAAGGATGGGATCCAGGCAAGGCTTAATGAGAGGGACCCGCGCGACGTGCAGTGAAAGGGCCCTTTAAACGGAGACGTTCAGATGACATGCTTGTGGAGAGTAATTAACACCACAGGGACCAGCCACTCTTACCGCCCAGATCTGCTTCACATTACTGGTTGGCCAACCCTATTTTCAGCAGGGAGCTAGATTTCCACATCACGGCTAGGCTACACCTAATACAGTGTCAGTCAGAGAGACCTGGGGGTGTCTCCATTTTCCCAGAGTCTCATTCTATATCCATTCGAACTGTGTCATCTATTAGGGCAGTGGTTCTCAACCCTGGTCCTGGGGACCCCCTACCCTGCTGGTTTTTGTTCCAACCGGGCTCTCAATTACTTAATTGGACCTTTAATTGAATTAATAATTTCCTAAATCAGAGCCTTTTAATTATTTTAAACAGAAGGGTTATTAAGTTAAGTATAAAATTGCATAAGGAACTTTATTAAGAAACCATATTTTTATCAGTTACACAATTTGAAGAGTCAAATGTAATAAAGTGATTACTTTAAGGGCACAATTAAGTAATTGAGAGCTTGGTTGGAATAAAAACCAGCAGGGTAGTGGGTATCCAGGACCAGGGCTGAGAACCACTGTATTAGGGGATGGCAGCGGTAGGGGGGTGTAGTTTAAGCACCCAAGCACAGTGTCAAAGGACAGGACCCCGTGTGTGGTCAAGTCACCCAGCACTTTATACTTTATAACGAGTTGACACAGTATTGCTGTATTAATTAGTTTTTCTTGAGTTAAAGGCGTTGTGGAATATTCTGGATGTAGCCTGGCCAGTCTGCTTGTTGGCAAATAATGCGTCTCGCAGATGCCTGAGCTGAAGTGCACTGTGCTTTTACTGTGTAGGTCGAGGGCATTTAAAATCAACTTGAGGAGTTTCATATTGACTTTCTTCCCGTTTCCTCTCTTTAAGACGGTCGCCAGTGAGCAGTGCAATCCAATTTCTATAAACAGTTTCTGTTTTCCTCTTTATTTATATATGGGTTTTTTTTGTTTAATCTGTTCGGTGTTTTACTAGAATTTGTATTGTAAGTATTTTGGCAAACAAAATCAAGTTTACAGTTAGGTCTTATGAGTAGGGCTATTTTTTAGTTGTCCTTGTAGTTCCTTGTTAATCCACAGACAAATCACCACCTCTTCATAACTGTTAAGCACTACCAACATACTATAATGGCCTATTGGCTAATACGTCGATGTGCGGCTCTCAGACTGTCCACCGCATTTAAAAGCAGACTTCTGGTGTCATGCAGTGGTTGGTAGTACTGGGAAATTAAATTCCATAATTAACTTTTGTCTTCCATCACTTGGCCTGTTTTGTCATGGAGATGTAAACCATTCATGGGAAAATAATGAAAAAGTTGCTTATTTCAATTTGTACATTACAGGAGATGTAAGACGTGCTGTATTTTTTGTATTTTTGTTGGAGCATGGTTGATTTACTAGCAGAAGATTAACTCACACAACAGAGGCAATAGAAGGCTACATATTGTTCATTTGATTTTTTTTTATTCGCCCCGAACAGGAAATAAAGGTTTGTAGTAAATGAGACTAATGATGAGATACTATGATACTGTAGTAAGAACTGGAGCAGTATATCATGCCTAAGATTAAATATACTGAAACATGAAAGGTTAAAATGATTAAAAAAACTAAACCAACAACTAAAAAAACCTGATGTGACTAAATATTAAACTAGATCTGATTTGCTGAGCACAGAACTAGGCTTGAGTTCCTGGATTCAGATTCTGATTGATAGAATGATTAACGTCTTCTGGAAGCCAAAAATCAAATGTATTTCTTAGGCTTAAATTGCATGCTAAATAATCAGATAAAAGTAGGATTGTGTTCCCCGAGAACCGTTGTGCAGAATCCATCAAGCTGCCAGGTTTTTGTCCAGTACTGTCTGCTTCCTGACACTGTTTAGATAAGAGAGAAGCACATACGATATTGGAGCCAGGAGAGTGAGTGTTTGTGAAGAGGCTCTTGTGCTACAATGCTTTGTTGTGGATCCCTGGCTATGCACATATATTCCATTGAAAATGCCGGTGGAGCCCACTATCGCACAAGCTGCAGGTAATTAACAGCTACTGAAAGTCATGAGTAATGATCGCCATCCCGGTGATGTGGAATGGCAGTCACTGCTTCCCTTAGTCTCAGTCCTGCAGGATTACACATAACCTGCTTGAAGGGCAGAGGTTCTGAAGACAAATTTAAAGAGTTAGGAAAGAAACTAAAGAGCAGAAACTCCACAGTAGTTTTCTCCAAAATACTTCCATTACCACATGCCAGGCGAGGGAGACAGGCTAAGATTAGAAAGTTCAACACGTGGTTGAAATCTTGGTGGAGGGAAGAGGGTTTTAGGTTTATGGAGCATTGATCTTTCTTCTGGGATAGATGGGACCTGTACAAACTGGACGGTCTACATCTACATCTAAACAGAAGGGGGCTAATGCATTGGGAGAGCGTATGTGCAGAGTAATTGAAAATCTTATAAAATAGGGACCACGGGGGCAGGGAGCTCTGACAATGGGAGATGTTCCACTAAGGAAAGAAAACAAAGGGAAACTGCTAGTAGGAAAGTCCTGAAGTGTTTGTACTTAAATGCCAGGAGTATAATTAACAAGATGTTAGACCTAGAAGCCACAGTGCTGGTTGGTGACTATGATGTTGTGGGAGTGACAGAAACATGGCTTACAGAAAATGATGGGGATGAATACAAGTTGAAAGGATACACACAGTTTAGGAGAGACAGGCAAAATCGAACAGGGGGTGGGGTAGCATTATATGTCAGAAATTACATTGAGGCAGATGAACTCAAATTAGATCCCAGGAATTAAACAGAATCTTTGTGGGTTAAACTTTTGAATAAAAGATCCGGAAGATTAGTGGTAGGAGTGTGTTACAGACCACCCAACTCAGATATTCAGAAAGATGCTGCATTGTACAGTGTAATCAGGACTGCATGTAGCAAGGATGTGGCTGTTATAATGGGGGAACTAAAACCAATGCAAAGAGCTTTCTTCAATACTACAACAGCAAGAGGTCAATAAAGGAGGAAGTGAAACAGATAAAGGGCAAAAATTGAGGTATCTTGGAAAACGAACAAGATGTAGCAAATGTTCTAAATGAGTATTTAACAGAGGTTTTTACAAAAGAAAAAATGTATAACATGCCACAGGTTAACAACCAGTCCAGACAAATCCTAAGAGAGATCAGGATAAATGAGGAGGAGGTACTAAAGGGACTAGCAGAATTAAAAACAAACCAATCACCTGGGCCAGATGGTATATTTCCAACAGTACTTATAGAAATGAGGGAAATTAATTATAGGCCACTAACTCAAATATTCCAAATGACACTTAGAACAGGGGATGTGTCAACTGACTGGAAGACGGCAAATGTCTTACCAATCCACAAGAAAGGGGACAAAACTGAGCCAGGAAATTACAGACCAATCAGTCTCACCTGCATCACTTGTAAAATGTTTGAAAAAATGGTTAGACAGAAAATAGAGGGTTTAGACGAGGCAGATCATGTCTTACTAATTTATTAGAATTTTTTCAACACGCAACTGCAGCTGTAGATCACATGAAAGCATATGATATGATATTCTTAGATTTCCAAAAAGCTTTAGATAAGGTTCCACACCAAAGACTGATCCTCAAATTGGAAGCTGTAGGCATTCAGGGTAATGTAAGTAGATGGATTATGAACTGGTTGATGTCTAGGAAACAGAGGGTGTCGATTAGAGGAGTTGCTTCTAACTGGAGTGAGGTTGTTAGTGGAGTTCCACAGGGATCAGTACTAGGGCCTTTGCTTTTTCTAATCTATAATAATGATCTGGACTCTGGGATAGTTAGAAAACTTGTCAAATTTGCAGATGATACAAAAATAGGTGGCTCAGCAGATACAATCTCGGCAGCACAGGCTATTCAAAGGAACTTAGATAACATTCAGTTGTGGGCCGACACCTGGCGGAGGAGACTACGTGGGGACTTGATTCAAGTCTTCAAAATCATGACAGGCATCGACCACATCAAACCAGAGGAGCTTTTAAAGATCAGCAGGGACACACAGACCCAGGGACACAAATGGAAATTGGGCTTCAAGGCATTCAAGACAGAAAACAGGAGACACTTCTTCACACAGAGAGGCGTCACAATCTGAACAAACTGCCTAGCGATGGTTGAAGCTGAAAATTTGGGAACATTTAAAAATATGAGCACGATGGGTCGAATGGCCTCCTCATTTGTAAACTTTCTTATGTTTTTATATTCTTAACCTTAATCAATGTCTGTTGCCGAAAAAAAAAAACTAAAAAAAACCTCTGCTTTGCTTTGCTTTGCTGCAGGGCTTGTGGAGAAGTTGTAAACAATGGGCTAACTTTCAGCTTTCTGTATTTCATAACTTCCCCCCACTGAGAGGTATTAACACAGCCCATGGGCAAAGAACGTGAGCAGTCAGAGCTGTAAATCTCCTTCTTTAATACTTTCCACAGCATGAGAGTATGACTTTACTTTTGAACCACACAAATGGCTTCCTATTTGGAGACTGAGCTTGAAGAATGTGTCATCCTTTAAAGCAGAGGCTGATCAAAGACTGACAATGGCGATTGATGTATTGGCACAGCAGTTCGGTTGTATGGGATAGGGCTTGCTTCCACCGGGGTTGCCAGTTCAAGTTGGCGTTTCCTGGCAGTACCAAATAATAGTTGCTCTAGGAACGTGCTGCAGACCAACGCTGCTGGTCTCGGCCCCGCTGTGCAAGTGCATTGCTGCTCTGCACAAGAAAAAGGGTGGTACCACAAAGTATGAACCACAAGTGTGTTTTACCACTGCCAGGAAGGAATAGCAGACCCCAACTAAAACGGTGCAAGATGACAGATGTAAAACAAATAAATACATGCATAAATAAATCCAAGTTAAATCCCAAACTCGAATGACCGGATAACTTACAACATAAACGCTTACAATGCGGTGGGAAAGCCATCCACAAACATAGAACACAGATAGGACACAGATCTACAGTTACAATCCACCATAGAGGCAGTGGGCAAGCTCATTTAATGAAAATCTTAGGATAGGGAGTGGAGGAAGTAATTGAGTCTTAAAGGCCTGGGAAGTCCCCAGGAGTTGACCGTGTCCCAGCACCACATAGGATGTGGGAGAGACGGAAAACCCACAGTTTGCACCAGAATCTGAAAATCATGGGCTCAAGTCAATCATAACTAATGTCCCGGAGTGATACATTACATGAGCTCCCCCTCACAGAAAGTGTTTAAATCATCTTCCTGGAAACCCCAGTCTCCCAGCTCTGAGCTCTCCCGTTTGCCTAATCCCAGGCACCTACCCGGTCACATTATTTCACATTATTCACAAGCTGGAGATGCAGGTCTGAGGGTTTCTGTCTGAGGTTTTCCATGTCTGACCTGGAACACCTGTTTTAAAAAAATTATATATATATATGTTGAAGTCGGTTCTCCCCTGTTTGCCCAACCGCCTGAGCTTTCCTTGAAATTAATAACAGGTTGTTGTTCACTGTGACTGGAGATACTGAGTGATGTGTAATAGGAGGCTAGTTGTATAACAAGATAGTTGACAGCATCTGTCATTTGTTGGCCCTTGCAAGAACAGCGTGTTGCTCAAAATATGTTTTAACTCGGAAAGGCGTTTTCTCCCTCCAGAGCTGTAATGTTCATTGTGAAAAAATGCTGCAAATTCAGATGGACCAGTTTAAAAAAAAAAAAAAGTTTAAAGCTTAACGAATCATCTGAGATTAAGTTTAGTTACCTGCCAAGAAAGCGTTGTTGTGGTCCAAACAGGTGGGGTTAGCTATAGAACTTATATTGGTATCAATCTGTACTACACAAGGTACAACCTAGGGCCTTTATGACTGCTTATATCGGTCACTCAGAGGCAGTACCGGCAATGTACATTTTAAAGCCCCCAAAATAGAAATAACACTTGTTTAGTCGTATTACCCATTTATTTTTACGATTGTGCTTGTTTCTTCACTGTGGCACATGGTGGCGCTCGGTTTTGACGAAGTACTGGAGTGTCCCGTGTCAGCCGGACCGGGTACGATTTCTCCTCGCTGATTGTCGGAGGTGAGCAGAAGCTACCTCACCTGGGGCCGTGTTGCAGTCTGTTGTTTACATCAGGGTAGCAGTGCGTCCAAGTCATGCCATGCAAAACCTTAGAGGGGCCGCCCACCACGAAAGGACTGCTCTGCAAAGTGACGTGCTGGCATTTCTCAATCCTTATCAAGCCAAGAAATTCAAATTACAGAACATGTGAAAACTGTGATCTGTGATAAGTATTTTTTTCCAGTGAGGTAGCAATCACATCTCCAGGCTATGGACACTCAATTCACTTGATATGACTGTGCTCTCTTGTAGAGGTGGAACGTGTCCTGCTCTGTGAGTAGAGGAATGGAGTAGGCGTGGGGGAAGGGGGAGGCAGGAGGTATGGGCTCTGTTTTTAATGTTCTTTTCACTTGGATAAATACCGTGATGTTTGTGTTTTCTGGAAATGATACACAGCCTTTTTTTTTTCCAGGAAGTAAACGGAATTGCGGCTCAAACATGATTAAAAAGAAAAAAGAACACTCCAAACTAACAAAACATGCAGGAGAACAGCTTGAATTACGCCAGTCTGTCCTATCGAGCAGACAGCTCCAGTGGTAGGTTTGGAAAAATCGCAGCTTGGCTAGACTCTTCAAGCTCCACCGCGCCAGCTCTCTTGCCTTTCTTGACTGGTCAAAGACTCCTCGTTTTATGCCCGAGCTCCCGGCCTTGTATTTTTACTTCCTACTAATGCTCTCCCACCCACACTCCCCGCCCTGCTATTGTTTGAAATCCCTGTCTGTTAAACTGACAAAAACAAATTAGTCAGCTGACAGGTAATTCGTAGAGTGATGGAGCTGGTGTGGTCGTTCAGATGACGTTGCCGAAAACCACCGCAGTGAACTTGTTCACGTCTGAATCAGGTGGCATCTTTGCTGCTTACAGAACAGTCAAACCCCCCCAAAAAATGAAGATGAAGGACCCTTATTCTGATGCCTTGAAAAGCCTGATCAAAAGGGCAGTACAGGGTTTCTTACCCCATGCTATGTAGGTAGGCGGGGGATTGGCTGAGTGGCATCTGGGTTTGGAGACAAGCTGAAACCTGGTGAAGAACTGTTTCTGCTTTCTATATGAGCTTTGCAAAGCACTTGAATTACACTATGCAATCCTCCTATTAGCTGTTGTGATAGTCTTTTTAATATCCCTCTAAGTTGGTAATACCTGGAAAATGTGGGGAAATCAGGTGCCAGACAGAACAGCAGGCAGTTGAAGCTCACAAAGACTGATGTTTGTTTATTAGTGCCTTGTTTTTCCTAGTGGATCTTGGCATTCCTGATGCTTAATCAAGAAACCTCTTTTGTTTAATTTTTCTTCTTCATAACGACTTACAGAAAGGGTTCAGCTGGTTAACCTTCGCTAAAAACTCATATTGCAGACGTAATCGTTTTTGCTCTTGGCAACCTAAGCAGGCGTACTCAACCTGAATCCCAGCAATTTCCACAGAACCTGCACATAAGCCGCAGCAGCTGGCCCTGGACAGGCCGATTATCATCTGTTTTTCTTTGTTGCTTCTCTGAGCGGGGCTCTCTGCCACAGGGTAAAGAAAACAAGCGTTTCCCCAAATCTTTTCGAAATCAGAAACTTTTTTTGAATTTTTATTTTTTTACTTCATGATCCGATTCAGAGCTTTATTCAGAATTGGGTGAAAGAGCAGAGGCAATGCAACTGTCAGGCCTGTGCAGATGTTTGAAACTCTTTAACTGTTTATTACTGGCCTCAAGCAGCAGTTACGCACCAAGCCCGGTACAGCAAGCAGGCACAACATAAACTTCCCTACACTGCCCCCCTGTGACCGTGTCCTGCAGGACCTTCCCGTCTCCCCGCCAGCCCTGAACCTCTTTCTTCAACAGCCAGCAATAAGGAGGCCTACCTGATACCCGTGTTTTTATGATTGTGTATTCAACCTTGGGATTCAATACAATACAATATAAATGTAAATGTAATTAGGTGGCCTCATTGAACCAGACCTGAACGTAATCTGATCTTTCTCTCTCCTGCACTTGTTCATTTATCCAGACCCTCCCTGCTTCGGGTCTTTGCTTTCAAGGTAATGTTACACTTGGAACTCCCTACAACCGGTCCTGCACACATTTAATAAACTGTTGTTCCTCTATAACTATTTAAATAGGCTGTGTAGTTATGTGAACTTGCAAAGTGAAGGATTCCCAGCTGAGCCACGTAACGAGATCGGCACTCAAATGACGGGAGATCTGAAAAACTGTTTAAATATAGTGTTACTGGTGATTTCGAAACCTGTTCTTCTTCATAATGGTGGGAAACCATTCGTGATCGTACTTCGAATCGTTCCTGTAGTCTCAACACTGAAGAGTTGCAGTGAGAACCAGAAGAGGCAGGGGACCCCGGGGTGAGCCGAGAGACAGCCGGCTGTGAAGAACAGTGCAGAGAGTACATTACAGTGGAGGGTGTAGGGGGTTTGTGTCTGCCGGGTGGCCTGGGGTGCCGTGGTTACATGTCACTCTCCTGCTCTGAACACGGATCACGTCGGGTAACTGCAGCTCAGCAAGCCTGGGCCTGGTCAGGACCCGGAAGGAACACCCGCTTCATGCTGAAAGACGGGATACTGACCAACCATTGAGACAATAGAGACTGAAGCCTCGGGCCCCGTGTCCCCAGTTAAATTTAATAAACCACCAAATGTATAAATATACACTACTGGTCAAAAGTTTTAAAATAACCAAATTTTTCCAGTTTATATTGAAATGTAAGCAGCAAGTCCAGTGAATAACCTGAAATTGTACAAAGGTAAGCGGTAAACTGCCAGAGGTTAAAAAAAAGTTTAGGTTACCGAAAACTGAAAAATAATTTAGATTTCAGTTATATACGGTGTTACTACCTTAAGCATTATTTGGCAGTGTTACGCACAGCTCCTGTGCATAGAAGTTACACTGTATTCCTACAATGCGCACATCGTTTGAAAGCTTATTCTCTTGGCTACCAGCACGATTCAATCTCAAACACATCCGATTTACAGTTTCCGTGTCGCCCGCTGTCATTCAGAGCACACAGATCTCTCCATTTTGATCTTATTCCTTTGCAAATAGGCTTGTTTTGTCAGGACAACCTAACCATTCATCCAGTATATATTATTTGATGATCTCTCAAACACAGAGAAGTTCAGATCCAATTATGTAAAATCATTGTGTATTAGTACACTGTAAACAGAGTTTTCCATCTTGACATTTTGAGCTCTCTACTGGTGGGTGTTGCTTCTACCAAAATGCGGATGGCTCTTGTTCTGATCAGTAGACTCTCTGGTTCCAGAATATGTCCTTATTGTCAATATTTTCTGAGATTTTTTATATTTCTTCTCAGACCAAGTATCTCCCCCCATTTCAGAATGCAGAGGGGGGTATAAAAACCAAATGTTTCACATCAGAGAAGGCTTCACATCGTTAGAAAGCCAAGAGTCTTCACTTTCAAGGGATACCAAACACTTGGCAAACATGGGTTTGGTGGCCTTTTAAGGGTACCAGAGGGGTTTGTCAGCTTAAGGGGTTAAATTTTGTTAAACAAAACAATTCCATGATTTCTTTTTTTATCTCCAACTGTTTATTTGTTATATGCTTTAATTTCAGAGTACATTGAGATATTCAACTGCATAAATAAAAAAAAAACTGGAAAAATGCAGGTGTTCTAAAACACCTAGTGTATAGTAGACATTTTGCAGGAGGCAAACTAAATCGATCATATACACAAAATGACCAAACTAAAACCTTGTTTTAAATGAGCCCTTAAGTTTGAGTTTGTTGTAAATGCTGTAAACTCTGCACTAAACATGTACAAGAGAAGACAATCTATAGAAGAGTGTCTCGAGAAAAGGCAGCTGGTACAGTTAATCCACTCCCGATGCCAACCCTTGCGTCAGGGCTTATTAACCTGACCACATAGCCCACATCAGATTTCCCTGGCGATTTCTGTGAAATAGATGGGAGGCAGGTGAGTGTGGAGTCTGATGTCAAGCCTCCATTCGACAGGAAACTCACGTGTGCACTTCCTGAAGAGAGAGAGTGATCTCATCTTGTCCTACCTTTCATACTGCATCTAAAGCCTCTGATATGTGTGTCATGATTTGTTTGTTTTTTCTCTGGGGGGGGGGGGTTGTAAAGATTTGGCAGTGCATTTAGATATCCCATGTGTGAGCCCAGAATCTAATTCAAGCAGGCTGTTCATTTTGTCAAGTGAACAACCACCAAGATATCTGGTGATTTTTTCTTAATTGATTACGTATTAAATTAAATAAATCTAAAATAAAAAATGTTTACAATTTAGAGTTTCTACCCACATACAGTGTCTCTATAATTGCCCTGTTTTAATAAGGCTGTCTTATCTTATTTCTGTTCAACTTGTTGTTATTGCCATATGGCTCGTTGGCTCTGTAAACGTTTGCTTGCTTCTGTGGCCCATTGAATCAAGTCGTTATTGGTATCTGACAACAGCTACCTTTGTATTTGAGGCAGAAATTACATTTGCTTGGGTTTGCGTACCTCATATCACTGGGAGTCAGACTATGGCCTTGGAGCTGTGTGCAGTCTATGCAGGAAGACAGTATTTAATCTGCATTGGTGCTGTGAAAACAACGACCTTTAATCCAACTTGACCTAAGCAAGCATTTGATATAGGAAAAGGCACGACTGACTGCAGAGAATATCTTGGTTGTGCATCTTGTCTCGCTTAACCCAATCGAAGTGGCGGAAACTAAGCTGTACGGGAATGAGGTGTCAGCAGACAATGTGCTCGAGCTGCCTGCTTTTAGTTTTGCTACAGTATTCCTGTTGACACGGGGGGGGGCAGGGTGCATCGGTAGTCATTCTATCGGTACTCATCACTGCTCAAAGACTGAATACAGTCCAGTCTGCACCTCTGATACCCAAACCCTTCCCTCCTTCTGGACAGTATGGCAAGCCACTTTTGGTTTATATGACACACCACGTTTTATATGACAAGTCTGAAAAACTTGTCAAATCATCTTCAGTAACACCGCTCTCCCCTGCTGAGCAATATGGCTCTTCACCTTTAATGTCTCCATTTGTACTTATCTGCTCCAAACCCGATGCTCCATTCTACTGTTCCATATGGTATCTGTGCTTCCAACTGCCTCAACTGGTACTCCATCTCTGCTATTGTTAACTGTGCTCACCCTGACCCCGCTGCAATCACCCCTGCGACTCTCACTGTCTATATTTTTCTGCTGTCACTGGAATTACACCTTAAGAGGACATTGCACTGATTTTTCTGCTGCACTTCGGACAACGGTGGTATATTGTTTTATTGTATCGTGTTTATTTTGGGACTGTCTGACTGCCATAAATCACCAGCACTGTAGTAACTGGCCTGATTATTAGAATTACGATAGTGAAGAGCTGCATTGTAGTTAAGCTGAAATCAAGATTTGAAATCTGGAAACACCAACACCCTCCCGAGTGACTGAAGCATCTTTTTGGGGTTCTGTAGTTGGCATGTTTGAGCAGATGGGGTTATGTGTGGTGCATAGTAATAGCTGCAGTTGCTTGGGTAAGTCTCAGCGCAGTCAGAGCAGCCTCCTCGTTAGCACTGAGCATGCAATGGCTGCTGTTTGTAATTGGCGTAAACTCAACATAACCCCCCCCCACTGGTATTTCTGCGATAAGGAGTTTGGCGTCTTGCCTTCCTCCTCAGATTCCTGTCTGTGTGTTTACACGCAGCCACTCTGACACACTGTATACTTTCCTGATCTCATCCAGATGCCCTTAAGATGGCGAGAGTCTCTCCATTACCTGTCAGCGTTCTCCACGCCCCGACACGTCCTCCGCTGCAGGAGGCGCGGAGAATGAGTGCTGACATACCTCTGAACCCTTACTAGGAGTTTATTTTTGGAAGAGATGGAAGGACGCTTGCTGTTTTTTAGGGAAAACCATAATGGGTGTTTTTTGGATGGGATTGTTGCCCTGACGTGATCTGATGTGCTTTAAATGTGATGAAGTACACTCCGGGGCAAACACAGAAACACTAGAGACCATTGTCAGTGCACCTACTTATTTTCCACTTTGAAGAACAAACAGTCATTGTGCTGTTATTTATTTTTTGATGCTGGAGAACATTTACCATTTGTTTTTGCAACTCAGGGCTCTATGAAGTCACAAATCTAATGACACCAGCATAGTGGATATATTTACTTATGTATTTTTATAAGCATGCGTCATGGGCTCCCCCTGCAAAAGATAAAGCAGTAATAAATAAGAAATTCCCACAGAATAAACGTGGCTGCAACTTTTGAGGTCTCTGGTGATTTCATCTGCAGGATAAATTGTATATTATTTCAGTTACTGCATTCTTTTCCATGCTTAATTTTGTTGTCATTCATTTATAGTAAAAAAATTAAATAAACAAAAATTACTCCTCCAGGATATTTTTATAAGCTTGGCAGTCTGTGGTTTATCTAGACAACTAAAGATGATGGGGCGGGGGGGTATTAGGTGAGAATGGAGGTACACTGAAATCTGTGTAAAGCAGCACCCTCATATTCTGATAGTTCTGATCCAAAGACAAACTCATAAATGTAACGCGATTCAAATCATGTCCTGAAATAGATAACTTCACCAAGTCAGGACATTGTAGAACTTAAGAAGGAAAATACCAAGCTCAACGGACTGTGCCCTCCACATACATTGCTCAGAGCACGTCCCAGGGAAGGCAGCCTTGAAGTGAAGTGTATCACTGATTTCCGTGGCTGTCAAGGAACAGGTGAGCTGGCAGTGCCGCCCAGGAGAACAGCATCCACAGCCCCTATGACACAGAGTGAAAACAAGCAGCTGTCCCAGGTGCGATGGGGAATAAAGAGGCAGGAAACGCAAAGTCAAAACCAAAAACTATTTTCAATTCAGTATTCAAAACAAGACAGAAGGAACCCAGATACCCTGTAGATACGGAGCGGTCTGGCCTGATGATAGCACTGGTTCCTGCCTGGCCTTTGTCTGTGGCTCTGAGCACGCTCCGCATAGCGAGGACTCCTGACGGCTGTGCTCCAGTGAGCCGCAGTGGAGCGAGAGTCCACACCAGCAGAGCAATTAAGCAATAACCACGGGCCTTTCCATCTAACAGGCAGTTCACTGTCTCAGCAGATAACGGCACAGACAGCAGAGTGGGCTGTTTACACCGCCGTGGTGAGCCGTTATCGCCCCGCGCCCCTCTTGCCATCTCTGCCTCTGAGCTGTTTTACAAAACAGGGTTATGGGGAATTGCTGTAGCTTGAAGATTGGAAGATATTATACAGGGAGAACAATGGGAGCCTTGAATAGCGCTCGTCTTTATATCGCTCCTGTTCTTCTGTTTGGGTTCCTCTGTACAAGATTGATTGAACACTTTGTGAGTGCCAATAACTATTACACAAAAAAAGACAACAATTAAGATTGATAGGGAAGCTCTTTTTATGCCCCCTTCCCCCCCAATCATCATCCCCCTCTGAGGCACTTATGAGAAGCTCTGTAATATAACCAATTTGTGTTCATTTTAACAGAAAACAACAAAGCAATAATGCAAAGCTAGCACTGTGCCGGTGAGTCCTTGTCCTTGATGAGGTATTTAATACAGACCCTTATGTGGGGTTAGTCATTAGCTGGGATTTAACTTTTGGGTCATTTAAAAAAAAAAAAAAGAAAACATTTAGGCGCGTTTCCAGGCTTATCTATGGATTTATTTCTCTGCCTTGCAAGAAATCAGGACGAAGAAGTCAGAAGCACAAAATTGCTATTTTAGGAGTTTCTTCTTGATTTTGAAATATTAATGCGCTTTTTTTTTCCTCTGGAAACTCAGTATGGTGGAATGGGCTTTATGAGTCACCGACTGTAGGTATCTGTGCACTGTCATTAAAATTAGGATGTCAGGGAGTGTTGTTGGTCTCCAGACATAATTGTATGTTTAAAACTGGCTTAAACAGAGGGGAATCAAGGTAAGATAAGGGAATGGTGGCTGTCTGTGCAGACTGTTCTGGCATGCCTGCACTCAAAACAACACAGGGCCCTTAGGCTAGGAAAAAGAGGCCTAAAACAAACTTAGACAAATAAGTGTACTTGAGTATATAGACTAATAAATAATAGTTACATTTAATAATAATGATAATTGTAATCATACCTGTAATCATATTTGTTATCATTATCAGAGAGACAGACATACATCTGTATAATTCTCCCTACTGTTAATTAATAACCCGTGCCCTAACACAGTCAGATAGCAATGCCACTTCAGATCAAGAAATTCACTCAAATATTGTGTTAACAAACACAAGAAGACGGGGCAGCACTGTGGAGTAGTGGTTAACTGGAAGATTGTGGGTACAAATCCCAGGTGGGGCAGTGCTGTTGTACCCTTGAGTAAGGTACTTCACTTAGATTGCTCCAGTAAAATGCCCGGCTGTATAAATGGGTACAAATGTAAGTTGCCCTGGATAAGAGCGTCTGCTAAATGACAAGTAATGTAATGGGGACAACCAATCGGAGAGCAGAGGGACAGCTGGTAACAGTAATGAGTGTGTTTTTGCTTTTAGTGTTGTTACTGTAAACGGGCGCTTAAAGAGCCGCTCGGCAGGCTGTGATGTGTAAAAAGCTTCAAGGCGTTCAAGGTTAAGTGCTAAAGCGGACCACTTTCACTACTCTGAGTTACATGTTACAAAGCATCGCACCAAGTACTCGCTGTGCACTTTATTCAGTGCTTTGGGTGATAAGATCTTGCTACAAACAAGCCCAGTTTGCTGAAACACTTGACTGGTTCCAAGTGTGAAAACAGAATGCTGTTTGCTGGAAGCAGGTTCAGTGACAGAAAAAAGAGTCACGTGCAAAAATTGTGTCAGTAATTTTCCAGTGAACAGTGTCAAGATTTTGCTTACTCATGTTAAAAGCATCACATAGTCATAATAAAGTTTTTGAATAGCCCCAAGTTTATTGCAGCTTAGCTTTAGAAGGGCAAGGATGTCTACTAAAGCAATTGTCGGCTGTAATCCACTTTAGAAGGGAGTTATAACTGAGATGGAGAAAGGGGAGTCAATAATGTCACCTTGGGATTCTCCGATATGGGCTGAAGACCTCTGCAGAGCTCCCCTCTATCAGATGGTTTGTGTTAGCCTTGTGCTGTGACTTATTGATTGATAAATCAGTGAGTATTGTAATGTGACTTCCATTCACAGCGAGCGCGGCCTCCGTGTTAATCATCGGGTTACAGGAGAGCACAGTTCGAACACAGACCCACAATACGTCAAGTAATCAAGTTTCAGATCATTGAAATGAATGAAAAACAAATAGCACCAGCAGTGAGAGCCACCCTCCCCCTCCAGATAAAGGATTCAGCACAGTATATCAGAATTTTCCAGAATGGCCACATTTGTAGTCAGATCTCTCTTCTCTGTGAGCCAGCTGTGCTCGCCAGCCTGTGGAGCTGCTCCTGATTCTGGGACAGGGCCCCTCTCTCCAGTGCGTCCCTCAAGGCAGGGCCACTGGGTGCTATTAATAGCCAGGGCAGGTCAGCTCACTCTCAGAGTCAGAGTGTTTCCCAGAGATTGCTTCCAGGAACTGGGACCAGGCAAGGACATCAGCTCTTCTTCACTGGGGAAGGGGGGTTATGGCAGCCACAGGGCACCCCTTCCAGCAGATAAACGCCTGCCCTTTGCCAAGACCGCCCCGATACGCACGTCCACTAGAAGGAGTCGTCCCCAGGGGCTGTTGCTGTTGCTGGCTCAGGCATAGCGAGGCACTGTGTACGCAGCCCGTCCAGAAAACCATTTCTCTTTGTGTATCACAATGCTTCAGCAGGAGGAGATCCCTGGCCATGTTTACTATCGCTACATATCCTGGAATTCAAGAGTGACTGATCCTGAAGTATGCACATGTAATTATTAAATAAATATCTGACATATAAATAATACACATACCCAGCCAAGAAGTAATGGTTGGTGATGATTCAGGAACTGGACTGGAGAAATTAACTAAATCTCTTTATAATGGAGGGCTGAGGCGTCAGACAGATTTTGAGAACCCCAAACAAGACTTTGAGTTAATGTGCCCTCTCAAACATATCAGCTTGTGTAGCAAAGGTGCCTGAATGTCTGGCCTAGAGAGAAGAAGGACAAACACTGATACACTGACACTCTTTCAGCAACCAGATTTTCTCTTGGACATATCCATGTATTAGGGAAGGGAACATTTGCAGTTTGAATTCTTCTTCATGTTTGACTTCATTTCTACAGAAGTGTCGGCTAATGTCATCTCAAACCATTATGTCTCTACATATTATTGAGTAAGACAGCCATGGTAGCATAAGCATTTGTCGTGATTAGGAAACACTTTTTCAGGTGATTTATCGTCGAAGTTGTGATAGGCTTGTTGAATTCAGCCGCGGAGGGAAGTGGTCTGATAGTGAATCAGTTCTGTCTTGCCTCATCGCCCTCAAGACGCAACGGATGAAAACTCGATCATTTCCCGATACAATTTCCAAATCTGCCAACCCTGACGTACGCAGAAAGAGGCTAGAATGTCAACTTGAAAGTGACTCAGAATACCGAACGCTCATACTTGTCAAAAACAAATCTGACACCAGAACAAATAACACTTTGTTAAAACCTGTTAGCATTAAGTTGGGGGTAATGGGCTGTCATCGCTGTCAGAAGACCTAGCGAGTGATGAATGACAAACCGCAGAACAAGGTGACACCTCCCTGCAATCGTTCAGCCTCCTCCGATAGAAGATGGAGCGCCGATTCGGGCCTAGCACTCGGTTACCCCAACAGGAGGGCCAGAGATAGAAACTCTGCAATGCCAAGACACAGCTCTCCAACTGTGTGTCAATCCTGAACTCTTGCAGGACATCTTATAAGTAGTGCTTGATGTGCCTTAAATAACTGTCTTTGGAGCCACTCATGCACTCATGCACCCGGGGTACCTGGTTGCAATAAGTCATCA
This sequence comes from Amia ocellicauda, assembly GCF_036373705.1. Classification (NCBI taxonomy): domain Eukaryota; kingdom Metazoa; phylum Chordata; class Actinopteri; order Amiiformes; family Amiidae; genus Amia; species Amia ocellicauda. The sequence goes on from NC_089856.1 coordinate 5,229,896, forward strand.
CCCCTCCTATACTGTATTGACTGGCATTTTGGTTATCATTGCAACATCTCTGTTTGTTGTTCTCCACCGTGAATTACAGCAGTCTTTGCTAAACTGAGATGCAGAGGGGTCTTATTGAAAACCAATAGGATTAAAAGATATGTAAACACACAGAAACTACCACCAGTTTCCATTCTCCCAGGATGCCTCGAGAAGGGGCAGACTATTTCAGTTCATTCCTAAACATCCTCACAGTAAATTAACACAACAAGCGTGTAAACATGACTAACACCTGTACCAAATGGGTCCTTAATTGTGGCCAGGTCATGCGAAAATAAAGTATAATTGAGATTGCGGTCTGTTACCCATGAATGCGGAGGGCTTTAAAATGAGGGTTTTAAAGCAGCCTTGTCACTGAAACAGGTCAAAGACTTGAGGTGTGTTAATGTCACACATAGACTGACTGAATTATCTGATCTGTTCTCTCTTTGCGGAGAGAAGATATTAGGATTTCTTTTCCTGATAACATCATGGGATCTGATCTGTATAACATGTCTGATTAGGAACGGTGTCTGCAGATTAGTTCTAATAACAGTAATATTTATTTCTGTATGAGAAGAGAGGCGCCTGTATATTTTCATTTCATTGAAGACAATTGAATGGTTATGCCGTCTGTCTTTAATTAAGTAACAGTATTTGTTTAGTGAAGGATTAGCTCTCCCTGTGTGCAGGAATCTGTTTCTCTTTTAGGGCAACTATTGAAAAGAAAAAAAATACAATACTGAGCTACAATGTTTATGAGGACTGTCAAATAGTAAGAGAAAAAAGCTTTCAATAAATTCCTCTGTGAGAATATGAATCATTTTGCAGTGTGCTCCCAAAATAGATTGTTTTGCCCGTATCTCTTTAGAAATCGTGTGTGTGTGTGTGTGTGTGGTGTGTGTGAGTTAGGGGGGGGCGCTCATAGTTTAAATTCCATAAAATGCATTGAAATCCCTAACCCCAGCGTCGCGTCAAGTCGGCGTTGGTGAAATTCAATAACCGGGTACAGACAGGCTGGAGCAAACCGCACGCATGGTCTGCTTACATGAACCCTTGCTCTGGGAATTGGGCTGGGGGGCTGACACTGATGTGCAGAGAGAGGCTTGGCTCTGTGCCCCTCCTTGGTGGTTACGGAGCAGTCAGGTACACACATGCCAACCCTGGCTCCATTTCAGCAAAAAAAAATCCCCTGCCCCAGAGCTGAAGGGCTCCTGTTAGGTCTTGTTGCCGCTGCTGATGTGCCCGGATGCACACCATGGTGTTTCTCAAGGCCTGCACACTTACGTAAGATAAGAGTCCCCCCCCTAGTGAGAGTGGATCTGAGAGAAATTTTTGGGGGACTAAACTTGTAAATACCATTGCTTAACATGTGTGTCCAGGTGGGGCTTGGATGGTTTTGCCTTGTTCTCAAGGTTTTTTTTTAAAGGTTGTGTAGGAAATGGCGATCCTCTCATTGTCCAACCCTGGGTGTTTCCAGCCCTGACACTAGTCTTCATGGCCCTCTCAGATACTTCATCAAAGCATTTAGTCTACGATTAAGTAGGTGACCAATTAACAAAGGGTTTTCTTAAAACAGACACTGGTGTCTCAGAAGTGTTGACATGGAAGTAACGTTGCTCTCTGTTGCTCAGAGTGTCATGCCGTGAAGATGGACTCGTAATGTGAGCCCTTGCTTTTTATTAAAAAAGAATTGTGCAGCCTTGTTTAATAAGGTATTTTCGGATCGCACTGAGATATGGTGTTTTTGGGTAGTTTAATTTATTCCAAAAGCACCAGGCAGGAGGCGGTGGAGGAGGAAGAAGAATAGAGGGTGTGGGGAAATGGGGAGTGAGGGGCATCGTGACCAGTTGGCAAGTAGAGCAGCAGCAGAGAGCACGTCGGGGGGGGGGGGGGTTATGGGGGGGGAGATAAGATACCAGTGATAGGAAAGAATGGCAGCAGAGCAGCAGAAAGAGTGCTTATCGAGAGCGCCTCCAATTAGCTGCGGTGTGGAAAAGGTATTTTATCTGAGCACGCGTCTGAAGGCAAGCCTGTGGTGCAGTTCTGAGAAAAGACGAGCGCGAGTGGCTGCTGTAGATAAGCCTCAGGCGGCGGCGGCGGTGCCTGTGACCCCTGCGCTGATTGCGCCCGGCTGTCGGACGCCGAGTCCCCTCCTGGCTGGTGTGTTTGACATCTGCTCCTGTCCCGCAAATCCCTGCTTGCCTTTCAGATCGCAGACATCATTCCGCACTTTTCCCCACAAGTGGGGTCCCTGCGTCACGGTCACGGTCTATTGGTATTCGTACATGTCTGCCATGTCACAGGTGACTAACACAGGCATCCCAGGGAGGTCAAAGTTGAAAAGCTGTGTGCTGTAAAGGTTAGATCCAGGGGGGATCCTGTCTCCTGGTTATCATCCCACCTGAGCTGTTGATCTCCGAGGCCAATGAAACCCTCTTATCTGAGCCATTTGCTTTGTATGTCCTTTATTAAAACCCATTTTACATCTTAATAAGGTGGCATCAGAACAACACACAGCTAGGTTTCAGAGCTCCTCTTATTTCAGTTAGCCATTTAAATGCCTAGGTGTGTGGAATCCAACCATTCTGAGCCCAAAAATAATTAACAGTGCTTATTAAGAGAGTGTTTGATTCAATATAATCACCCCCTGAGCCGGTGCCTCATTAACTGGTAACCCGTACAGAGCTGTTCAGACAGGTTCCTGAGCACAACAGTTCATTAAACAAAGTGAGTTCAGACAGAATAGGTTTTCTGTTTTTCTCAAAAATCTCATCAACACCACACCTGCTGTGTAGTAGATCTGAATCCAAGGACTGAGGGCAGAAAAATTAAGGACTAGATAGTTATAGAAAGTTAAGCATTGGAATGTTGGAACACAGAGCAGAAGACACTGTGGCCTCCTAGGGCTGAGAACCGAGGCGATCATTGCACACTCCACTTATTAAGACCCAAACTATCTGCTCAGGATTTATAATGCTTTCACAGACCTACAAGGCTAGTTCTACCACTGCTTCACTTCAGTTTTGGAGGTGCTTTGCTTTTGTCCCCTTTGTATTGCATAGTTAGCAATGGCGTTCTCTTGCTGTGGTTCCCCTGTGCTGTCGGAGAACACTCATTCCGGGGTGGGGGGCCAGCGAGCCCATGGAAACCAAACCAAGGCCAAAGGGCCTTTCTTCACCTCACTCGAGCAACATCTCTCAAGTTGAATTCAGACTCAGCCCTCCGCTCTGGCGGTGAGCCCGGTCCTCTGTGGCCCCGCTCCCCAGCGCTCTCAGCACCTCTGGTATAAATAGCCACGCATGGAAACTCCACCCTTGCTTTGTGTGCAGAGGTGCTCACTCCTATAACAAGCACAATGGCAGGTGTTGATTCAAAGAGAGAGATGTATTTTTAAACCATCCTGGTGACAACACCCGTGGCGTGGGTAACAGCAAGAATAAATCGCAGCGGGAGGTGATTGGTCAGCATCTTGGAGTCCTGAGACTTGGTGAGGGATATGGAATGTGTGGTGATGTTGGTTCTTCGCCAACCTGTGCGTGACCAGCTCATACTGGATTGTGCCGTGCGGAAAGAACTGGTGGACTGGTGTCTCCTGTAAAAGGATGTATTGGAGGATGCTTTTGGGGCATTGGCATCACACCCTTCGAGGAACACTGTCATATATGCAAATCCATTTGATTATAACAGTAGTCCATGCATCTTCAAGTCTCACTCTTCCCTGTTATCGAATCCAGTGGTCTGGATTCTAGCATTCTCTTGTGTGGTATGTGGTCATGATCTGATCTTAACCTCGGCTGCTCCTGTGTAGGTCTGCGGTCCTGCTTGTACCTGCCTGATTGGTTTAGTCTGTGGCTGCACCTGTGCCCTTCTGTCAGTGCCCTCCCCATGTTTTGAATGCCCACCGTGTTGACCCCTCAACGCCAGTGCAGAAGGGAGGATTGGTTGGGGTCCTCATGCTCCCACCGTCCAGAAAGGGGTTGTCTTCAGTCAGCAGGTGCTTGAGAGTTAGCCCTTCTCCTGGCCTGGCTTACTGCTCACGGCTCTCCAAAGAGAAGGAGGAATGTGCGAGAAGTGCTTATGTAAAGAGCTTTGTTGGGGCCTCTTAGGGCACAAATGTTGCAATCAAAGGAGGGCAAAATTGCCAAGCTCTCTGGAAACTACTTACACATTCCTTTAACATGTATTAACAAAATATTAGGTTATGTATCACTTTCTGATTTGTCTCCTTTACATGCAAATATCTTGTCTTCAGGGTATTGATGCAATATTGTTATATATATAAAATATATTTTGCTGCAGTGTTGGGATCTTCTGGCAATAACTTCTGACTTTGTACTTGATTGAATTGGCTGTTGTATTTAAAAAAAAAGCTAATGATGAGAAGGGTTACATCTTGCTGATATGGTTCCAGGTGCCGAACAGATCCCAGAATTTCATCCAGCTGCTTCCTGAAGGAGCGCTAAGTGAAATGACCTGCTACTTTTCTTTCACATCTTGTGGGTGTGGGTGATGGGGAGTGGTCAAACCGCCTGGTTGGGCTCGGCTGTAGCTTCAATGCCCTAAAACCAACAGTCACTTTTGCAGCACTTTTATTTGACTGAAAATCTCTGTCTTGTTTTTCACATAGATTTAGAAGAACAATAGGGTTGGTGTCAATATTAAAAACACAAAAATTTTTGAGCAACGGTATATGTTATTTTTCCTTTCTCTTATCTTCCCAAACAATTAGACGGCATTACTCTAATAATTATGATAGTCTGCCTTTTTATTATTATGTATCAGTCACAATTCCTCTTCATAATGAGAATTTCTCCCCTCTCTCGGGAGTTCATTTTCACTTGGGGGGCTCCATGCCAGCAATTGTTGTCTTTCAGATGGGACCGTGTTCCCTCTGTTTGAATTCCTTGTCAAATGAGGTCTTCATAGCCATGCAAAAATCAGCCCACTGCTAAACACAAATGTAGGTAGGTCTGAGAGATGCGTCCCACCTTTGTTGAGAGGCCGGTCTGGCCTCCCCACACAGAGCGGGTTACTGCTGCAACGCTGCCCTCTGCTGCTGGAGACTGCACTAGCTGAAAGGCCTCTCATGCATCCTTCACTGGAAAGTGGGCAATTGAATACAGTAGAATCCCTCAATCACACATCAGACCGCCACCAGCCTCCCAACGTTGGTCCCAGGAGGCGGAGAGTACCGCAGCTATCCACGGATGCTCCTGTCTCGCTGATTCATTGCTTCAGTTGCTCATGATCTCCGCTGTGCTGGAGGACACATGCCGTCATCCTGCCATGACAGGTGAGCGCAGGGAGATTGCACCCGTCACTGCAGCAAGCGTGGCCGTGGCATTCGGCTCACGTCCCTGTCTCCGGGCTCAGTGCAGCTCTCCTGACAAAACTATCCTCCCGCCGTGGTGGCGTGCACGCGGCGACAGCCACATTAGATCAGGACTGTGCACATGAAAGAAAAGCTGCTCCCAGATCCTTCCTGAGGGTGAAAAATGAAATCTGTGCCGCAGCTTTCCTCTTGGAGAACGTGTGTCGTGCGCGAGCGAGACAATGGCATCCTCTCAATTTTCTGGATATTTAGCACAAGGTTGCAGCCCCTTGTCTGCTGGTGACAAGCACTGCCGCGCTCCCAGCATTGGCTGTGTATAAATAGCACGCTCAGTTCATGCATAATTCTGCTCAAGTTTAAACTGTTGTTTTATTCAGCAGCTTGTGATTTGCAAAGTGATTTTTATTTTTATATTGCATGATGAGGCGAAGCAAATTAATATTAATTGGCAATATGCAGATGTCACCCCATTATACACTGAAATTGCCCCGTAGTTGTTGTTTTTTTTCTTTTTGCGGGGGGGGGGGGTTGTTTTTACCACATTTGTTATTGCTCATTTCAAATGGTCATGTTTGATCAAGCTGGCCTCTGAATCAATAAGGACAATTCATGACAAAACCTGATAGAATTAGCCTAGTGATTTTTAATTTCCAAAAAGCAGGAGGCTGAAATAAAAATATAACTTTGTAGAAAAGATATATGTGTTAAGTAGATATTAAAAGAACAAATAAGTATGTGTATTTATTTATAATTGTGTATGAATCGGTGTATTCTTCCACGTATGCATCTCGTTCTTGCGCTCTCTCTCTCCCCCTATATACAGTGAGGGAAAAAAGTATTTGATCCCCTGCTGATTTTGTAAGTTTGCCCACTGACAAAGAAATGATCAGTCTATAATTTTAATGGTAGGTGTATTTTAACAGTGAGATACAGAATAACAACAAAAAAATCCAGAAAAACGCATTTCAAAAAAGTTATAAATTGATTTGCATGTTAATGAGGGAAATAAGTATTTGACCCCTTCGACTTAGTACTTGGTGGCAAAACCCTTGTTGGCAATCACAGAGGTCAGACGTTTCTTGTAGTTGGCCACCAGGTTTGCACACATCTCAGGAGGGATTTTGTCCCACTCCTCTTTGCAGATCCTCTCCAAGTCATTAAGGTTTCGAGGCTGACGTTTGGCAACTCGAACCTTCAGCTCCCTCCACAGATTTTCTCTGGGATTAAGGTCTGGAGACTGGCTAGGCCACTCCAGGACCTTAATGTGCTTCTTCTTGAGCCACTCCTTTGTTGCCTTGGCTGTGTGTTTTGGGTCATTGTCATGCTGGAATACCATCCACGACCCATTTTCAATGCCCTGGCTGAGGGAAGGAGGTTCTCACTCAAGATTTGATGGTACATGGCCCCGTCCATCATCCCTTTGATGCGGTGCAGTTGTCCTGTCCCCTTAGCAGAAAAACACCCCAAAGCATAATGTTTCCACCTCCATGTTTGATGGTGGGGATGGTGTTCTTGGGGTCATTCCTCCTCCTCCAAACACGGCGAGTTGAGTTGATGCCAAAGAGCTCGATTTTGGTCTCATCTGACCACAACACTTTCACCCAGTTCTCCTCTGAATCATTCAGATGTTCATTGGCAAACTTCAGACGGGCCTGTACATGTGCTTTCTTGAGCAGGGGGACCTTGCGGGCGCTGCAGGATTTCAGTCCTTCGCGGCGTATTGTGTTACCAATTGTTTTCTTGGTGACTATGGTCCCAGCTGCCTTGAGATCGTTAACAAGATCCTCCCGTGTAGTTCTGGGCTGATTCCTCACCGTTCTCATGATCATTGAAACTCCACGAGGTGAGATCTTGCATGGAGCCCCAGACCGAGGGAGACTGACAGTTATTTTGTGTTTCTTCCATTTGCGAATAATCGCACCAGCTGTTGTCACCTTCTCACCAAGCTGCTTGGCGATGGTCTTGTAACCCATTCCAGCCTTGTGTAGGTCTACAATCTTGTCCCTGACATCCTTGGACAGCTCTTTGGTCTTGGCCATGGTGGAGAGTTTGGAATCTGATTGATTGATTGCTTCTATGGACAGGTGTCTTTTATACAGGTAACGAGCTGAGATTAGGAGCACTCCCTTTAAGAGAGTGTTCCTAATCTCAGCTTGTTACCTGTATAAAAGACACCTGGGAGCCAGAAATGTTGCTGATTGATAGGGGATCAAATACTTATTTCCCTCATTAACATGCAAATCAATGTATAACTTTTTTGAAATGCGTTTTTTTTTTGTAGTTATTCTGTCTCTTACTGTTAAAATACACCTACCATTCAAATTATAGACTGATCATTTCTTTGTCAGTGGGCAAACGTACAAAATCAGCAGGGGATCAAATACTTTTTTCCCTCACTGTATATATATATATATATATATATATATATATATATATATCCTGTCAATTAATAATTAATCAATCCATTCACTATGTTTGTTTTTAAGCAGTGGGGTTAACAGTTTCAATCAGTACTCACAGGTGCAATTACAGGTGCAGATTATTTATTAATGTTGTCCCACCATTTCTGTCGAACAATAAATATTCAATAGGCCATCTCTCATATGCTTACCGTAAAGACGCAGTTCATATAATTCCATTCTTCACTTGTTAATGCAGTTGAACTGGACCTCCTTGCTATCGCTGGCAGTTGGGAGAGATGGCCTTTACTCTGGGCAGGAAGGGTTTTTATCTGTAAGGGACCCCTGCCCCTGGTGCCCCCTTTACAACTGGTACTTCTGGATGTTTTGTGGTTTTCCACCTGCACAGAATCATTGTCATTCACAGAAGATATTTTGGCAAGCAAGCTGGGCTCTCTGGGCTCTGGGATGATATCTGTAATGTATTCATATTGAAGCAAAAAGATAATTGTACCTTTATGGATAGATATTTGTAACACATTGTGTTTGGGATCGTGACTTGGGTGCCTTGTGATGTGTGATGAAAACATCTGCAGGATATAGAGTGTGATGTTCACTCTAGTATTGTTGTTTTCAGCCGGTCACAAGGGCTACGTTACCTAAAGGTTCTTGGTCTGAAGACTCCCCTCAGATTGAACCCTTGTAACCACAGTCAGATGCAGATTATTTAAATCCCACACCCGGATTGGTTGAGAGCTCTGTGACGCTGTGTGGTGCTGTGTGTGCCTAAGAGTAGGAAGTGAGCAAATAAAATGGAGGCTGCAAAGCTTATTGCTAGCTGTATAAAATGTTATTTATTTATAATGATGTTAATGGATCTGTACGGTAAGACACTTAAGCTTTACTATTACTGCCTTTTACAACCTTAAACTACTTTCACTTTCTCTTCAGGCTTTGTTTGAACTTCAACACACATCTTTAATAAAGACAGTGGGGAGACCGGCATTACAAAACAAACATGCTCACACATGCCCACAGACTGTGGGAAAGATGTTTCTATTAAACTTTAAACTTTCTCTTCCTTCAAGTGCTTTTCTGTGATTTTGGCAAGCAAAAGGTTCCTATATAGCTTCAGATATAGCGTTTTCTTATCAACCATTCAGGCCTGGGGGATTTCCACTGATTTCCAGGAAAGAATGGGTTTAATCATTAGGTTGTGCCCATAAGTTGTATGTACACTTCCAAAATGGTGTCTGGGGTATAATTACAGATCTTAACGGCAAATTCACGAACCCACAATCGTCTGTTGAGGGTTTGATTTCCCATTTGTTCTTATGATTACTGTTATTACAAATAATCGTTTAGAAATCTGGTCATGTTATCGTATGGCTGAATCTCGTATGTCGATGTGACACAATCTCAGGCTGGAGGATTGTGTAAGGGGGACACGGGTCTATCCTTCAGGTTACCGTGATTAAATTCCTCATCAGAATCTTAAATAAAGCGACATCATGATATGTCAGACAAATTCCTAATTCCCCCAGCAGACGTGATTTAGCCTTTGTGTTCGACACATTTCCGATGGCACTGTTATAACATATGACATAACACTTCCTGTGTTGGGCAATGATGCCATTTGATGCTCATGCACAGGAATCAGACTTCCGGTGGGCAATTTTCAGCTTTCTCCTTCACAGAAGCACAGGCTCCCCTAGCCGCTCGACACTCTTCCTCACACAACTGTCACCCTACACAGCTGTCATAGCTCAAGCCTAGGACTCGATGTTTGTCGACACCTTGTTAAACCCCCCATAATGTTCATCTCCTAACCGAGAGGCTTTGTATTTACATTAGTATCTTCCAGTCTGAACACTGGGATTCACTGGAAAAACTTTGAAACTTGATCTGTCTTCTTACTTATCAGGTTGTAGCACTGTGGAAATCTCAACCGTTAAAGTAAATTGCACAGATGTGAAAGAAAATGAAAACTTTAAATATTCCGTGAAGGGATATGTGAAGTTAACTGAAGCAAGTATTACTGAAGAGAACTGGTATGAGGGGGTAAGTTTCTAAATCACTTGCCTGTCTTACATTTCTGTGTCCAAAATCCAGATTATGGTATAACTGATTGCACATCAATGCCCAGAATACCCATTCATAATTCGACTGATTGATAGTTTGATTGGTATCAGTCATGTGCTAGCCTAATGATGGCTAATCTAGACCACTGCCCTCATATTATGATGTTTGAATCACCATTTATTTTTCTTGAATGTTATATTGGCAAAAGTAGTTAGATATGTATTCAAAGCATAAGCACAAATAAAAATGGAAAATTGGAAATACATTTCAATGAAGGTTTGACCACAGATTTGAAGGACAGACTTCCTCCCATCATTGGACCAACATACACCGATCAGCCATAACATTATGACCACCTGCCTAATATTGTGTAGGTCCCCCTTTCGCCACCAAAACAGCCCTGACCCGTCGAGGCATGGACTCCACTAGACCTCTGAAGGTGTGCTGTGGTATCTGGCACCAAGACGTTAGCTGCAGATCCTTTAAGTCCTGTAAGTTGCGAGGTGGGGCCTCTATGGATCGGACTTGTTTGTCCAGCACATCCCACAGATGCTCGATTGGATTGAGATCTGGGGAATTTGGAGGGCAAGTAAACACGTTGAACTCATGATTCATCAGACCAGGCCACCTTCTTCAATTGCTCCGTGGTCCAGTTCTGATGCTCAGTTGCCCATTGTGTGTTCTGACACCTTTCTATCAGAACCAGTATTCAATTTTTTAGTAATCTGAGCTACAGTAGCTCATCTGTTGGATCTGACCACACGGGCCAGCCTTCGCTCCCCACGTGCATCAATGAGCCTTGGCCGCCCATGACCCTGTCGCTGGTTCACCGCTTTTCCTTCCTTGGACCACTTTTGATAGGTACTGACCACTGCAGACCGGGAACACCCCACAAGAGCTGCAGGTTTGGAGATGCTCTGACCCAGTCGTCTAGCCATCACAATTTGGCCCTTGTCAAAGTCGCTCAGATCCTTACGCTTGCCCATTTTTCCTGCTTCTAACACATCAACTTTGAGGACAAAACGTTCACTTGCTGCCTAATATATCCCACCCACTGACAGGTGCCATGATAACGAGATTATCACTGTTATTCACTTCACCTGTCAGTGGTCATAATGTTATGGCTGATCGGTGTATATAAAGTTTATAGTTATTAAGCAGTATTGTTTGTGAACTTCTTTCTGCATTGAAATTCACTTCAAGCAGTTTTGAATCTTTGTCACAGTGTTATTTGTAGAAATGTACTGTAGGAATTCACTCTGATTTCCTTTGCTTTCCCAGGATATCTCAATTGCTTATTATTATTACAATCCTATAGTAAAACAGTTCAGTAATGACACTGTAAAGGATATCGGCCCTGGCTATATCATTCTTCGCAACTGTCAGAATGTCAATTACACCATTTTTAATGGAAAGGTGAGTTCTATCATGAGGTCGACTTTGCAGTTGACCTGGATTGTGTTTTCATGAGCTTAATATCTGTCCTGTCTATCCTGATCAATACACAGGCCTCTTCAGATGAAGGCTGGTAATACCGATCTGTGTTCTGGTTTAGACAGTGTGTGTATGAACACAATTCATTAGCAAGCGGACTCTACAGACTGCTCAAGTGGCATTGTCGTGTCTCTCCCGATAGGTTCCTATGTCCTCACCCACACCCTGTTAGTGCCTCAGTCCAGCCCACTTATTGTGCTTTATTGCCCTGGGTAGTTTGCTTTGTGCTATAGTATAGGGCCCTCGGGTCAGTCATTTCACAGCTCTTAGGTGCTTTGATGGTTCTTCTGACCTCAGCCCTGCCCTAATGTGCTCACACTCAGTCTAGTTCTGCCGTGGCATTGCCCTACAGCCCCAGGGCGGTGGCTAGCCTACTGACCTGCTCTCTTGTATCTGGGAGACCCTAATGAGACCCTAGTAAGATCTGATAGCCCTGGTGCCCTTATTATTGCTCTAATGTGACTTCTGTGCTGTGCAGTATTGTGGTGAAGACCTGGGTCCTGCCCTCCCACCACTTTTCCTGCCGTAAGTGATGTACGCTGCTCCTAACAATACGTGTGCCTCTCTCCACACTGTTTTATTAACCCCTGTCTCCCTTGTTGCAGGAGCACAGAATTTACTTCATAGGTAAGATACTGCCAACAGTTCTGCAATCTTTCTATGTCCCGCACTGAGACAAGGTAGACGGCAGGGAGGGAAGGGTGACATTAGTGCACACAGCAAAAAAAAAAAAAAAAAGCTAAGAGAATCAATCATCAGTAAATATTTGGATGTGCCATCGCTCTCCCCGGTGCAGAACCATATGGAAGCTATAAGCCCGAGGGTAGCTTTAGGTCTTTCTCCTGTAAGCGGGTAAGCTGTGGGCTCTGAGAGATCCTGTGACGGAGATTGCTGAGATTTAGCTCAGGAATGTCTCATGATCATCTGTTTATTTTGCTGGAACAAATTGGGACTTCATTCCCTCAAACTCATAGGTGGGCTTGAAGAGTCTGAGGCTCAGGCACTGGTTTTCCATCAGATAATCAGGCACTCAGCACCCCGCGCCAAAATAAAAAGTATTTCTCCCACACACACTTACCCAAAAGCATTCAAAGATAAACAGTATTAATATGGTGGCACTGCAGTGGAATACAAAGCATTAAGAGGCTGTTTGGGGCTTTTTTGTCAATCTAGTGATTCATTACTGTGCAAGTCTGTTTATTGATCTGTAGCTCATACATATTTAGCTAAATTAATTGGTCCGATGGTGCGTTGGATTTTAAGCATATTTGCCATCAAAAGAAATATGACACACTTGAAGAATGTGGGGCTGTCTGAATCCACATAAAGGATGTGCCATTGAATCTGTTATCAGTAACGTCGATTCAGAAAAATAATATTCACAACAGATTCATCACACACAGCGTGAGGTGTTTTTCTGTTTAGTGACAGCGGTAGTTGTATGCAAAGCTTACGCAAATAGACTCGTCCATAAGGGATCCATACATCTCATGGGAAACATCAGAGGGGGACTAGCACTCAGTGTCAGCTAGGGAGATTTGTTTCCAGTGCTGATGGGCAGGGAACAATCATAGTAACACACTCAGATAAGCATTGGTCCTTAACTGCTGAAATGTATCTCTTTTAATGCAGCTTTTGACCCAGGAAATCAGGATGAGAGTCAGATATCACATACATACTGGATAATTGTTGGTGAGTGAGCCATTTATGATGCATGTCTTTATTTGTGTTTATTTACTGCAGTACTGCAATGTCAATCACAGTCATTAGGAACGTGGGGTCACTGTAGAAAACCACCCTGCTGGATGAGAATCGGACATGGTGCTCAGGGGAGGGCCTTCCTGCCGGGATGCAGAGATACTGGGGAACGCAACCTCGTTCTCTCTCACAGCACACCTGACAGAGCCAATTATGTGACAATGCCAAGCCCGACACAGAGCAGACATGAGCACAGCAGTGCACGGCAGCGTGGCACGCTGAGCTGAGCTGTGGCTGATAGGTACAGTGCTGACAGACCAGCTGTGAGATAACTGGCCTCTCTCATATATACACAAATTCCTATGTATGTACATAGTAAAGATTTAATAAACATATTTTAATCTTTAAATAAACATTTATCCTAAAGTCATAAATAACTTGTAAAGATCCAATTTGTGCATTACACAAGATCTGGATGTAGAAATGTTGATGCCATTGTCTTTCATTGAAGTCACTGGTATAAAGGCTTTGGCGAGATACATATTTTCGATGAAAGACCTCATTTTGGAAACTCCAATTGATGTGAAATAATCTCCCTAACAACCCAGCTGATTAGTAGCGTCGGTTTGAAATCAACACAGCTGTCACTTCACTCGAAAATACAGTAGTTATCTTCGCTGCATCTTTTGGCTTGAAAGTGGGCAGGAAAATGACAGGAGCGGGTCCCGCTGTGCCACATTTGATTCTGAAACGTCTCCCCGGGCACTCTGTATTCGGCGCCAACTGATCTGTTCTGCGGACCGGGGCGATAGGTGAGGGCCCCCTCCGGCCTGCTGAGCACAAGCTGTCACTTCCATTGGACACATCTGGGTGGCCAATCTGGGCACAGTGGATGAGCCGTTACCGTTAATATATTAGTCCAAGGGCGGGGGTTAGAGGTCTGTTTTTAAGGTTCGTAAGATATATTTACACTCAAATGCACTGAAATCTTTCACTCTATTTTTATTGTATTTATTTGTCTTTACAGTCTTAATCGCTCTCTGGATCGCCGGGTGCTTTATTTGGATATGTCGACGCAGATCTGTAAAGCTTGAGGTGGTGTTATAGTTATTCCATCACTGACTCGGTTGAATTTTTGTTTCGTTATTATTTATTGCCAGTTCAGTCTTTTAAATAGTTCTGCTGTGTAGTTACACTGATGGCTGTCAGAAATTGTAGGGTACAAAACAAAACACACACCAAAAAACATTTAAATAAATGCACTAGAAGTAGATGTCTACAAACTATCTTCAACTATAATTGGTATAATACAGACTGAAGTTCTGAATGCATCACACACACACACACTAATACTGACTAAAGAGCATGTAGTGCAAGTTAACCTTAGGAATATTGACAACCTTTTATAAAGAATTATTGATGTTTGAACACCATTTGAATTAAAAAGTTTAAGGCAGGACAGTAATGCACAATAAAAATGTGATTGCAGACCACGGATACAACTGATGAAGCCTCAATGGATCTGCAGGGACGCTGAGACCAAGGTGAGTATCTGCTGTTATTTCTGGTTTAGCCAGCACCCTGGAAAAAGAACTAGATCCACCTGGATTCTCTTATTTTTCAATACAAACAAAACTACAGGACGAGTGTTACCAAAGCACTCTACACAGACTCCATGTGACACTTCAATTGGACAGGGGGGGGGGATTGCAGTAGAAGGTTGTTGAAGGACATACACAGTGTCTCTGTGCAGATAATGCAACAGGTTCTTCACTTCATACGTGTGCCCCGTGCGGACACTTTCCACAATTTAAAACACTGTGATCAAGACACACACATATTAATTTTCCAGGTTTTGGTTTTCCATCAGATAAACTGCATTCATTGTTACTACCTGTCTGCTATTGACCTTTGACCCCTCGGCACTCAGCACTGATGGTCTATTAGCACCTTGCTGCTTTTGCCTGACTACCCCTTTATAGTGTTCTTTATCTGAGCTCAGTTCACTTCACTTAGACCTATATTTACATATTGCATTTTCTGGCTAATGTGTTGTGCAGTGAAATATGGATATTTTGGACCACTGTTGTGTTGCATATCCTCTCCAAAAAGAGCAAAATGGAAGTAGATACATATATTTGTTTCGCATTTTCCTTAGTACAAGCATTGCTGCAGGCTAGGAAGATAAACTCTCACACACGTCTCCTTCCTGTATTTATTTTGGTGCAGACAAACACTGCTACAGGTTTCAAAGTGGATACAAAATAGAAAAGCAAATTCAGATCTATAAAGTGTTCAGTTATAGTTGCACAGCAGCACAGGGAACGCTCCTGTGATGTGAACAATAACTGTAACTTTCTTCCCCTTTCACAGCATTTAACGAAAATGAGATCTCATCTGGGGAACACTTGTTTGATGATGCGTGGAGCTACAAACAAACCAAGAAACAACACGCTTTTTGTTTCTTGTATTATTATTATTATTATTATTATTATTATTATTATTATTATTATTATTATTATTATTATTATTTTATATAAAATACCACCAACAGTTTTAAGATTAATTATACTGTTGACCAAACTGGTTGAAATGCAAACATCACACTGGTTGGTAAAAGCCTTTCATTTGCTAGGAACATACTGCTAGTATGTCACTATGTCTCAGGGAACAGAAAATGTATTTTGAACACCAAAGCACATTCCTGTTGTATAAAATAGAATATATATGTATATAAAAAGATTTAAACAAGTGTAAACATCTTGCCGAGACCTTCATCCAGCAGTGCATGATATATATTTATATATTTTTTAAATAATGATGATGGTGGGGGTTGGTGTTTCCAGGAGGCCGCTCACACATTGAATACATATTATTTTAAAAAGATTATATTCATAAAGGAATACAAATGTATTCAGTATCTTCAGATAGTGTTCCATAGAAAAGCAGCATTCTGTAGCCAGGTGTCAGCACTCCTGCACTCGCTGCCAATCACAGTAGCCAGCAATAAACACTGCCAGGTCTGGACACATCTGAGGGGGGCACCAAAACCACACTTTGACCCACCTTCCAATCAGGCTTGGATGTGTAACTGGTATGAAGTGACTTCTTACTATAAATTAAACCACGTTCAGGTAAAGATGTGTACTTTGCGATTGGTGGGTCAGTCAGGGTGGTGATTTGGTCTCAGCCCATTGTTTTCTTGTGAAAGGGAAACGGGGCTGTCAGTGAGGGATAGCGTGTCTAAAATGCAGTTTGTGTTTGAAATAAAACCTTTTGTAATGTACTTGTAAAAAAACGTAGAAAGTCTTTGCACTGAAGTTCTGAAAAAATAAAACCGGTTGCAGAAATAAAGTCAAGGTAATTATTTAATTATAGAGTTTTCTTTTATTTGTATTTTACAACAGATTACTTTTTATTGCTTTGATCATATACACTGTATCAGCCTGTAGACAAACTCTAAAACACTGTTTTGTCCGTGGTGCTAGTTAGGGGGGCCACGGGGAGGGGCCACAGGGGGGGCCAAGCTTGCTGTCACGGGAGCACTGGCCCCCCCCGCACCCCCAATGTTCCCAACCCTGGTCCTGGGGACCCCCTACCCTGATGGTTTGTGTTCCAACTGAGCTCTCAATTACTTAATTGGACCTTAATTGAAGTAACAATCTGCTTAGATTTGACTTGTGTAATAAAAGAGTTGGTTCTTGAATAAGTTATTTATACATTTCAGTAGGGGTTTTAAGTTAAGCATAGGATTTTTTTTAAAAGGCTTTGATTTAGGAAATTATTAGTTCAATTAAGTAATTGAGAGCTCGGTTGGAACAAAAACCAGCAGGGTAGGGGCTTCTCCAGGACCAGGACTGGGAACCACTGGTCTAGCGCTGGTGAAGACTGTCAGGGGAATGTGATCAAAATGAAACAAACTGAGAAAACCTGCTAATCATGTTTACCAGATTTATCCTGTATTTCACACCTAAAAATAGTGTTCAGGTGTAAAAGCACTGCAGTAGATTCTAGGATGGCAACAGGACTGCCACTGAATTATAGTGTGATCCACTTCAGATTTCATAATAAACAGTAATAATCACTACTAATACAAGTACCAATCAGAAAACTCATATTTTAGATTATCTGTCAATGCAAAGTAACATCTTGTGCTCAAGCTGCTGGGACAGAGAAGCAGCTCAGCTGGCTGTGCGATGGGAGTGTGATGTCCATCCCCAGTACAGCAGCCTGTCTGCGCTGACCATTGAGCCCGTCACCGGCGGGTCCGGCCCGCTGCCCTCTCACACGAGGACCCTCTCGCGGCTGCCAGCACGGCTGCTTCTCAAGTGCCGGCCTTTGCCCAGCCGGGGTGAGTCCGCCTGGTCCGGCAGCACGGGGGCCAGCAGGTGCCCAGTGTGGTGAGCCCCGGCCGTGCTCCTCTCCGTTCTGCCCTGCTCCGTGGCCAGATTGACCCAGTTCTGCTCGCTGGCCAGCTTGTTGGTGAAGTGCTTGAGTTTGGGCGAGGGCTGGCAGCTGGAGGGTGAACTGGGTGCCACTGGCGCTTTCCAGCCAGCCAGGGTGACGTACCCCAGCTTGGGTGTGGCGGGCTGGTCCTGGGCGCTGGCCGCCTGGGACCTGAAGGTGCTGGTCAAGCCCTCTTTGAACTTCCTCCAGCCCAGGTGGTACATCTCGATGAGGTTCAGCAGCAAGGAGACGCAGGCCACCGTCAGCATGAAGACGATGAAGATGTTCTTCTCCGTGGGCCGGGACACGAAGCAGTCCACCACGTTGGGGCAGGGCCAGCGGCTGCACTTGTACATGCCCGTCAGGAAGATGCCGTAAATGAAGTACTGGCCCAGGATGAAGCCCACCTCAAAGACGGTCCTAAGCAGGATGCTGCACACGTAGGTCTGCAGCAGGGAGCCGCGCAGCCGGAAGCGGGAGACCTGCTCCTCCCGGGGCGGGGGGTCACAGTCCTTGCTGGCGATCAAGGAATCGTTCTCCCCCGGCTCAAGGGCCCCAAGCCCGGCGCGCTCCGCCTCCCTCCTCTTCTGCTCGGCGCGCACATGGTGCAGCGCGTGTCCCATGTAGACCAGCGAGGGTGTGGACACGAAGACGATCTGCAGCACCCAGTAGCGCACGTGGGAGATGGGGAAGACGCGGTCATAGCAGAGGTTCTGGCAGCCAGGCTGCTGCGTGTTGCAGGTGAAGCCCGACTGCTCGTCGCCCCACACGCTCTCCACCGCCGCGCCCAGCACCAGCATGCGGAAGATGAAGAGCACGGTGAGCCACACCTTGCCCACTACCGTGGAGTGCTCGTGCACCTGCTCCAGCACCTTCAGCAGGAAGGTCCAGTCCCCCATCTCCCGCGGGCCGCCACTCCGACCTGCACACACAGAGCGCCTCGGCTTGAGTCACAGTCTGTAGTTTATCTGTGGCCTGAGACATTGCTAGTCAAGTCAGATGAGCAGATGTACAGTGTCTATACACAATCAAGGCACTGGAAAGAGTATCTACACAACAAAAACTGCAACTAATGCAAAAAAGGATCGATGTGTCCACTAGAAACACACTGGTTTGAAATTAATAAGATCTACAGCACATAAGGTAAATGGTTAGTACTGAAATGTTACCAGTATTGCTGTGATCAGGAACAGAAAGCAGGTGTTATTTATAATCCAGTAAGTTTAACTTAAGAAAACCTTGAGTCTCAATGCAAACCTTAGTCTGATTATTGCTGTTTTTGTATTAGAAAGCTACAGCCTATTCTTCTGTATTCAGGGAGAGTGCTACTAGGTAGACTGTGGAGGGGTGGTGTAGGGTTTCAGATAGAGGGTCTGTAGTCATTGCCAGAAATAGATGACAATAGCCTTCTCTGGTCAACTCCTGAAAGCTGCAAGACAAAGGCATCTAAAAATGCAGTCTGAGGGAAGAGCTTCCAGGAACTACATTCCTGACAATCATAAAACACCTCATCCTGTGATTTCAGGGTTTAATTTTGAGGGGCAGACAAATCTGACTTCCCTTCCCTTTGTAAAGATACGCTTTGGTACAAGATCCTTCTCCAGTGTGACCTTGTTCATTTACACAGATAACAGAAACAATATAACAGGCATTGAGCTGTCAAACCTGTGAAAAGCACAGCTTGGCATTTATTCAAACACGCACATGAAAACCAGTACAAGTTTTGAAAGGACCAACAGACAAAAAGACTTATTCTCTGAAAAATCACACCCTTCCAGAGCCATTCATCAGTTTTCTTATTTCTTACAATTTGTTTCTTCATTGCTCGATGCCAGCAGGGAACAACTGTTTCACCACAGAAGGAATAAATCCTTTTGCAGCACTTCTTTTGTTGGCCTGTCTATCAATCTGTCGGTGACATGCGCTGGGTTTTTCAACACAATTCCTTTGAAGCTGTCAGGACATACCCACCGAGAAGCAGGACAATAAAATAGAGATCAGTGACAACAAAAACTAAAAACAAATAAGACAGACAGATAAATAAATCAATCAATCCAATCAATCAATCAAACCTGAAGCAGATGTGGGTGAAAGAAGGGACACATGGAACTATCCTTGTCATTTTAAAGAAAGTCCCCTGAATGTGAGTTCTTCCTTGTCCATGTATTGTTTCTTGCTCTTGCTCTTAGAAGTGTCTGAAGGCGTGGTGATGGTTGGATTAGTCTATACTTGGTGTTTCTCTCTCTAATTGCAACTGCTGTATATTTTGCAGACAAGCATCCTCTCCAGCAGAGACAACCCCCTGGGTCTCGGACAGCCGCTCAATTGTCTGGGTGTCGATCCACCTGAACTCGAGTGCGCAAGACTCCTGAACCCTTAATTACACCATCATGTTAATTAGATATTGTTTCACCATTGACAGTCTCAAGCAGACCCTGCTTTAGTCGTACCCTCGCAGATAAAGTTTTTTCCCTTTCCTTCTTTCTTTTACAAACAACACTTCCCTGTTTCAATAGCTCTTAATAGAATTCCAATTAGCGATGTAAAGAGACGGAGTAAATACACTATGGGCACAAGTTGTGGTTTAATCCATGTTATTTTAGGTGGGGAGGGTGGTCCGAGAAATTCTAAACGAAGCCCGTGAAACCAGCTGTACAGCACTCTTATAAATCAACATTCCTGGAGCTGCGTGGGCCGAAGCGCCTGTATTCTGGACACCTGGTCAATGAGACAATACACTGAAATAAGAGTTCAGAAAGCCAGTGAGGGGATCAGGGTTGATGCCAATTTCTAAACCCCTCCACGTTTCTGAGAGTTGAATATATATATATATAATGTGTGTGTAAATAAATATTCAAACCAATAGTGAAGGTTTTGACTACTCTAAGCACTAAAGGATCTTGTTGTAATAAAAACCAGAAGACAAAGGGTCCTAACCAGACCTGAGAAACAGCCCCAATGTGTCTCTCCATACAGGACTAGGAGTGAGTTTCACTGGGCCACACTGTGAAACAGGCAGGCAGATTTATTTGGACATGGGCTCTTTCCCACCAACAATAACTGTGTTCCCTCAAGACACAGAATCCCAGCCGAGAGAAAAGCACTTAACGAGACACAGCCAACAGTAAAACCCCCACACTCTCTGACTACCACTCACTGAACACATAGTCATGGCTTAGGTTATGAACTCTAGTTTTACTCAATGTAGGGATGGTCACCCAGTCAGAGATTAACAGGGTCATAAAATCTGTGAAATCAGCAGAGTCTCTCAGCCCCTGGGTCGGGTCACACACAAACACGTTTGTACCAATAAACGTCTTCAAAAAATTGCTTTGAAACAGTAAAACATTACCTGCACACACACACAAATATGTATTCATTTCAGCCCAATTGATTCCCTTCCGTTTGACCCTCTGTTGCCATGGAGCTACAGCCGTTTATTTGATTGTGAAATGTATTACTAGCTTTAGTTATTGTTAATTTGTGCATCTATTCACCCACTCTGTTTAACTATAAACAAGATAAATAAAATGCATGAAATCTCTGCACTGGCACCCGCCTGGGTTTACAGACAACTGTGGAAGGATGGTTATTAAACTATAAAACAGACGACACGCAAGACGCCTGCTTTTATTGTGTCTTCCTGTCTACATATATATCAATATCTCTCCATGTGAGTGGCTATATATCTGTCAGGGTTACTCTCACAGTCTGTCATGATGTGTTCATATAAACCGTTCGAGATCACCCAGTCGAAATCTGTGCTAGACGTGATCTTGCTACTTTGGGTAAATCTATGCTGTTTTCCGATTATAAATGATAATTCCAATTATAAACTACATACCATGAGAACTGCAATGGTTAGTAACCCAGCGGATGTATTTCAACATGAGAAGAGAGCAGGAAAAAAGGATACAGGCTTTGATAGACGGCTTTGTTCTCCGCACAGATCTCACAGTGGTACCCTTCCTTCAAATCTAGCTGACAACTTACGTATCAACCTTTCACAGGCCTTTCCAACAGGTATAGCTATGAACATGAGCACTTCAATGAAAAGGTTGTTCAATTTGGACTTACCTTCAAAAATAAAAAATGCCAAACGATACAAATAAAAAGTGAAGGAAAAAAACTGAAGCTTGGCTGTTCTAGAACGCAGATGACCAGAGCTGAGAGATAGAGAGAGAGAAGAAGAGAGACAGCAAGAGCGACCAAGGGGAATAAACGTCTAACAAAACCTCGGCCACTCACACTTGACGCATTGCTGACAGGGGGACGTGCACAGTGGCATTCTGGGCGCTGTGTTCAGAGACATCCCTCACCTCAAATACCTTCCATTGTTCATCTGCCTATTTTGGACTCCACATCCACTCCCCTTCGGACTCCAGAGAGAGGCAGCTGCTGAGCTTCTGGATCAACAAAGCGTTTCTCATTGTCAGACGCCCCCCTCCCCCTGCGCTGGGCGAATGACTGACGGGGCCAGATCTCCGGCAGCCCAGTCTAGCCCAGCGCCGAGCTCTGAGGGGCCAGATTATTAATAGAGCAGCAGATCCAGGCTTACATAACCCCTGTGACCCTGTGGCCCGCACCAAAGCCGACAGAACAATCCCGCCCGGGATCACTGGCATGCCGAGGCGCTAGAGGAAATGACTCGCAGGGTTTGGGAGTCGAATGCAACGCCATCCCCATAGTGAACACAAATAAGGCTCTGCAGAATCACACACTGAAGGGCCTGAGTTCAAAGGACCCAGGTTGTGGCTTTACAGGGCCACACAGGATACAACAATCTGGATGGGCAGCTCACAAGGTGCACTGTGGGTAGCCAAGAGCCACTATAACACAGCTCAGGTGAAGATGCTTCTGCATATCCCTGGGTAGGATGCTCTGAACCTTTTCCTGCTGCCAGTTGTACTAATTTTATTTGGCGTTTTATGTCTATTTATTTTACAGGAATGGTCCTAATGGAGGGGAGTGTTGTAGGTTACTGCTTCGGATGTTTTGTGACAGCTGACAGATCTGACAAGGCCGGCAAGGACACAAGGTCTGATTAAGCCCCACCCCTCTGTGGATCAGCCACCACAGCCCGCCCCTTTTCGCATTTCCTCTCTCACCGGCAAGATCAAAGAGCACAACCACACAGCAGTTTATGTGTATTATTATTATTATTATTATTATTATTTTCTTTCTGAAGTCTGATTATAGCACAGTGTTTCTAATCTCAATTCAGTTATGAGGATTTCCAAGAAGAGGGAGAGATATCCCAGTCCAAACAAAGCTTTAAACTAAGATGTTTTTTGAGTTCTTCACCATAAGAAAACCAAAAAACAGACAAACATTAAACAGGAGTGATATGCATAGATATCCTCCCTGAGTCAGAAAATAGAGAATTGGACAGATACACAAAAACAGGCTACGTGCTTCACGCCAACCAGGGTTGTCTTCACGCCCCACACACAACTCCAGACCCGGTACTCACCCATTGTATTATCCCACTGCTGTCACACCCCCCCCCCGTAGGCATCTCCAGTGTGGGGGCCATGGGAACTTCTCTGAGAGAGAGCCAGGACACTCATAAAGGGAAGAGACAAGCTGCAGGGGGAGACTGGCTCTGGACCAAACCCTCTCTCTCTCTGCCCACATTTCCTGGTAGAAGGCAAGGATACAGTTAGCCAAAGAGACACCAAACTAACTTATCTGCACAAACTCACAGGGCCCCAGAACAGAGCGTACATATTGAAGGTACATACTACCTCCTAAGAGGTGACATCGACACAAACAAGAACATTTTATGAGACGCTCTCTCTCTGACCATCTGTTTATACATCTTTAATTACTGTTCAGAACTGAAATTGTACATATGTTACTGAAATTATACATGTATTTCAACCTGGCTTAAATTCGACAGGCCGCGAAATGAGGAACACGTGAAGTCAGCAAGCCGAGAGAAATAAAACAACATTCATCCGTCTCTCATTTGAATAAAGTATCAAATCAATCCCACCAACTCTAGTACAATAAACCCATCAAATCAAGACCAAAATAGTAATAATCAATAGTTGTAATAGTGGCAGCAGTAGTAGTCACAGAGTATTTTATGGTTGAACTAGTGTTCACTAGTGTTAGAAATAAACTACACTCCCTCCCCACACTGCCCCCCTGGAGAGAAATGGATTGACATGCTTACTGTGCACAACACTATGACTGGTATATGTTTCACTAATATTTCATGTTATGGATGGCAAGCATTTCTTGATGTAGCCCATTATTTGTTGGTGACATTTTTTAAGCTGAATATGAATTGGCAAAATCTATGACAAAATCACTCATGAAGTTAAAGAGCATTAGAACGTGCAGATATATTGCCAATTAGGTAGAGAGAGAGCGTTCCAGAGAGTTGGAGAGGACAGTCCTGCGATTTCCAGAGACAGACCAGGTTGTAAATAGTGTGATCTTATACACGGCTGTCAAGATGTTTCAGGGCCTAGCCGTAAAAAATGACATCTCCACAGTGAGAGCAAATTACAATTTATAGACAAATTACACAATTCAACTCACTGCAGCCGACCTCCAGCCCCTGCAGGTGGTTAAGCTGATACTACAACCTCATCACAGACGGACGGGATTTGACACAATTTGGTCAAGAGTCTTGAGCAGTGCCGTGGGAGGCCAACACCGGGGCTTCTTTAAAAGTAGCAAAACTAGAAGGGGGTTTTGGCAGGAAACAAAAGTCTGAAAATGAAAAGCGGTTTCATAACAAGCTGCCTTTCAAACTCCCAACGCCACCAAAACCGCAGAGCTACAAGACAGGCTGGAGGGGCGCCAGTAGGCCTTTGCTAAGACTGTAAGTGGAAATGTGTTTCTGTACATGCTGGGCTACACCATGAGGCGGGACTCCAAACAAAACTAACGAGGAGATCTGGAGTCTGAACGTAGGAGCTGTAACCAGATCAAACTCTCCACGCTGCCAAAAATGTATTTTTGTACTGAACAAGTTGATGCGGACTTATGATTGCCATGGTTTCTGTTTAAGACTAGTGATTTACATAAAACAGACAATCCTGTTCTCTAACCAGCTTTTGTATGAGTCCATTAGGACATTGTGGGTTTCTTCCCTTCAAGAGAATTATGGACCTCCTGGGACAATCCTTTGGTCACCTGAAGGTAAATAAGTGAATGACTACTGGAGGTGGGCGAGGTCTACATGCAAGATGACAGAACAAACAAATAACGACCTGAAATACATTACCAACATTAAGGGAGTTATAATTGAGAGTTTGGGAATGGATTGCCACTGATCTGGCCCCCCACCGACCGCCAGCCCACCTAATGCGGGTAACGCATTCATGCCCCCCAGTCGGCCGCGCAGCATCCTCGGTCTCCACCGCCGGCAGCAGGCCCTAGTTAACTATAATTACTAGTAAGCATTACTGAAACGCACAAGCTCATCCCTTTTTTCAATTTCATTTCCTTATACACAGGATATGAAAAAAACAACAGAATAAATACATAAATAAAGGTTTAATACGGACTGAGATGGCATTAATGTGGCGTCCCATGGCATTCATATTACAAAAATAATCAGCAACTGAAATGGAGAAAATGCTAATTAACGTGGGGGATTGAAAATGCAGCTATAACTTATGAAATATAATGTGTGTGTGTGCGTGTTTGTTTATTAAAACTGAACCGGTGTGCCAGACGGAGTGGGGTAAAAAAACTCCACCAAGGCCATGGGGAGACTGTCAAAATCTGCGGTCAACAGACTGACGGCAAAAACGCTGCACAGGCCGCAGGGAACCGGGTGTCTTACAGCAGGACAGATGTCCCCGAGTGTGTCACGCTCCTTCGGTTCCCCGTCACTCAGGTAGCGTTACGAAGTGACAGCGCAGTCGCCCGCCGTGGCTCCGAGCAAACCCCTGGACTCCTGACGATGGCGATGCTGACAACTGCAGGAGAAAACAAGCGAGCGACATGAATCACACACCTTTAGTGGCTGTAAAGTACTACAATGACAAACATGTGTCACATAATCAGGGGGGCACAGAAACCTGCATATTAAAAACGTGAGGGGAAGACATTGCCCTGCGGTGTAGCATTTTACTCAAAACAAAGAGCCCGAGACACAAAGCAAACACTTGCATCAAAGAAAAAAAGAAAAGGAATATATAGTTTCTGCCGTTTTTTATTTTATTTTTGTACGTATTTCTAATATTCCTTCCTCTTTTTGGTTATTGCATTCATCTCCACTTACTGTCTCCTATATTTCAGCTGTTTTATCCTGTGCCATTGGAAGCTTTGTGGAAATACTCCACACTTGCAGGTTTTCACACCTGTAGGATCCAGTTTTGTGGCTGATTAGATTAGATTGTATCCTGTATCAGTTTTTCAGTTCGCAATTGTATCACCCCCCCACCCCCACCCACTCATTTCTCATTCTCTCCATCCATTGCTCTCGATTACCCTACTGCAGCCTTCTGCGCTCATTCAGACATTAATGCATTCCAGCCTCACAAATATTCATGTATTCAATTTTCACAAAACATTTGTTAAATAAATAAACATAAGTGAACAGCGAGCTTCTCTGCCCCGAAACATAATGATCCGTACACATCATTAAACTGCAACACAGCGCATTATTAATAGCATCCCCCTCAACCACTTACTTTAATATTTGGGAATGAGCCCGTCACCCCTGGCTTGAGGCATGCACAGCTAAAGATATCATTTTAATTAATGTCCTGAAAACTTTTACAGAATGTGTTTTTTTTTTTGTTTAGGCGAGGACTGGGATAAATATCACAGAAACAGTGGGAAAATAGATTAGCACCATATCTGCCCTCAAACGTTTAACAGGGCAATAATAATAACAACTATTATTAGTAGTGCTAGTAAAGCAGGGACTAGTAGCTGTAGTTGAGGTAACAGTCATAACGATCCCCCCGGTCCCTCCACCGTTTAAAAGGCGGTGTAAATCCATATTGAGGAAATAAGCCGAGCCCATGCAATGCAGTGGAAACAATGTGTTGCATGTGAAAGACTACATCCAGGGGACGCCTCCCTTGGAAGAGTTGCCGGTCCACAGGCGGTGTGGAGGCGGGCTCGTGACCCAAGTCGCTGTTCCGACGTGCCAAACCGGAGAGGCGAGAGAGAGCTAGCGCTGCCCTGACACCCCGCAGCATCCAGCATCCCGACAGTTCGGCAGTGAGCAAATTCACCATCTCACACACACACACACACACACAATCTCATCCTGAAAGGCCTACTGGAGTTTTCTACAGCTTTGTCATCATACTATCCTGGCCCTCCCATGTTAATAGCTACATATAATCACGACACTGTTGACATGCCGGTTAATCCTTTGCAGTTCCACTTCCACATCCCCGGTACCAGCCATTGTGTTGGTCTTCACAGCGGAGGGGTGGTACATGTCCTATCATGGACTGTTTGCATGATTTGAAAGTTCACACGTGTTCAGGGCAATGCTGTCACGGCAGATTTTTACCTACATTGTGACGGAGGTAGGAGGCAAAATGCTCCTCTGATGATGATTGCAGATGATGGCTGAACATTGTGGCGAAAGGAGCCGCTGTAGAATACACTGTATGCACTTTTGTCGGAAAATCACCTCCAAGCACTGTGCAGAAGCAACACAAACAAACACACAGAGATGGTGAAAACAGGCCCAGGGTCTGTCTGAACAGCTATTACAGTGAAGCGGATAGACTTTGAAACATCAGTCAGTTAAGGAGGATTTCTGGAGGTCAACATATAAGGAGCCTTGTTTGTAAAGGCTCTGTTATTATAATGAGATAATTACTAATCTTACTATAATCATCACTATTCCATATTACAGCAGCACAGTCACAAACTGGACACTGCTCAGCCTGGACTACAGCACTGAGTTACAGAGGGAATCACAAACACAGTGAAAAGCCACAGCGTGGGCAGCTACAGCAAAAACAAGGATTCCAATGCAGCTCGCTCGAAAACTGAAACAGATAGACAGACGAAGCAACACTGTGCTGATCACGCGTTGGGGGGGGGGGGGGGGATTTGTCATCGGATTTGGCGTAAACGAGTTTGGGATTGTGCAAATTGTAAAATTAGCAATGCACAACATTCAGTCTTAGCTGGGTTAAGTACATGCATCTCTTGTACTGAAGTAAGCGACAGTCTTACCAAGAACCAGGAGGATAAGTTTGCTTACATATTTGATGCTCATATTTATATATATCTTTTTTCATTCTTGGCCTGATGTGCAATTTAATGGGTTCTTTAATTTGAGGCAGTTAAGCCAGCTCATTAGCCCCAGTGCAATTAGGCAGCTTTCAAAAAATGCAATAAAAGAAGCTGACGTGGCTGTTTTTCACACTTGGGACCTCACAAATGATGTCTTTGCTGCCATTAAGGCTCCTTAAGTGGCTCTTGCACTCTCCTCGCTCAACCGCAGTGACACTTCCAGCACCAGTCTGCCCCGCGCAGGCTCACGTTGCCTCTCTGCCTGGTGGCGGCCCGCGGGTGGCTCTGGGTTTTAGCTCTGTTGTAAAAGGGAAACATAAAGCAGCCACGTCCGTCCACAGCCCTGTGTGTGAGAGAGAGACATGGTGATCCCTTGGAATGAAAGGCGCTATATAAATGCAAGGAATTATTATTTATCATCATCTCATCTACTGATATGAGCATTGCAGCAGCAAAACCAAAAATGGAACAACATGCCACTCCAAAATTGTGTTGTTTAAAAAGAGAATGGAAGTTTACAAAATGTATATAAAAATAACAAGAGCAATACAAGATACTTTGTATATATAAATAAATATTTGTTTCAAGAGGAAGTTGCCGTTTCAACCCCTTCTAAACTTTTTTCCAGTGATGTTCTTGGCGTGGTTGTAAACACAGGTTAGAAACAGTTTTAACTTGGCCTGTGCACTTTAGGAAAAATACCTACTGAAAATAGATAAGTGGAAAAACAAGGGGGGGGGGGAAGCCAAGGAGGAGGAGGAAGGCAGCTGGAGTGAGCAAAACACAGACAGACAAACAAACAAACAAGACCGAGGAGGAGGGGGGTGGGGGGAGGAAGACAGCTCCTATTAATTAGAAAAATCACAGTGGAGCGCGAAGAGAGAGGATGCCTTCTTCACACTTGGATGGGAACAAAGCCTTTTAACGAGACTTTTAATTAGTGGCTTCGTGCACAAGAGCGGAGGGGGGGGCCCACACCGAAGCCAGGTGCCATCTGTGCCCCTTCCCTCCCTCCCTCTCTCTCCTTCCCTCCTCTGCCCCTGGGAGGCGGTACACTATGTCGTTGGCTCTACAGCCAGTCTACCCAACCTGGAACGCAGACGCGCACATGGATATCATCTGACCCGATCACTCCAGACACACACAGACACAGAGCTTAACACTCCTACACAAACACCAGCCAGGGGACAGGACTGGACTGGACAGGAACACACTCCCTCCGATTAACATTTGGATACATTTCGGTGTCACAAACAATGGGTTTTACGATGTGCTAGCCTTATTCGACGATTGACCTTATTTTGATCAGTAATTCAAGTCTACACAACAGGATAGGAGCCCTCTGGAGTCATGTCTTCTGGGGGAGAGAAGGAAAACAAAAAAATTATTTAAATCTGACAAGGAGTAGCTGATGCCAAATGACAAGCTGGCCCAAAATCTGATAGATGGATGGAATCAAGAGAAGAGTAGGAATCACTGCGAACAATGTTTGTCACGTACTTCAGGGAAGACATTTTCGACATGGCCTGATCCAGAGGGTCACTGAGGGACAGCTCTGATCTACAGGACAACATCGATGACCTCCCTTTGTACAGAGAGACGTGTGCAGGTGAAGGAAACATATTGCTGCTCTTCCTCGCTTCCCCAGTACTGTTTTTAAAAGCACCTTCAACTTCCTAAAATAATACAAAAATGAACCTTGATAGGACTTCCAAAATTTGAGTCCAACTGCTTGCACACTACTTACACACCAGTCTGAACAACCAATGGACGCAAAGCCACATAACCTCCCACAACCAAACACACCCTAACACAACCTTTATTGTTTTATTATTACAGAAACTTACATACAGTGTCCACGTAAAGAACAGACAACATGTGCCTCATTCTATATGTCTGATGGAAGACAGTGCTTCCAAAGAGAGTCCGGAAAGCGTCAGCAGTTTTAAAATCTAAAATTTAAAATCTTCAAAGTCTTTCAAACGCTACTGAGAAACTTACCTAGGTCAATGACCACACACAGTCCAAATCAGAGACCCTTTTTCAGAGGAAAGATGGGGTGTAGGAAGTTAAAAGGGAACGACTGCGTACAATGCAGAGCGCTAGTGCGTACTAATGGCTCGGGCAGACCAAGAACCTGCTGCGATGAAACTTGGTAAAAGCCTTTCATGACGAGCAAAGGCCAATCTGGATCACATTCTTCTCATTTCTGTTTGGATTACACTTGCGCTGAGTGGGAAGTGATTAAACCTCTTCAGGGAATGTACCAGTTGATTTTAAAAGCTGCCACTTCAATTGCCAAGTACCCTTAGAGAGCATTACACTGCATCCTTGCGAGAGGGTTAACTCTTTGCAAAAGGTAGAGAGAGGAAAAAAATAAATAAAAAAAAAGAAAGAAAAGGATCAAAATAAGGCTGGCTCTAGTGTGCAAACCCTTGGTTGGTCGTCTAAATGGGACCGTACACTAGAGGGCAACATAACACTCAGAAAACACAACCGAGCCAGGCTGAATCACAGGAGAGAGGGAGAGAGAGACAGTGGGGGAGAGAGGAAGAGAAATGCCTGAATCAACAGCCAAAGCATGGGGTGGATTGAAGGAACAGTTCATTAAAGCACTGCCTGGCATCTGTTCTCATTCCCTGTTGTCAATAGAATCAATACAGAGAGAAGGAGGCTCTAACTCTCACTCTCTCGCTTCTCCACTCTCCCGATCCTTCAGGGAGCCTGCCTTTAGCTCGTTTCCACAGCAACCCTAGCCCGCCAACTCAGCGACGCTAAATGAACAATAAAGAGACAAGCTGTTGCTGGGCATGTGGGAGAACGCTGCGACGAAGAAGGCTCGTCACCCCCCTACCCCCCCCACATCAGCGCCTGTAGTTCGGTCCTGGACGGGGCGATGGGGACGCCAAGATTACGCTGAGAAACAGAAGGAAGCCATTGTACTCGTGTTCTGGTCTGCTCTTGAACGGTCCCAAGGAGCTGACAACAACATGGCTGGAGAGTTCGATCAGAACACCGCCACTCTTGGTGTGTGCAGAAACCCCCATTTTCTGTCACGAATGCCTTTAAACTCAGTTTCCATCTGTGTCCCTCTGGTCCTGGTGACAGTCCTTGTTGAAGCATTGCATTGGCCTGGTCGATATACAGGAAATAAGGGAACTGGAATCAGAGAACTGGAATCCCCTCATCCCTGGGATCCTCCATCCAAAGAGCTGATGGCGACAGTTGTGAAGACACTTTGCCCATAAGCATGTTTGTGGCAGAAAACGCAGGAGTTATGAGCCAAGATGGCCTCTTGGGCCCAAATTCATTCACACCATGGATCCATTCACTAAATCGCCGCCACCACAGCCAGAACTTGACGGCGGCCAGGTCTGTGCCAAGTCTAGCAGTTCCAGGTCATTCTCCTTTAAGTTCTTCTCTGTGCCGCAAAACGTCAACTGCATGCGTTTCTGCTCCTAGATCGCACCATTAGGGCGTGGGATTTTATTTTGCTTTCACCTCACCTCTCACTCATCATGTCAATTCACTGAACATCTTGAAACCCCAGCAGAAAGAGATCATGTGTAGTAACCATGAAGGGGAACAGTAAGGAACATGTTTTTTTTATGGATTTCATTTTTAAACCTCCCCAGTGAAGCATTTACACACTATTGTTTTGCCTGTGTTATTTTGTTAAGAAATGTGACGAGCACCTGTCGATCAGAAGCAAACATTTATCCATTTATGTATTTATTTGATACACCAGGCTGAACCTCTCTATGTGACCTAAATATTCAACTATCAATCAACTGGAATGTGGCTGGGTACAGAGAAAAGACTCCCTCTACACAGCTGGACTCAGGACAGGCCTAATGGTGGCTTTTCTGGCCCGAAGGCTTCTTCTTACTTGCACACAATGAACAGCTGGCCTGCCGAGTACTGGGTTGTGAACTGCCAACTGGCGGGCTGGTGTGAAGCCGGGACCGTCTCCAGACCGGTGTCAAGAGCCAAGGAGCCGAGTCCTAAACCGAGAGTGCGGCAGCCCTTGGCCTCGGAAAGACGCTGTCTGATTAAAGAGCAAAAGAGCAAGAGGTGGCTGTGAAGTGAGGGAGGTGGGGGAAGGCTGTAAGGCAACCTGCTGCCTGTCACAGGCTGAGGAGCAGGGGATGTGGAAAGGGTCTGTCTGAGCCGTGCAGCTGGAGCCTGGTGGGGGTGAGCTTAGGCACAGTGAAATGAGCTTCAATTAGGGGTATTAGACAGAATTACAGAGGGAGGGACAGAGGGCTTCTCCTGGCTGGGGATCAGAGACTCAGGAAGCAGAGAGGAGAGGAGACGGGAGCAGGCGGCAGAGTGGGGCTATAGTCGCCACCACGCGTTGCTGACGAGATGCAGGCAGGAACGGGGAGAAGAGAAAAGGGGCATGCTGGGAGAAAGACAGAGATGGGGATGGAGGTAGTGGAGAGTGATGGAGAGAGATAGAGAGGAGGGAAGGGGGAAAGATGACAGGGTTAGACAGGGGACCAGAGAAAGAGCTGGAGAGAGAGAGAGAGACAGAGAGAGAGAGAGAGAGAGAGAGAGAGAGAGAGAGAGAGAAGGGATATGGGAAGGCCAAGACATTGCCAGAGTGGGAGGGTAGGGAGGGAATATTTCTGAGGACACTGAAGGTTAACACATTCTGGCTGACTGAACCTACGGAGAGCGGTCTCCTCACAGCACGCCTGCTCTTCTTACACTCCGAATGTTTAAACCTGGGGGGAGTCTAAACAGCAGCTGGGGAATTGCGAATGCGTGTGAACACCTCTTGAGTAAGGGGGGGTGCACGCCAAGAAAACATGGCTGCCCCCCCGGGAAGAGTGAGAGCAGTGAGAACAGAGGGGGCTCTGGCAGTAACTCCAGGTGGCGGAGTTCGATGATGCTCATTTTGGTGCTTGACGCTGAGAGAGAGGGGGATGGGGGTGGGTGTCATTATGCATGTGGCCAAGGGTAGGGGGGGTGGCGGGGTCATACAGCGGTCTAGGGCACTGTGCCACTGCAGAGGGACTGGCATCAGCAGGGCAGCCCTCCACGTGTTGGCACCGACACACTCCAGTGACAGTGCGGGACTGGGCACAACTCCGGAGATCTTTTATTTCACAGAAGCCAAAATAAACACAGAAAAACCGAACAGCTAAATGTCACTGAGCTGGGATAATAAGGATAATTATGGTTTGAAATTATACATAGATGCCAATACAAGCAACATGCGGTTTTACAGGCTTGTTATGGCATTAACATAGTGGACTTCAGACACTGGCCATAACATACATGCCTGAACCGCAATGATACTATGTGGCAGGAAAGAACACCAGAGATTAATCCTTGTTTTACATACAATAGCCTCATGAATCCTGAACTACTAGTTGTTTCATATCTTGCTACTGTGCCACAAACAAATATTAAAATTAGTTTATTAAGACTTTCCATTCATGTTTAATGCTAGTTCTCACAACAAAACGGAAAGCAAAACTACCAAAGGCATTCCTAGCTCAAAGGTTTCATTGTAATATCTCCTGGTGTTTTGGTTTACACTATTTTGTATCGATACAGGTTCAATAAAACAACCTTTTTCTTCATGAGCAGAATTTGCAATCAATGCCAAAAATGGTGTAAGGGGAAATGCAGTTTCTCAAATTCACCTCAACATTTTCAATATTTGAATTACTCATGTCAACAGAGAACAAATTATTAATTTTATAAAGCAATAATATTACATATATTCCACCGGGTGTTAATTTATTTAAAACAATGCAGAAAATCCATCAAAATATCACACCTATCACCCGCTCAATGTGGGGGAACCCCAAACATACATCAACATGAAAGGAAATCCCCTTTTTCCTTTTACAAATCGCATCATAATTATCAACGTCTATTCAACCAATCAGAGAACGGCAGCAAGGGACACCAGGCATAGACAGTTTTGAGTGGCCATATCTCTGGGATGGATTCGGTCAGAAATGTTTTATACATCATTTTCAAGCTCACACTCTCCTCTCGGATTTCAACTGTGACTCATTTTCCGCTGTCCTGGGTCACAGATTATGCCTTCAATGTGTGCATTATCATCATAATTTTCTACAACATTGGGGGCCAAATAGTGTTGAACAGATTGCGTGTCTATGTCCAGTCTTCATTTATTTGTGTATCTATCCACAGGGATGGGTCAATTCTCTCCAAGGTCTGAATCTCTATCCAAACAGCAAGTCAAGTATGGCTCAACCAGCCACACAGCATTCTTCCAAAACTTCATGAGACTTGGCACATCTTCTCAGCTGAACTTCAGTTAACTTGTAATTCCTTTTTGGGGCACACACTTGCACACATGGAAAATAAAACGTTTTAAAATGTACCCAATGGTATAAATCATTTTTATTTTCATTTAGTCATTGTTATTTTATTAATAAATAGAGATCTCAAATTACAGCGATCGACTTAACAGCGCAAAAGAGGACCGTGGCGAGCCAATCTACCTTCAAAAAATCCAATTACCAGGAAAAGTACCACAGCTTGACTGGGCTTAGTTACAGTAACTAAAGCAGGAAATTGCCTCAGGGGGCTCCTTTAAATTTACCAACAGAAGTGCGAACGGCAGCCGGAAACTAAAAATCTAGAGGAAAGAGGGTGAAGAGAGAAAGCAAGAGAGAGAAAAAAAAAAAAAAAAAGGGTTGGCCACTTGAATTTTAAACAGCATTTAATCAGACAGACGGAGAGACCGAAGCCAGATATCACACTTGGGGAGTGTGGTCAGCTTTCTAATCTAAAACAGACAGACAGCAACTCAAAAATAGTCCCAGTTCTACAGCTCACAATCTCAAAAGAGCTTCTCTCTCCTGCACTGAGCTTTCTTCTTCTCAGTCTGAGACAATTCCCTGTTAAAGACATACACTGCCTGGCTTCATTCATATTGTTCATCGTCAGGTCTTAACCTATGGACGGTGATCTTCTGATGTTGTCTACCTAATGTCCTCCTGCTGCACCAAATGCTTGGACCATCCCACCTAAAGAAACCCATGTATTGAGCACAGCACGTTCCTGGAGTGATGTCATCTCTGTGACAGGGAGAGGAATTTGACTGCAGTATAAATGGATTGGGTGGGGCCTACCAATCTACTGTTTTGAGGGAGGAAGACAATTCTTCAATCCCTCCCGGCACAGTCTCCCCTGTCGCCTACTCACTCCCGCCCCTCCATTTCCCCCTCCTCAAAGGAAGCAGACAATGTGTTCGAAGTACAACCGTCAGGATCCAATCCCATCACCATGGAGAAAGCGTGACTCATCCAGATCTCCCATATGTGCAACACTTATACTCCTCACAGGGTGTGGATGTGCCCTACTTTCTTGACGTGGCATACTTTAAAGGTGGTGGGGACCATGTGGGCCATGTCTCAGACCCTCTGCCTCTCTCAGATCACTTTGGGGTTGCCCTTACAAAACTGCTGGGTTTCTGAAAGTAACCTGCACAAATAAATGCTTAATAATATGTATATTTTAATGCCATTAACTGAAACTAGACCATGAGTTTACAATCAGTGAAGTTGTCTCCCCTTTTCCTGCGCAGGTCGCTGTTAGTTCCAGCTGGGAGAGCAACATGCACCACAAGGCAAACTATACAAGGTTACTATTATTCTTAGGCAACCATCTGTACAGCGTACCAGGCTAGCGCTTTGTAATTGTAATTCTCCTGCAGTAACGTCAATGCAGGGTCTGTGAAGTGGGAGTCTGAGATGTATGAAGAGAGAGCTGAGAATAAACTAGACAGACGGCCTTCTGAAACCTGCTGGAGTGTCAGACGAAGAAAAGCACAGCCGGCCTACAATCGATAGGGCTCTGTGCCGGACGCGCGGATCTCTTCACACGCGGCGCAGGGAGCACTCTGACGGAGCTGCCGGGCCCCGCTCTCCCCCTAGCTCAAAGTAGCCGGGTCTCTGCAGGGCCTGGACTGACAGGAAATCGGTGGGAGGGCAGGCAGGCTCCTCAGTGGTGGAAAGGAAGGGGGGGTGGGGCAAAGCCAGCTAGGCGAGTCCGGTGCTTCTCTCCGGCAGCGTGAAGGGCAGGCCGCTGGGACTGCTATCTGGCTACGTCACGACTGGCTGGGGCCGGAAGGGCTGCCTTTTGGCCTCTGAGTTCAAACAACACAGCAAAACACAAAGCCATCTCTCCCTTTCTCCCTCTCTCCGTCAGTCAGTCCGTCGAGTTATATGCCTTAGGAGCCCTGCAGAGCTGGACTCATCAGCAAATGAAAATTAGCTGCTCTTTGGTTGTGCCTGGGAGTATGTGTATGTGTGTGTGTGTGTGTGTACGTGTGTATGCAATTGTTTAGTTTAATGTCTGATAATCTACAACCACAAGTTATAAAACTCTGTGAAGCAGCCGTTTCAGAACTTCTAATCCCGGTAGCCACCTGGTCAGGATCGCAAAATCGTCCAGTAGAATCCTGCTCTGGTTTCCGTCCTCACAGGGATCAATCAATTCCAGCCGAACACGACAAAATGAACGGCTCAGCGGTGCTGCGTACGGGAGAGTTCACAACAGTCCAGTCACAGATCAAATATGAGTCTTCGCACACGCATCTCGTTGGAATAACCTTGTCAACACAGCTGGGTCGAGTCCTTGTGCCACCACTACCACGCATCCACCATCAGATGTAAATTCCTGAAGTGTGCTGCCCGAGCCCTTGGCAGTGGGGATCGTACTGCTACAGGAGCCGCTAAGGAAAGGATTTGAAGGACAGGGCCAAACCCCAACAGACCACAATTAATGCATCGTGCCTTCAGTAAACCAGTAATTTGCTTAATTACAGCTTTTGAAATGTTGAGCTTCCAAGAAGTAGGAGAATTCAAGTGCCAAATGCTTTATATCATAATATTAATATTATAATGATTAGGCACATTTATAGTTCAATAAAGTAATGGAGATCTCAGGACATGGAGCCCCTGCACCTGGGAGGAGAACCGCAGGCTGACAGGAAGAAAGGTGAACTGACAGCCCCCAAAAGCGCCATGAAATATTGATATTAACACTGGGAACAACTATTTGTACTCATCGCGTGTTTTCAGAAACAGCACAGGGAGAAAACTTTGCTTCATATGCCACAAGCATTTACTTCAATAATAATAAAAAAAAACATACACCTAGTTAAAAGCTTGAAGTTAAGTTAAAGACCTCAATTAGCACTAGACTAATACCACTCTACCTAAAATAACATTGGTAGCCCAAGACTAGTGCAAACTTGAGTGTAACCAGCCCTATGTGTTGCATAATCATGTAAAACCATTATTTCAGCTTGAAATAGCACATTTAACATTTAGGACATAAAACAAAGCAGCTCCAAACTGGTAGTGAACAGAGCAGAGAAAAACTATATGTATTTTCAGTCACCGCCATGTTACTCAGAAAAAGGTAACAAGCATGAAATATTGGACATGTGAGGATCCTGTAGTTGAGGATGCTGCAAGTAAATTGAGTTTTATCTCCATCTCCATGATGACAAAGTAGAAACACCCAGAAATGCTGACGCAGGATGCACAGCCAGCGAGAGACAGGCGTACGGACAGACAGGTAAAATGATTCGCCACCATGTAAACAGCAGAAGATAACCAATCCCTGCTCGAGATCTGCAATTCTATCTTGCACTTACGCCGATCGCATACATTCAGCCACATATGAAAAGAAAAGCCCACACACATATGCACACACAGAGACACTCAAACAGACACACACACACGTGCACACACGCAGACTCTCACACACACACACACACACACACACATAGCAGGATCTCAGCTCAGAAAATAATTGGATGAGAGGAGATGAGGGAGGACTGAGACCTTTCAAAAAAAGAGAGGGGGGTAATGCGAGAGATTTGAAGCATGTTGGGCGAACAGGTGCTTTTGGGGAAGCAGGCAGACCTGGGGGGGTCAGACAGTATCACAGCACTGGGGGACAGACTGTCTCCACACTCTCTTAACACAGACCTGACCCTCGCCCCCCAGGGCACTGCTCTACACGCGGCTCTTTAACTAATACCCCCCCCCCCGCCCCATCTCAGAAAGCCTGGATCGGATACTCTTAAGAGCACCAAACCACCCCCCACCTCCCCGTCCCCATCACTGAGGGCTGATTGAATTTAGTGTGTCACTCCTGTGCAGAGAAACAGTGTGGGTGGGCAATTAGGCAATATGTAATGTTGTCCCTGTGGAAATGGGGGGGGGGAAAAGATACAAATTTAAATAACTACAATGTGTTTAGTTTTTTCCACTTCAAAACATAATGCTGTGTATTTAAGCATTTAGTAGAGAAAAAAAAAACACTTTCCTGATTCCCTAACACTGAGCCACTCTGGTTCCCATTAATACTGCGTCTCAAAGGACTATCTCTGTATTTGTGGATATACATTTGAGACGTTGGCCTGGTCACGCATCTGCACACGTGTAATCTTTCTGCCTTTGTTTGGAGTGCTGCATTAGACCAAGGTCTTCATTAAGCAACCCCCCTCCGCCCCATTTCCAACCCTGCATTAACCGGAGACTTACGAACGCTTCATTTAAATTATTATTATTATTACAATAATTATCATCATCAGAGTGCATAAGAATGCTAATCAGGTATGCAAATAATTTGAATGTAAGGAGACAGGGAGACAGTGAGACAGTAAGAGAGAGAGGAGAGGGAAAGAGAGAGGAGAGAAAGGGATAGGGAAAGGAAGAAAAAGGAAAGAGGAGAGGGGGGTGGAGAGGGAGAGGAAGAGAGGAGAGTGAAAAAAATGGAGAGAGAGGAAAGGCAGATAGAAAGGGAGAGAGGGAGATGGAGAGAGGAGGGGGCAAGGAAAGAAAGGGTGAGCAAGAGATGGGAAAGAAAGATAGATTTTTATGGTACTCCTAAACATGGAATTGAGAGGGTGTAATTCTCTCTGAATGTGAACTTTCTACATTGGAGAGAAGGGGGGTGCGTTACAACCTATGAAAGGTGTATCACGGTTGATTTAATTTAATTTCTATTTTATTTTCTCTCTCCTCTGGCTTTACAGAAGTGTTTATTATATCATATCTTGTAAGGAGCTATGCTACTGGCAAGGCTCACGTCATGCCAAACAAAGCGGATTTAGAATTGAATCCGGGAGAGAGTAAGAAAGAGACGTTCCTTGCCTAGAGAGAGTGCCTTGTGTACATTAATAAAGGCAAACCACACTAGCAGAAGGGATGAGAGCAAGGAAGAGACAGAAATAAGCTACGTACCCTGTTAATATTCAGCTGGAGTGACGCGGCTCCTACAATAAAACGGCATTCTTTTCACTTCATCTCGAATGATAACCTGGCCTCTTTCTTTTAATAAGAGACCGACTGAGTGACATTTGAAAGCGTAAAGGACTTTTCTTCCCGTTTTTTTTTTTTTTTTTTACTATTGTTCAATCCAATGAACAAGAAACACATTAATTCAAGGTCAATGCAACATGTTTATGAAGTCCCGAAAGGCTACAGGAAGCCAGCTGAAAAGTTCACAGTGAATCGCTCTAACCTTGTTTAGTTGAAAACCCTGTTAGCTAGACAACAGGTTTATCCACAGAGGACTGATGTTGATCTATCACAACCAAACTCCTGCCAGAACCACAATTACATTTTATTGGGGAAGGAAGTTATTTGAGGTATAGGCAATGTCAAATGTTTTACAATGTATTCATTATCTATGGAATACAATATTTATTGATATATTGTTAAAAAGATACAATAAAATAACGGTCAATTACTTTGAATTTAATCCACTTGATAATTTCTTTCCAACAGCTCAGAAAATTGTTTAATCTCTAAGATCTGGGCAATTTGTGCCCATTGGAGGGGCAAAGAAAAAAATGTTTGTTACAAAATGTATTAAATATATAAATGCATATTTATTTAGTCCATAAACCAACTGTGAGAATGACACAGCTGGCTACTTACTAATCAGTATAAAGTCAAGCGAGGAAGTTTGTGTGTGCGTGTCCTTGTGCGTCTGTGTGTGTGTGGTGGGAGGTATTGGTTGCAGTCAAAATTTAAGATGCAGAGAAAAACGGTTCAAAAAGTCCTTTCCTTAAAAGCTTTCCAGAGTAAATTAAATCAATCAATAAATGTCTTTACTTTCAATGGTAGTCAGATGCAACAATTTGCACCGATTGATCTAAGCTCAAGCTCAGCCTTAGGGTATTTACTGAGATGGCATGAAAAGTGTCTGATAAGATAATATTACAGGTTTAAGGCAATAAAAACCTAAATGTAGTTTTTTGTGGGGGTTAAAGGGGACGATTTGGGAATGAGATTCTGCAAATGCTCTTGAGCAAACCACAGCTATTGCCAGAACACCATGCAGACGTCTAAAAAGAACACTTCGATATTTAAATGTGCGTTTCATTCCACCTGTGGGTGCAGGACTGCAGGATGAACGAGGGGTGGGTGTAGTCAGTGGGCAGCCCTGGTCCTGGAGGGGCTTTTGAAGGTCTCTTGAAAATCTTCATTGGTTCAATTTAGTAAATATTGGGTATTTGAGTCTTAAAGCAAAAAACTGAACATACAGAAAAACAGTACACACTGGGGCCTGGCCCACCAAACTTGTAGCAGGTTATGTCAATCGCCTCTCAGGTTTAATCTCCTGTAGGCCCACAATGAAACCTCTGTTTGCCAGCGTCATTATTTCTCGCTGTCCAGTGGAGCTGCAGACAGACCTAGAAACAAAGCAGGTTGGATGGAGGGGGAGTACTCGCTGGTATGTCTCAGGCTGATCCCTCTGCACTCTACTGCCCCCCCACTGCATGCCCCATCCATCTCAGTAGATGTGTATTAGCTTTAGGGTCATGTTAGGCTTTAGGCAAGAGTTATGTGTAAATTAGTGTGAAGATGTTTTTATATGGTTGTTAAATGACTGGCGTGACACAAACACAACAGGGCACATAATATAGGATCAGGTACTATAAACTACTGTATGGAACTGCCCTTTCACACGGCACATTTACAGGTAGTCCCAGGGCAGTCTACAATGGTCAAAAACTAAAGCTGATAAAACCCTTTTTTCCTCATTTAATATATATTTATTTTTACTGGCCAGGGACTGTTAAGCGCCGGCTTCCAATCCCCCTTCTGTGCTGACACTCGGTAATGACAGCCGACTGTAAATCGTAATTGCTTCAGAGCGCAGGAGCATTTCGGCTCGGCCATCAATACTTTGATCTGTGAAAGAGGGTTTTATGGGTAATTATGAGCCGTTCATTATAAAGTCATGAAACAATCAATGGCTGGTGGTTTTTACTGCCCGGCAGAGGAAGGGGGCAGAGATATTCGAGCAGTAAAGCGTGAGACCTAGAGGAAAGCTCTGCGGTGCCGGAAAGGAGACTCAGCACAAGACTTCTGTGATGCAAATCAGCCGTGATTAAATCTACATTGTGAAATTATTTCCCCCATCTTTTTCAACCCTAATCTGAAATGGCCAATTACTAAACTAGGCTCTGTGTTATGACCCCTGTGTACAAACTTACACTGACACACCCTACCCTTCAGTGATGCTCAGCCAACTGGGTGCTGCCTTCTGGAACTCCCAGCCAATCACAGGCAGGATTGGAGACATGCTCACTCTTGCCTTCACTCTGGGCTGAGGCCTTTACTGCTCTGCCACTCGGGAGCCCCCAACTTCGAAGTTTGTTAAGTGTGATCCTTTTAAAATGGCACACAATGTGGAACTGGAGAAATATAGTACAAAAGACTGGGATTGAATGCTTTGCCCAAAGCGTCCCACACTATTATTGGGGATTATTACAGGTCAAGGGCTGGATAAGAGTCTTCATTTATCAAAGTCCAGGTAGATGATCTTTTCAGTTCAACCACAGAACAGGCCCAGTCTCACCCAAGAGCTCTGTGCCCAGAAGTGCAGCAGGGGACGCGATTTACATTCTTTGATACCATCTCTGCAGTACGCCACCAGCTCCTGTAAATTAGATAATTATTCAATTGGTGGGAAATAAGGAACTTTAACTATTGATTTTTAATTCTCTCTTCAGTTCTAGTTCACTGTGGGGAAGTAAAGGATGAGTTACTTTGTTACTTTGGTTGTTTATTTAATTATTTTTTGAAATTTTGTTTTTCCCCAAAGAAATCAAATTCCAGAAATGATAATCACATCACAGCTCAAGATTTGCTAGTTGTCATTTCAGCAACAGCAAAAACAAGACCAACTAGTGCTTGGGTGACAATCATTTATGGCACTGATGTTCGTTTAATGAAGTCTGCATCAGAGTAAAATCCCTAATTTGTTTCTAATGTTTTTAATAGTCTTGTCTACGACTTCAGTTTTGTTGTAATGTTCTGGCTTTCACCTTGGTATACTTCTTCCTATATGGTTAAAGGCATCTCAACACTTTTAATAGTAGTTTGTGGTTGTTGTTTTTAACCATTACTTTATTTATTTATTTATAATCAGTGTATATTATGAATCTCTTGATAAATATAAAATAAAAACTTTCATATAGGTCATTTTAATTTAAAATTATTTTTCCAATTAACAAGTTGGTGTTTTCATAATTAACCGTTTTATATTACCTCTAAATGTTCCTGTAGATGCTTTCAGTGATTATTTTTTAATATTAAGTCCCCTGATTGGTAATTTTCTTGTGTACTTAATTGAATTACATCTAATGGTTTATTTAAAGCCTGGGATGTTTATCATTGGAGTGATAACACTGAACAGGTTTATCTAATTAACTTTGGTTTAATTTAATCACCATATTCTGTGTCTTGTTACATAATTTTGGCATTAAAAGTATGGAAATGGGAGACCGCGTGTTTGCACCATTACCCTGATGAAAGTAACTTAGTGCTACCCCAATGTTGGTAGTTTGACTAATTACACCCGCTGGAGTGTGAGCTTTAACGAGGTATTGCATGTCTCCCATCCGATTTCCTTCATTCATCCTGGAGGAATTTGTTCAGAATAATAAAACGCAAGAGAAAAATGAACAGGTGAAGGCATAAAATCACACAGAAGAGTTAGATAATAGGACAGATGTACATTTTGATTGATTTAGATTAAGTTTGCTTGGAAACACTCATGCCTGGAGCGCTAAAGACACACTACTCACGCCTGCTCTGACATGTCCGCCATCGGGACCCTGGCTTCTGTGGCACACCGCCATCTCTGGCTGACAGCACTGCAGAGCTTATTAGCATCTGCCCAGCTGTAGGGGGCGCCATTGCACGGTACAGTGACGAAACCCAAGTTCAACCCCATCCAACCCTGTGTCTGTGCCCCCCGTTGACACTGTCAGTAATGACTCCACCCCAGACTAGACTACAACTGTGCTCCAAGCAGAGGCCTTCAACAACTACTAAGTAAAGGCTTACAGATCCACAAAACAACCCTGTAAAAACCCCACCCCGCTTCTCTCAAGTCTCCAAAGGCAGCGTATTTAAAGGTTGACGGGGCACACAATCTGAACGCTGTGAAACTCGGCCGAGTCCTCGGTGA
Source organism: Amia ocellicauda (assembly GCF_036373705.1). Taxonomy (NCBI): domain Eukaryota; kingdom Metazoa; phylum Chordata; class Actinopteri; order Amiiformes; family Amiidae; genus Amia; species Amia ocellicauda. The sequence goes on from NC_089856.1 coordinate 5,273,105, forward strand.
TGGAACGGGTTGGCTGGGATCCCATCTCTGTTGGGCCCCCCGTGTCAGGGGTCAGCCAGGCCTCTGTGAGAGATCCTCAGCCCCCGCATTGTAATGAGCCCTGCTTCTGAAGTGCACACAGCCTGTGGGCTTAACAACCCGCTTCCCAGGGCTAAAGGTTGGCAGCACTGACTTAAGCCGGCGCTGCCGAGATGGAGAGCTACAGTGAGCAAAAAAGGGAGAAAAGAAAAATGAAGACAAACAAAAACTCTTGGGCTTCATCGCAAGTGGTTTATTTTTTTTATTAAAAAATAAACAGACAGGCCATATCTGCTTCAAAACAAAAGGCCTTGGTAATTAATTGCGACAGAATAAAATAAAACATATGACGGCTTAATTAATGCTCAAGTCTTTCTTTTGCGCGCTGTTAATTGGGGCTTGAGGGCTCTGTTGCGTGGAGAGTGAAAGGGTGATGCCAGAGTTCATTAAAAGGTAGAAAACACAACAATTATAACTACAAAAACACAGCCCTGATGGCATTGCTTGCTGTACTGTGGTGTGTGCTGCAATGTTTGACTGTGTGCAGATGAGTTGCTACACCAAAGTGAAAACCTGAAAGTCTTCAGGGCTGGAGCAGTCAGGTGGGGAAGAACATTATGGAGACACAGGCTGTAGTGCACAATGTCCCATCAAAGAGAGCTGCTGGATACGAAACCTGGTCTCTCATCGTAAACATGTTGCAGAAACTGCAGACGGCATGAAGCAGGGAAGACGTATGCTTGGAATGTCAAACAGAGATAGAGAAAAATCAATGCATCCGAAAACAAACAAACATATGTGGCATCATTGAAAGAGTGAAAACGTTACAATGGCAATGGGCCAGACAGATTGCATGAAGAATAGATCAAAGACGGACAAAAGGAAGCGATTGAATGGATTCTTTGCTAGCGTGACATGGAATAGGGACGCTATAGATCGAAGTAAGTGGAAATAACTTGGGGAGGCTTTGAATCCATATACACCTCCACATATATAGGGCTGTCAGCATTGTTTAAAACTAATAACATTCTTTTTTAACACAATTATCCACGTTTCTCTATTCTGAGCGCTCTGTGCACCCGTAGTTGAACTACAGATGGAGAAGAAAGGTGGATTAATGAGTACCACAACAGTACCTTGCGAGAGACTGTTCTCATTCTCAGGTCATGTGATACAGGAGAGAGCAGCATTATCTTCTGAAAATGTTAACAGACAAGTTTGTCCGAGCAACTGGTTCAGTAAGAAGAAACAGCTGACCTGCGGTACTGTGGCTTTAGTTCCTATACTGAGCTTATGCCTTTAAAAGTCTAGTGCAGTGCAGATTTTCTTTGAACTTTATTCACTTTTTCAGTTTAGTTAAATTAATCTGATGATTAACTGCATTTACAGGGGACCTCTTTCAGTACAATTATAATGAAGCAGCAGAAAACTCTTGAGACCACGGCAACCTCTTGTGAAATTTTTCTGTGTGACAATTTTGTACTGGATTGCGGGAATTGTTATTATAACAAGATTTAATTGAAGGATTTCCTTGGGATGATTGTAGACCCATTCTGTTGGAATTACACTCATATATAATGTAAATGTTTTATATCATTTCAACATGTGATTAAATATGCAATTAGTTAAAATTTGTGATTAATCCCATTTAATTTAAGTTTGACAGCCCTAATATATATATATATATATATATATATATATATATATATATATATATATATATATTCATATCCATCTCTCTCTATATATAGAAAGTGACCATTACATTATAACATATAAATAATACATTTTTCAAAATATTAATTTTTTTAAATAACAGTTAAAAGATCAAGAAAAAATATGATTGCTAGTTTTTTTTTTTTTAAATGTATATATAGACAAAATCAATTCCACATTCTGAGTGGTTGTTGCCAAGACTGGTCAAAGAGATGATTCATTTTTGGAAAGCCTATAAAAAGATGGACTGACTGGCACTGATTGTGTTTCTTGTCGAGTTATTTCAGAACTGCGGGTCTTTCTTGACCCACGAATGCTTGAAAGCTACATTCCAGTGTTGTGATTGCATTTCTGAACTGTGAAATGCGCCTGTCCTCCACTTCCAACTTCTATTGCTGGGATACAGACAGACAGACACATGAAAGTGCCGATACTGACAGATGTAGCAACATGTCACACAGTCACTTGCTTTTTTAAATATGTAAAAAGATAGAAAACCAAAAATAAAAATGTAAATTTGAGTATTACAAATATTAAAAATCATCCCTTTAAAAAGATTCCAGGATGTCACAATGAACTAGGGTTCACATTGGTAACAGAAACAGCAGTTTTAAAGGATTCATATAAATACCTTTACTTGCTTGTAACTGAATTTCCAAATTATGACTTCTTAAAACCAAAAACAAAACAAAACATGGGCCAGTAAATCTGAGTCTATTAAACCTTGCTTATTCCAAGTTCAGTAATCGTGTGAAGCCCAATACATTCAGATTGGTTTTGAATATCCAATTGCTTTCAATTTCAATAATAGCAATAACCGAGTATATCATCTATGTATATTTTCTCAAAGGGTGGAATAATTAGAATGGTTAGGTAATATCAAGTTCGAGCAAAACGATAACCTCCTTCTGCCCCCACTTGACGGCTGGGGTTGCTTTTTGGTTATTTTTATGTCAAAGTCGGTTTTCATCTCCCAGTACGCTTAAAAGATATCGCATGTGACACGACAACAAAAATGTATCCGGGTGCCGGATTTGGAGGCCTCTGCGTAAAGAGGAGATTGCCAGGGGGTCTGGGGAGTAGGAGAGCGCCTGGGGTTGGCATCATCCCACTGAGACTTGCACCAAACTGACAGCTGGAGAGGCCAGGAGAGCTGTAGTGAGGTGGGAAGGAGCCTTTTGGAGTCTTCCCCTCCTTCCTTCTCCTACAACGTCACTTTCAGCTCCTATTGTGCCGTAGCGTGTTTCCCACTGACTTGCAGCCCACTCGGAGAGGAGACATTAGAGATGAGCGCCGTCATGAATATTCACAGCCTGTCTGCCTGCCTGCTTTCTGTGGGCAACGCAGGGGAATGTTTTGCCTACCTGCCTGCCAGCCTTCATACACTGACCCCCGTTTTCTCTCCCTCCTCCATCTCTCTCCGGCCCTCACTCTCACCCGTTACCCTCTGACTACCCCCGTATTTGTCTCAATCTCTCTCTCCTTTCAATCTCTCCTTCCCTGTCACACCACTCCATTCAATTCACACTTTTTATTCACTCTCCCTCACCTCCGTTTCACCCTCTCTCCCCTGCCTGTGTTTCCATTCTCTCCCCACACTCCTTCTTCCTGTCAGTCACTCTTCACCCTTGATCTCCTGCTCTACCTTCCACAGTTGCTCGTATCCCATCTGCCTCAGTCTCCCTCCATGCACGCCTCTCCCTCCATCTGTTCCTCTCTCTCAACTTCCTCTCTCCCGGGAGATGGCGGATTGGGCTGTGTGTGGCTCTCACCCCTGCCTCCTCAAACTCTGTAAACTCTCCGTCTCCAGCTGCCTCTCCACAGCTTCTCTCCCACCAGGGAAACCCACACACTCAGCCACAGACATCTCATGCGCACAGCTGAGGCAAGGCAAGCTCGGTGTCTCCAGCCCCGGTTAATTTAAGAGGACTTTTTTAGGAGATCACTAGACCCCCTCCTCCTGGATGCATTCACCCCTCTCAACTCTCTCATTTGATTCCTGCAGTAACAGCATCTCTGTTCATACCAGAGGGAAACGGGGAAAATATATGTATATAACTTTAAATATCACAATCGAGTCAGTTAGTTATTTTACATTTGTTAAACAGCAACGACATCGTATATTAAGAAAAAAATAAGATTGAACACTGGGTGGAAACCACACAAAATAAATGTTTATTACAGTTAAATAACTATTATTTACATCTCTAACCAACACAGACGAGATGTTATGTTTTTCCCCATGTTATAGATCTATGTAGGATGTAGATAAAATACTTCTAAATCTATCTCCTTATTTATCATTATCTTGCAGTAGGAAACGCAATCCCTGCATATTGCAACCAGTAAGCACCGTGACTCACGTTCTTGTTATAGTTTTAGTTTTATCTTTTGAGCATGTACATCCGTGAGGAGTCAGTCTTTGTCGAGGCCGCCCCAAAAGGTTTCCAATCATGTTGATCCACAGCATTTCATTTCCAGGTTTACTCCAGCAAAGCTCCCGCACTCTCATCTTCCCATCTTCTGTGAGGTCTTCTTATTGGGCATTGTTCGTTTCTTGGATAGTACCACTGTGACCAGTTTGACTGTTTTATGCTTCAGTACTGCTGGGAGGTTCCAGAACTGGTCATCTGAAATATTTGTAGAATACCGTTTTATTTGGTGAAGTATTTTACATTTCAAATTAAAAAACATTCATACAAATTTTAATACTTGTGATTAAATTTTTTTAAAATCAATTCTTAAAATCACTTAAAATTTTAAAAATCTTTGTGATTTAACAAAAACAAAATACTAAACTTCAAATAAACAAGTGCACAAAACAACAAAACAAACGTGATTAAAGCAAACTGCTACCAACATAAAAGTCAAATACATTGAAAATAACTGAAAATGCACTGGACAAAATAAAGAAACAATTAAAAACAGTCCAATGCATTTAAAATTAAATCCAAAACGGTCAATGTATTTGACAACAGAATAAAACTAAACTAAACCAAAAAAAACCTAAACAATTAGTGTTTTAAAAACAACTAAATCTTTAAAAACAGTTAAAATTCATTTTTAAAAGTCATTTTAAAAAGCAATCATTCATTAAAGGGTTAAAAGATCTTGGACTCGGGCTCCAGCAGGGGGAACTGACCGTCCCCGGAGGTGGGTCCCATCATGGGATCCTGAGCTCCCCCAGATCTTGTATATGCCAGTTCCTAAAGGCTTCCTCCTTGCCCCTCTGATGGACCTCCAGATTGACGTAGTCCCTCACGAGCACCATGCCCCTCCGCGCGATGACAATCGGGTTCAGCTCCTGCTTATTGAATAGACAGATATTCCGTCCCTCCCACAGGGCCTGCTTCACTGCGCAGACGACACGCCACCAGCACCTCAGGGTGGAAGATGTTAATCCCCTAGCTGGACCATATAAGATCTGCTGGGCGGTCGCCCGCGCAGGAACGGCAAACCTGTGGAGGAACGGAGAAAACAGGAGCCAGACCCTGTAGGCGGAGGGGCAATCTCTAAAGATGTGAGCCTCCGTCTCCTTCCCCAGGCAACCCTTATAGGGGCAGATGTCATAAGGGGCTAGGCCCCTTCTGTGCATGAACACTCGGGTGGGGAGACACCGACTCACAGCCATCCAGGAGACATATTTCTGCGTATTTGTGAGGCAAACGTGCGTAGTGTTAGCCCAGATAAACCGGCAGGTTTCGGGAGGGAAATCTTCTATCCGGCTGGTCTCCTGGGTAGATCTCATCTGGCTACAGATGGTTTTATAATCCCAGGAGGCCAGCACGACTTTATGGAGGCCTACTTCGAGCGCAAAGGCTCGGAGCGCCCTGTAGAACGGCGGGGGATCCCACGAGTGCGGCCCGGTGTTGTCCATGGCGCAGAGGCCGAATGGTCTCAGGCTGCTGGCAAAGTAGAAGCGGTTCATAAAACTCACTTTCTTGCCAGCAGCCTGGATGTTCTTGACCATGTAGGCCAGCCCCTGCGCCTTTATCAGCCGCACAACGTCCGGGACCCCCCTGCCTCCATCCAGGGTACCCTTCACCATTTGCACTCTCTTCAGCCTCTCCATTTTGCTCCCCCAGACAAACCGAAATATAATCCTGGTCACTAGTTTTGTGACGTCCTTGTCTGGGGGGAAGATCATTCCTACGTAGAGGAGTATCGGGAAGAGGATGGCCTTTACGACCAGCACCTTACCGGCCATCGTCAAGGTCCTTGTGCTCCAGCCGTGGATGTTTCTTTGGACTTTAGATAAAGCCTCCTCCCAGCTCCGGGTGCCCGTGTTGGTCCCGTCGATCGTGATCCCCAGAACCTTGATGGACGGCTTCACAGGGAACACGGTCGGCGGGCCCCGGCCGACAGGCCATGCTCTGGAGAGGTAGACCTCGCTCTTGGCCCTATTGACAGCGGCCCCCGTCGCCCTGCAGAAGCCGTCCAGCAGTTCCTCAACCCTGGCCATGGACGGCGTGTCCGGCTTTCAGTTGCTCTCCGCCGGAACCCGGGAGATGGAATCCTGTCACCCGGACGTCCCGGCGGATCGCCTGCATGAACGGCTCCAGACAGAGGACGTACAGCAGGGCCGACAGGGGACAACCCTGCCGGACCCCCGACCTGACCGGAAATGGTTCGGTCAGGTGGCGGTTCACAAGGACCCTGCTGCTTAGACCGCTGTAGATGATCTTAACCCACTTCCTCAGGCCAAGAGCAAGACCCATCCTCTCCATAACGAGCTGCAGGTATTCGTGGCCCACTCTGTCGAAGGCTTTCTCCTGGTCCAGGCTGATTAGGACCAGGGGAAGCCCTCTCTCGTTCGAGTAGGCCACGACATCCCTGAGCAGCATGGCGTTGTCGGCCACCGATCTCCCCCGGGCACCGCAGACCTGGTCGGGACCCACGACTTGAGGGAGTGGCCGCTGCAGACGGAGCGTCAGTGCTTTGGCCAGTATCTTGTAGTCGGTGCACAGGAGGATGACCGGCCACCAGTTCCTCAGATCCTTTGGATCTCCCTTCTTATGAAGAAGAGAGAGGATACTCCTCTTCATAGAAGGGGCCAGTCTACCCTCTCTGTACATCGACCCCATGACCTGAGCCAGATCTTCCTTAAGCACCTCCCAAAAGATCTTATAGAATTCAGCAGGGATCCCATCGGGACCCGGTGTCCTTCCAGAGTTAAGACTCTTCATCACCTGGGAGAGTTCAGTGGTGGTGATCTCTGGATCCTCCTCCGCCTCCTCGTCCCCCTCGTTGCGGGACTCCAACAGGGACAGAAAGTGATGGATCAGATTTTGATCCACCACCTTCTGATCGTACAACTCCCTGTAGAAGTCCCGCACCACTGTCTCAACAGCCTCTCTGCCCTCCACCTCCTGCCCCGAGGAGTCGATCATGGAGGACATTGCAGGGCGCCTCTCCTTCGTTTTCTTGAAGAAGAAGCGGCTGCACTTCTCGTCATCCTCCATGATGCGGACCCTGGAAAGGACCTTGATCTTTTCTTGCTCCTCCCGATAGAGGGCGGAGAGACTAATTTTGACCCGGGCCACCTCCTCAGCTAGGTCGAAGCCTCTGAGCTGTAAAAGACTCAGGCGCTGGAGGCGGGCATTTAGATGGGAATATCTCGCCCGCCTCTCGCGAGCTTTCCGTTTCCCCAGCTGAATGAAGTAGCCCTTGGTCCTTTTCTTCACCATCTCCCACCACTCTATGGGAGAATCAAAAAGGTCCTTCAGGGTCCTCCACTCCTCGAGGCGTCTGCTAAAGGTCTTAATAACACGAGCGTCATCGAGCAGAGAGGTGTTGAGCTTCCAGACCCCAGGCCCCGACTCCCGTGTGCTCGGAATGAGCACCTCTGTCGTCAGGAGCCTGTGGTCTGAAAAGAAGACCGCCTCCGAAGACATGGTGGTCCTCTCCAGTGGCTTACTGAGGAGGACGAGATCTATCCTGGAGAAGGAGGAGACAGAAGAACTCACCCAGGTGAACAAGGGGACCAGGTCCCGACCTGCGTCACAGAGTTCAAAGTCCTCCACGAACGCAGCCAGGTCCCTGCTGGATCTATCGTTGCGGGGCTTACTCCGGTCTACATCCCTCAGAGCACAGTTGAAATCACCTGAAATGATAACCGGTAAGGTGCCGATCAGGAGCGGGCGTAGCTCTCTCTGGCTGGTGGGGGCATAGACATTGACCAGCCTCAATACAGCCCCCTTGTATTTAAGGTCGAGGCTGGCCAACCTGCCCGCCTCTATCACCCTAAATTTTTTAACTTCTACGAATGGGTTTTTCAGGAGTACGGCAATCCCGTCCGCTCGGGACACATTGGACCCTGACCAGAAGAAATCACCTAGGGTCCAAGTGTCCCGGAGATCTTTATATTCTTTTTGGAACGGGATGCCGCACTCCTGTAAACAGATGATGTCTGCTTTCATTCCAGCCAGAGAGCTTAAAACATCGGCCCTCTTTTTCACCTCAGCAATGCTCCTCACGTTTATAGATATAATTGTTAAAGCCATAATGGCAGTGAGGGCAATTATCCGCTCCGTAACAATCATGTAAAAAACCCTCCTCTTCCCCACTTCTCTCTTCTCCCTCACCTAGCTTAGTGCTCGCACCCATCATTTCAACCATTTGCCTCACCGCTTGATCCTCTAGGAAGACTATGTGGGGGGCTCGGCTCCCACCACCCGGTAAGGCTGGCGAAACTCCACTGGGCTCAGGGCCCGCAGTGCTGGAGGTTCTCCCTGGTTCCCTTGTAGCCGAGGCCCGACGAGCAGATGGCAGGGCAGAGGCCTTGTGTGCGACTGAGGAGAGGACTGGATAGACCCCGCTAGTCGTTCTTTTAACTAAGGGTGGGGGAGGGGGTGGTTTCTCCCTTCCCGGCTGTCTGTTGCCGCAGGCCTCCTCCCTCAGCGCCAGTGACTCTGCCATTGCGGCCCTGAGGTCTTCTTGGCAGAAGACACTGGCGCTGACTCTCCTCTCCTGAGGACCCGCGGCTCTCCCACTACTGCCGGGAGGGCATACCTGTCCCCTCCCCTGAGAGGGTCTCGGTCGTGGGGCTGGAGGGATGTTACTATTTTGGGGCCTGTCCTCCACCAGGCTGCCCACTGGGGGGAGTGGAGAAGGCCCACAACTCTACGCTCGGAGTGGGGCGTGTAAAACTGAGAGGGGGAGGTCTCTGCAGCGGGGGGAAAGCTGGCAGGGGGGGAGAGCCAGCAGAATTGAACCTCTTGCTCTTCGCACCCCCCCCACCCATGCTCCTCTTCTCCATCCTTCTCCTCTTCCCCGCCACAACTGTCCACTCCCCCTCTGCCTCCACTTCCGACCCAGAGTCGGAGAGGGAGCCTATGAGACTCCTGAGGACTGTTTCCTCTCTACCCCTGTCTAGGGGAATCTGCGTTAAAGGAGCCTCCACTTGGTTTTCTGTCTCTCCACCACCCCCGAGGGCCCGCGCCCTATTTGCATAGGAGGAGGGGCAATTCCTAAAAAGGTGCCCTCCCCCACCGCACAGGTTGCAGGCCCTCTCCTGCTTGCAGGCCCTGGTCAGATGTTCTCCGCCGCAGACCTTGCACTTCATAACAGTGCAGACTGCGGCTAAATGACCCAGGGCCCCGCAGTTCCTACACAATTTGGGCATGCCATGGTAAAAGACAAGCCCCCTATTTGCACCTAAAACTACGGTGCTCGGCAGGTGGCGTACTCCGCCGATGGCGGCCACTTCCACCTGCAGGCGCACCTGCCACCGTCGAGCACCGGTCCAAACCCCATCCTCGTCATTGACTCTCTTGCTTTCTGACAGGATCTCACAGTGTCTCCTCAGCCATACCTCTACATCGTACTCTGCCACTGCTTCGTTATAAAACTGAATAGTAACAATTTTAATTTCTCTATCAGTCAGGGCGTCGACCACAAAGTCACTCAGGGGCATACATTCTTTTTTCTCTCTATAGATATTCCAAAAACACTCCAGCACTTGAGGGTTCTTAAAACTCACCTCAAACACGTCCCTAGGTCCAGGCAGTTTCACCACGCAGTTCAGCTCAGAAGGGGTGAAGCCCAGGCCCCTCTGCAGCACGGACCTGCTGAACTCCAGCCGGGTGAGGGCCGCGGTCTCGGCTCCAGCCTCACGGCTGAAGCGCACCGCATTGTGGCGCCTCACACCGGCGGTTCGCTGGGCCATGCTGCACTTTCCTACCTGGGAAAGGGTCCAGAGGCTCTCAATCCGGAGGTCGGGGCAAGTCCACCTGGCTGGGGAGCAGCTTCCACCTCCGGGGCTCTTGCAGGGAGCGGGCCTTGCGGGGAGAAGTCCAGGCCCTGGCTGCAGGAGGCCTCCCTCAGGGACGTTCGCCGATCGGCCTGGTCGGTCCCTGGAATCCGAGGCCTCTCCTGGATCCTGGCTGGTGACGTCAGCGGGGAACAGTCCTGGTCAGGCCGGGCTCTGGGTAGATGGTCGGCCGGGCTTCTGGATGGGACCCACTCCGTGAGGAGTCCACCGACTCCTCTGGCTAGGTCCCCTGTCGCTCCCGGTCCTTCCCAATCTCCGCTTGCCTCGGCCTCCGGACCGCTCCAAGGACCCAGGACTCTACAGCTCGGTCAAATATTTGTAGAAGCTGAAAACCTTTTGTTTTCTTTGGTCCGTAAAAGGCCTGATTAAGTGAAAATCAAGAACCCGAGAGTGCAGCTGGAGCAAAAGCCGGAAGACCTCTAGCCCGGGCAATCCCGAGTGCACCAAACTCCAGTCAGATCTGAATCCGGAGGAGGGAATATATTGTGTTAATACGGCACGCCAGCATGCCCTTCCAAACACGGCAACACAAAGATGCCAACAGGACACCTGGCGCTGCCTCCTCCTCTGCTGCGTTTATGCGCCACATCCCAGATCCCCCTTCCTCATGCTGATTCAGCCTGACTGCAGCACTGGCGGATGAGAAGCGCATCTCCGTGCCCTGCTCTGTAGGCCCCTCCGCAGCACACGTCTCTTTAGCTCAGGCTGTGATAGCCCCCGGCGGCCCATTCTGAGGAGGTCTGACTGAAGGCCACACTCCCCTCCCCTCTCCACAACCTCCACCACTGCATCCCCTATCCCCTCATCCTGCAAACCAAGCTCCGACAACTGACTGCTTCGCAATGTTGCCAAGATTCCTAATCCAAAGTGGCAGGGCCTGGGGGATTGTGGGAGCCACACTCTATAAACTCTGCCCTGTATTCCCTTCTCCACATCTCCCACAGAAACCTTGCTGCAGTGTTCCCCTTCGTCCCCAGTTCATTTTACGGAGGGAGTTTGGATCACTTGCTTCTGGCCAGTTTGCTGTTGGTCAGCTACCCACTGCTGCTTTGGCGAAAAACACAGAGTGGCAAGCTGGTTTCACAAACAAGACAGGAGAAGACTTCTAGAGCAATGACAAAATACCCCTTGTTATCATGGGAGAGAGGGAGGGTTTTCAAAAGCCACATGCCATGCAACTTAGCCGAGATCTCGCATCCTACACCAAACTTTTTAAAGGTCCTAATTGACTCAGCTTAATTGTTTTCACCTGAAAAGGTTGCAGTTGTAACAACTGTGCAAGTCACCGAAAACGTTTCAGTGTTTTAAGACTACTTACCAACTAATTAAACTCATTAAATGGACTAAACCTTGGTTTACACGACATCGGAGGAAGCCTGTAGGCCACACACAATGGGGAAACAACTCAGAAATAACCCTCCAGGTGCAGGCATATAGGCTATATATAAGAGTACTGATGCAAACACCACTTTGAGCCATTTCACATTTTGTTGATAAGCCAAGCCCAGCTGCTGCATGATTTTTCCACTCTAAGTTTGAATACTTGTGCATTTACAGACGGGTGACAAATTAAAGGAAAAACCTGAATAAATGAGTGGGGGAACATAACGAAAGCAGATGCCTGCAAACAGGTGTACTGCATGATACAATTAAGCAATTAACATCCTTTCATGCTCTGTGGCATGTATAAAAAGGCTGAGCAGGCCCAGCTGACCTCGATTTTGGATCAAGATGGCAAGAGGAAAGGATCTAAGTGACTTTGAAAGAGGGGTCATTATTGGGGCACCATAGGCACTGGTCTACAGAGATGTGGAAAAAAGTGATCTGGTCAAATGAGTCATCCTTCACCATATTCTCGACAAGTGGGTGAGTGAAAGTGTGGCGACACCAAGAGAACGGTACAGGCCTGATATGAATGATATGAAATAGATCAGTTTGGTACAAAATGACTGCAAATCTTTAAACATAGGATGGACTGAACTAGAACTACCTCCACACCACTGAGTAGAAGGCATGGTATTAGTGCTTTGTATTTACTGTTATTTAAAAAATAATAAGAAATAAGAATCACTATGACAGATAGGTGATTACACTTTGTGATTTTATTGACTAGTTCTCCCTGTAACCAAGTCATTTTGTTTGTTGTTAGTATTGATATCAAATGGAAAAAAAAAAATTGGTACAGGGTTGCAAGATGGCCGACAGCAGTCTTCCGGTGACTTCTCTTCTCAGCCACAGCCTGACACTGAGGGAGCGCTATACAGAAGATACAGACGAGCCTTTCCTTCCCTAGCACGGTCTAAATTTATCCTGCACTTTACGTCCACGCGTGTGAAGATCCGCGACAGGAGAGAAGCGATTAGAATCGAGCGAGTCAGCACAGTCAGAGACGAGAGGTAAGGTGCTAATTGCTGATAGGGGAGACGTCAGGTGTGAAGTTTCTCCAGACTACGAGTGTGGAAGGATTGGCAGCTTGTGCCGACTTCACTTTATTTATTCATTCGGCTTTCTTAGGTAGAAAATAAATCCACAAATAAATCACTCTCCTCGCCTGCCTCACAAAGACTGGAAGCAGAAGGAAGGGGATAAAACGTGACGCTCTTCCATCACGACACCACATCATTTTCAGCAGACGCACACACACTGAAGCAAGGTCTCCATACTGCCTGCTCAATGGGCTCGACAGCTGTCTCAGGACGCTGGGTCTGCATTTCGTACTGAAGCAACCCTCAAAGGCTCACGATTCAGCATTTCCCACGGGCTCCGAGAAGTAAAACACGAGCATTGAGAGTTTCTGCCACGACAGCGCCCTAGAGCCCGAACAACGGCCCAAAAACCTTCTACGAGACGGCACAACGGGGTGCGTACAAAGAGCCTGTAAAAATGTGACGGTGCCACTGCAATGAGACCGGAGAGCCGCAGAATTTCCATTGTTCCTTGAGCTCTTAATGATTGACTCAATTAGGTGACCTGACGCATAAATTAGCCCTCTTTCCCAGCCGCTGTGGATTGCAAATGACCCATAAAGCCTGCGAGCTCGTGCCTCTCAATGATCGGGAGTGAGGTTCATTGCATTAGGCATTTATTTTCCGTCTCTCTCCCTCCTTCCCTCTCTCATCCTACACCCCCCCCCCCCCCGTTTTGTTTCAGCCTCCTCCGTAACTGCATGTTTCAGAAATAGCATTGAAAACGCGTGCCGTGGTAGGTCTTGGAAAGTGTCCCTGAACAGCACGTCTGTTCCTCAATGCAAGACAAACTCCTGTCAATTCTCTTCACTCCAGAGCTGACACTGTCTACACAACAAGCAGCTGACAGCACTGTTTATGGGATGCTTGGCTGCTGATGCCAGAACGCTCTTCTCCAGATTGCCTCGTCTCTGACAGTTGCTCATTACTACTCCATTGAACTGGGAACATCTTGCCTCTTTTATTTATTTATTTTGCTTTTGGTTGTGTTTTTTCACACCATTTGTTTTTCTTACAGTTTTAAAGGTGTACCGTGGGGGGTGGGGTGGGGGGATAGTTTACACAACTGAAACAAAACCGCAATCTTTTTCCACACACGGGTTTAGGTTCATGTTTACTGGCCAGGGGGCTCTGGTTTAAAACTGGGCTGATGCAAAAGCGATTACTGTAAGAAGCCAGAAGTATTCAGCTCCGCTATGCATACATGGCAGCCTTCAGTGCACAGGACACGGCGGATCAGATGTGCGATGTAAAATGTCTCTGTGCTAGGCTGTTACCATATTCTGTTATTTATTGTAGCCCGGTTAATATCACCTCAGATAATTTCACAGCCCTTTTACGGTCAACGTTTTTCAAAAACCACATGCCGTGCAACTTAGATTCCACGTGGAATTAACTCTTTTAATATGAAACTTCTTTGAAAAAGTTTCATGGTAAAGCAAGACCGACTGCTAAGAAATAAATATTAATAAGCATGTGGAAACCCTCTGCATATCACATTTGTGAATGCCAGTCAAAGCTGCTTGTTGGGATTTACAGTTTAAAATGAACCAATGACACTTTTTTTGATGAAGCACCATTTTGTACAGCCTGTCAAATGCCATGTGGGAGCTTTGAACGATGGATTTTTCCAGACCGTCCCCCACCTGTGAATAAACATCACAGAGAATACAGTACCTGCCCTTTCCAGGATGTCAAAATATTGGGTCACAAGAGAATCAGTCTAACACAGAGGCTGGGGATCTTACATCTGTGTGCAGCCAAGCTAAACCTTTAATTTATCAACACTGACAATCCTGCATCAGTCAAGCAACAGTGAACAAAATCTACAAAAATCAAAACTATGTATTGCAGAGGAATCGTTACAGTGGTTTGAGATGTCAGTGTGACAGTAAACAGCAGGGCTGGCTTTGTTTTTATCTTTCCTCACCTGAGGGGTTGTAATATCTACAATAACTACTGTGGAGGTCCTTTCAGTTAATTACATCACCATACATCGAAAAAGTAATGCAATAATTTCACCATTAATCATAGATATTTTTTTAACAGTGGCATTGTTTTTTTTTTTTTGTTCTATTTTCATGTGAACAAAGGCAGGGTGACATAAACTATTTATGTCACCACCCTTGTAATGTCAACAGTTGTGTCTGCACAGTAAGGGTGATACTAACCAGGCTGCTCAGTATTCTCCCCAGTTTTCTGGCGTTTTTACTTTTCTGTTTCGATTTTTGATTTTACAGTTCTAGGTAATAAAACGAGATGGGGTAGTTAGGGGGTTCCTGAAGGGCTACAGGGCCCTCTTGGTTTTTGTTCGTGCCAAACGCTCAATTGCACAGATGACTCAATTATGGGATTAATTACCCTGGATTATCGTGGTCTTTAACCACATAAAAATGGAATCTGCTCTCTTCAAACCCCATTAAGGAAATGCTTTTCTTGAATTTGAGTAGAACTAAAATAAAAACAATGCATTCTCAAATTATTACTACTGGACCCTTGTGTACCATATAAACTACATTGGTACTATAGCTAGCATTGCTCCAAGATCTCTGAAACCAGAATTGAAATGTTAATGCAGCCGCTTTGTATTTTAATGATCCCAGAACACCGAGACGTTGCCTGAATGTCCCCCAGTGACTCCAAATTAAGAGTGTTTTTGTTTTTTCCTTTTCTTAATTTATCCACAGCCCCTGTGTGATGATAAGTGCTTCCTGATCTCTGTCTTGAATTTAGGCCATTGTCTGCATTGCTGATTTACTGCTAACCTGAAAAAACATTTGCTAAAATCAACAAATTAGTCTTCTGGATTAGGGTCCACAAGAGGATATATTCCACAACATGACACTAGAGATTGACATGAAATCAGGACTGTGGGAAAGTAATATTGTTCATTTTTATGGTATGGTGTAGGATGGTACAGGAGTGAAGGGAGTCAGATCGACTGGGACGGCCATACAAAAATGCGAAGATTTGTATTTTTGTTTTTGCTCTTTAAAGCCATTAAAGACCCCAGAACTTAACCCTTGATGCATAGATTTATATCTACACTGTTTGTTCTTTTAGCCAACCAATGCTAGATGTTTTAAAATTGTCCAAGTGTCACTGATCAGACATTTTAGATTTTCAACTGCACTGAAGTTCGTTATCGTAAATTGTTATGGTGTATGTCAGCTACTGTGTTTGAGAAAAGAAGGAGGGATCTGACCAATCAGAACTTGTGTTGGTCACATCTGACACATTTCCATTGTAACAGATGTATAAAATAGAACCACTGTAAAGCTAAACTTGTTTAAGACTCTTTTGCACAAGCTAGGTGGCGTACAATTGCTATGATGCATGATACACGTGGGAATATGATAGAGGACAGCTACAGTTATTCAAATGATATTTTAACACATTTCAGTTTCAATGTAGACTAAACTGACATATCCTATCCTATTTTTTCCATGTGTATCTATTCTTGGCTAAAAAATATATATATTTTTAAGAGATTTTATAATACCCTATACACACAATTTTTAACTACAAATTCTAAAACATCTGTACAAATAATAGTTGATCTCTACATTTACCAGAGTGGATAGGAATTCAATAGGAACACAACAAAAACATAGCATGTGGCAGGACATTTTGGACAGAATTGAAAATGACTTTCTTCAGGAGGCATGGGATAGGAACATTTTCTAACCGGACAAGATAGGACAAATATGAAGTTGCATTTCCATGTCATTCTCTACAGGTGACTATACAGCCAGCTATTTGCAATTAACACGACATTTTACTCAATAAGTAATCACTTCCAGTTGGTAGACACTGGGACAGAGGTACCCAACTCCTGGTATCCAGTGTTAATGTACATTTCCTCATCTAACTGATTGCTTCATTGAATCGGCTGAACATGTTCCCAAGTCTTAATCTGCTGGTGATATAAATGCACCAATAAATCCTACTGACCGTGGCCCTTCGGGGTCAGATGTGGGCGCCACTTCAATTTAACCAAGTATTTGTTTTTTTAAGACAAGTTGTAAAAAGTAAATTGTTAATAGGGTTTGGCTGTGATTACTGCAGCACTTCATTTTATTTTTTGGCACATGCAGTTATGTTAAAATCACAGTGCAATACAATATTTGATTCGGTTGGATAGAAAAACAGTAATTACATTGCACTTAATTTGAAAGAGTTTGTTCACACAGATATCGTAACTGATTATTGGATCCATATATTACACATGCTGGCACAATGGCAAAGTGCTTAAATTGTGATAAGTAATGTATTACTAACAAAGTCATTTTGTATTACCTAATGATTAAAAAAAATATTAAACCGGCTTACCAAACGTTTCCTATAGACAGGGACTCTGCGTCGCCGTGTTTATGCTTAATCCAGCCATTTCCTCCACCTGAACAACAACGTCACCTTTTACTTCCGTCTTTGAGCCGCGGTGCATTGTGGGATTGCACGGAGTTGTTTACATGATTGTGCGGTTCCGTTCTGACCACATGGACCACAAAACCTCTGCCCGTCTAGTACAGTTCATCAGTGTCTGTGTTTTGAGACAAAATAAAGAAAGACTCTCAGAGAAGCGCTTATACTATTAGTGGGCAATTATACCGTGTTGAGCTACCAGACATTGCTTGAATAAACACAACGTTTCGCTTCAGTTGTTTCTAAATTAGCTATCAGTGTCTGTGTGCGGAAAAACAATCGCATGCTTTTCGAGGTATGTCAACATATGCCAATAGCTCCCATTACACTGGGAGCACAAACACCACTAATCATACAAAATAAAAAAAAACACGAACGATTTTGCGATTCGCACGCCGCCTACTTTAATGTAACCTAATGTAAACAGCCGGCTGATTTCAATACTTACTTTCTTAAAGTACTTCTACATTATGAGTTCGCTACATGAAGTAATTAATTCATGCAGCCCTTTTGTTGTGCCTTAACACAAGCTGTGCATTAAGACATCGCTTATAAAGTTTATGCTAAAAGGTTCAAACGCACCCGCTGCTGCCGCTTGGTGGAGGTGAGTGGGAGGTTGGCCAACTGGAAGCTAACCCTGTGTGGGAGTGCTGCGCTACTGTAAAACGCACAAAAATTAAAACGTGGGAGTTTACAGTTTCTAACAAGTTAGTCTTTATTATTATTATTATTGTTATTATTATTATTAAACATTTGCATTGTTAAATATGTATACATAATCTTAAGCAATAAAAGAAAATATTGTTTTCCCTTAAATGCTTATAATTTGTTTAATGTTGGCCTTTATTCCTTTCAGGGACCTGTTATGTAACCATTTTGAAATTGAAACAATTCGATTTAGAATAGCTTCTGAATTTATAATAACTTAGTATTTACTTAAAACAAGTTAAATGCTGTGTCTTAATTGGGGATAACTGTACTTAGCTGTCAACAAGTCACCATTATTTTAGAATAACATTCATAAAAAAACCCAACTAATATTCTTTTGTAGCACACCGCTTCTATCAAACTATCCTTTCTGCCTTTTTTTTAAACATTTTAAATGTAATTTAGTAGATAATCCGTTTTCTTTTCCTCCTGCCTAATGTAATGGTAATGACTTAATGTACATTAAACCTAGCTATTATGCAAATCAGTTTTGGAGTGCACAAATTCCAAATAACCTCATTTGTGTCTCTTTCCCCTGCTGAGAATGAGGGTCTTTTACGTGGCTTCCAAACGAGGGTCCTGTGACTTCAGCTGGCCTTCAGCGTGCGATACAGTGACAGCTGATAATAGAGAGGTGTTTACTGCACTCCAGACATTCTAGGCTATAACACACAGTCAACACATTATTAAAGATTTACAAGGAAAATCCTCTTAACACTATAAATGGCATGTAGCATCAGTCTCATGTAATGTTTAAGATTCAGATACCAATTTTTATTACTTTATTGCCACGAACGCAAAGAATAGACACATCCTGTGTCTCCAACAGTAAAGAACAATATCAACACCACCAATCTTCCAGGTGGCTCACAGTAAAGAAACAGACACAGATGGCCTTGATTTTATGACTTTTTTATTAATATGTGCTGATATAGAGGTGATACACACCTGCGATCACGCCAACGCTCGGTAAAACAACCCCTTTGGCCCAAAGAGCTGGCAAATCAATAAAAAAGGTCTTAAATAAATAAATAAATAATAGATCAATAAATACATAAATAAATCAATAACTTAAATCGATTGTAGAAAATGGCACGTGCGGTGCCCAACCCCCTGTGGCACAAAATCACTCGCAAAACAGATGCCCAGAATCCCTGCCAACTGACGCCCTTTTCTCCCAAGTCTGCCCCTGCATCTGGCCCTACCCTCTTCCTGCAGGACAATGCTTTTTTTTTCCCTTTTCTGTGCCACCTTCACTGCTATATTAACATTGTCACCATTGTCACTGTTCTCTTCCTGCCCCACTTATGCCGCCCCGGTACCCCACCCCCCCACCCCCACCCCCACCCCAACCCCCACCCCCTGCCCAGCAGAAACAGTGTACACCAGCGGCTTTCAAACTGGGGGGCTGGGAATCCCTTTGGGTGTCTGCAGAAAGAAATAAAGAAAAAAAGTCTGGTTGACAACACGCCACCAGAGAAAAATAAGCGTCTCTAGAACATTCTCCATCCCTGCAACCATGGCAGCTAGTGTAAAAACTCCCTGAATAGGACCCTGGAGATTGAATGTACAGACAAGTGGGCCTACTCTTTGAGTTTGCTCCCATTTAACTGAAACGCCAGTGTTCCACTGTATGCACTGAAGGCATGGAACTGGTCGAACTGTATTAGTGTGTTGGATTGTTCTGTTTAGTGGTGGATCATTGCCTGTTTTTTTTTTTTTTTTTTTTTTTTATAAGGGCACCTCCGCCAAAAACATTTGAGAACCGCTGGTTTAGACTGAAAGACAACTATGTACAGACAGACAGACAGCAATATCTGACACAGGGTCACTTCAACATTCCAGGCACAGCACCCATAGATATATCTTTATATTTATATATGTATATAGCATTTTGACAAATAACCAGAAGCCAAAAAAAAGAAAAAGTTATTTCATTAGAAATCTATAGCAAGTCAATTGAAATGGAACTTCTTTTTTTAAAAAGAAACAAAAAACATCCCCAACCCAACCACCCACCCCCCAAATCCCTTATATGTCATTATTTGAATTCAGATTTTGTTCCTGTTCTGACAGAGCAGTTGCAGTTTGGTCATTGGCCCTTTGACAGAGAATGCTCATTCCAGATGTTGTCTCCAAATAAACACGTTAATAAGTAAATTAATACACAAACATACACAGACTTAAATACACAAGTTTCCAGTCTCCCAAGTAAAATTCAAAGGATGAGCAGTGCCACCTTGCTGTATTTTGTTTGTGTGTTGGTTTGTATGGCGTTTGAGGTTTGCCCTGCCTTCCTAACTAGCTGCTGGTTGAGCCGCGAGACAGGAACCTCGGAGAGGAAGGATAACAATACCGCACTCCAGCGATTTGGAGCCTAGAGGCCACACTGAAACTCTTCTCCAACTCGTCTCCCCGCTTTGATGAGTATTTTCTCATTTGTTTGCTTTCCTTTTTCCTTGGTGGGTTCAAAAGGTATTAATAACGCAAGAGGACAGAGTAGCACATTAAACACAACATTCGGATATGTCACATTTTATCAACCGATATAGCAGGGTCATGGGGGTGACATAGATTACATCTTTTTAATGGTTTTGTAACAATTGAATTGGCCAGGGGGCTCTATCAGACTTGTCTCTATTGGTTTAACTTACAGACAATGCAGTTGCGGTCTTAATCTTTTTGGGTCCAACGAGGGCAAACTATAAAGTTAGTTATAGAATACAGAATATAGAAAATTAATATTTTTTCAGTTCTGTGGGTTAAAAACGAAAGGGAACACTTTTGTTACTCTTTTTTGTAATTGTTTTTTACTTTTCCCCCTCTCACACATGGGGTCCTTATCGGCTTCTGTCTATCTAGCAAACTTCTTAAGTACCCGTAGCGGGAGGGACAAATGCACATCGCTTGAACATGCTTCAGACCCGTGTTTCTGGACTCTCCTGAGCGCTCCCCTGTGGAGTGGAAGTGAAGGGACTTACTGTTTTGTAAGATAATTACTTCTCTATGTTTTTTTAATGATGACAACTTTTATTTATTGAATTGCTTGCAATCTGGTTCCCCCACTCCACTGCTTCTACCAGCTCCAGATTACGGGTTATTGAATGCCGTTGAAAGCAAGCACCACCACCACTACCACTATAACAAAACTGTAACTGCAATGCTGGCTGCTGCTGTGTGGATCTCATGCAGAAGCACTCTGATTCTCCAGAGAGAGGCTGCCAATGACTGCTGCAAATCAGATACTGGGGGGGAGGGAGAGACGGAGAGAGAGAGAGCGAGAGAGAGAGAAATAAATATGGACTGCAGTCTGGGATGGGATGTGGGCTAGTGAAGTCTTTTAGCAGACACCTTTTACTGATGGCAAGGTAAGCAAAGTTTAATTTTCAAAAGCTTCTCAACCCAGGATCAGGGCTGGTCTTTCCATCAGTCCCACAGGGGCATCAGGGCAGAGGTGGCTTGTGGTTTGTGTTCCAAAGGAAGCTCCGAATTCCTAAATTACTTGACATATCTTCTCATTTTGGCTTATTTAGGATATTCCTATACATATCTATATACATATACACATATCTATATATATATAACTGTGTGTTTGTGTGAAAAACAAACAAGAAGATTGCATAGCAGATGGAAAAGATAGACATCTGTGGATTGAGATGAGTGGAAGCCATTTGGGGAGGCCTTCATCCAGCAGTGGTTCAGCAAATGCTGATGCTGATGATGTCTATATATGTGTGTGTGTGTGTTATTATTATTATTGTTTTATTGTATTAGGTTTTACAGCTAATAGCTTAATATATGCTGTTTCCAGAGACTGCCTTTAACGATCAGTCACCTATCATTTTGCCTGCTCAGATAACTGGCTCAGTATTTCTGAATCTCTCTTTACCAAAGCACAAACATCTGGGAACACATTTGCCTCCACCCCATTAATTTTGAGCCAGTGAAGTCTATTTAAAGCTGATTCAGTACCGCGGTGCAGTGAGCAATAGCATCTAATGAACTGACCCAGAATCCGGGTCCCTTCAGCACTGCTTTAAACTTCAGTGCTGAGGGGATGGGGATGGGGATGGGGGGGGTCTATCCGAAGCAGCCTGGAAAGCAAGAAGTCAGGTAGGTATGGTGGGGTGATTAAAAGGAGAGTGGCAGGAAATTATGAAAGAGACGGGCCACTGCGGACAGCCTGATCAAGACTTGAATTACTTAAACATAGCATGGGGATCAAACAGACCGGAGCGCTCTTGGTACAGCCAAGCCCGCCAGTTAACAAGGACGGATGTTTTCATTAAAAGTCCCATTGCCTGCGAGAGCGATGGCAGTTCCAAAGTGCTGAGAGCCTGAACAGCTTGAATATGACACTCTGAGTTCCCTTAAGCTAAAATAAACCGCATTCTCGGGAGCAACGTTCTTTCAAGAGGCCTTAAACTTCAGTCGTACCGTTAGTCATTATTGAAAAGGACAAAGCATTGCACAGTAGATTGCAGTGGGGGGGGAAATATATTTTCCTGATGGAGATTATATTAGTTTTTCTGTAAAGCATTCTGTATTCACAACAGAAAAGTGATAGTTACTGACTGAATAACTCAGGAGAGCTTGCTATTTAGGGATTTTCTTTCCCAGGGTGAGAGACTGTTTGCCAATTGCTGCTGAAGCCAGTGCATTGAAGTGGTTTGATTTAAGAACTTGACACAGAAGAGGGAAATTGTACTATAGTGATAATATAGTGCTAGTCAGTCTAACTGCAGCTAATTTAGAGAATGCTGAGAGTCTTTTCGGCAGGGCTTTAAAACGGTGCCACCCTGACGTGAGTCCTAAGTGCGCTCGAGAAATAAAGGCAGAACAGCCAGGATGGCGGTCCTTTTGCTTTTATAAGACCCTTCCCCCTGGCTGAGGGTGGAAACAACACTGATCCGAAGGTTTAATTAAAGGCAGAATCGCTTCAGTCAAGCGCCTCCTCTGATCCTTGCATTTGCTATCAGCACAGGAACAGCCGAGGGGGGAGAGGAAGTCCACAGTTAATACAACCCCATCCCCAAGTCAGTTCTATCCTCGCATCTCGTCAGCCGCACTGTGGGGTGGCGGACAAACGTCTATATAATATACACAGAAACACTGCCCGACCTCCTTTATTGCACATACGCCCTGGCCAAGACCCACCTGAAAATCCCACCTCTTTCCTGTCACCATCAGGGTCAACACAAACCTCACTTAAAAATGACAGCTGTTTAACGTGGCCAAGTCACAAGCTGAAGGGCCCACTTTCTATTTGAATCATCACCCGAATGTCGTCTGGAGAAAGGGTACTGGTCAAATAGAAGAAGAAGAATTTAGGAGGAATGCTGATCCTCTGTGTGACTATTGGTCCTGATGACCCTGTGTAGATTGGGCTAAAAACCCCTTCAGAGACAGACTTGGCATTTGTACCTTATAGAAGTGGTGTACACAGACGTACACAGACATACACACAATAAATCAATTAAGATAAATAAAGCACTGCGTTATGGACTGAGGTGTGCATCCTTCATGAAGAGCAGAACCTCCCCAGCAATAATCGCCTCAGCCCTTTCTAATACCTGCCCCTGGATCAACAGCTGCAAAGCTGGACCCCGGTCAGACTCAGCCTCAGACCTGGTGAGGCGTGGATTAGCTATAGCGCCCCCTGGAGACTTTGAAGCCAACCAGCACCACAGCCCAGATTCGAACCTGCGAAGCTCTAGGCTGTAGGATTCGTAACACCAGTTTTGTGATTTTATTTGTTGCCTGTGGCCGCTTTGACGGGACCACTTTGGCCCATACAGCGTTTCTGCCAGGGTCTTTCCTCAGAGAACCGACAATCAGCCTCACGAGAAATCCCCTCGTGTCAGCAAACATGGAACATGTTGAGAGAAATACATACAGTTCGAAAATGTATTGATAGCCGCTATCACAAGTAATTGAGGATAAGAGACTTTGTACGGACCCATAGAGAGCTTCCTTCATTTTGACCCTCCGTACAACTAGGTTAACAATAAAATAAACAAATTAATTAATTAATTAAACACATAGACATACATAAAAGGCATTTCTCGGACCCCTACGTATCACGAGTTTTGGGAGAGCCCCCTGATCATCTCTGAACCTCCCTAGCACAGCCCAGTCCAGTCCGGTGCCTCCACACCAGAGTTGGCCAACCCTGGGCCCAGAGAGCCGCAGTATCTTGTGTGTTATTTTGTGTGTTTTTTTGCAAACTGTAAACTACTTCATTGATTCAATTGTTGGGCTTAATGAGTCCAAATTACTTCAAGCGATTGATGATTTCCAGAGCCACGGCCGCCTACAACAGGAACGTGCTACGGCTCGGCCCTTTGGTAATTGGCAGGAATATGGGTGATATCTTTTGTTGGCTCAACGTGCCTCTTTTTCCTTTTGTTAGGTTATCATCCTATAATTTCTCCAAACTCTGGCACAATGATTTCCCCTCTTCAAGACAGGGTTAGTGCGTGCACCTATGTTACAATGGGTGACAGCTTTTTGATAAGATTACCAGAATAGTTCCCTCTTATTAGGCAAATGACTTAAACGTAACAACTGCACTGTCACACAAGACTGATTCTGGTATAACAGGCAATCTGAGTGTGAGGGAGACAGGGTTAATGATCACAGGGAAAGCTGGCCGGGGTAAGGACCAGGTTCCTATGACTCCCCCAAAAGTGGAACGTAATTTGTAACTACGATTAAAATCGGTTGCGACTATAGTTATGGTTGGGCTGTTTCTCTGGGAAGAACACAGACTGGCACAGATCGTCTCCATTTTGGGATCTGTCTTTTTCATACTGGGAACAAAACCAGCCTGTCGCTCTGATATGGGTTTGAAAGTGGGCAGAGACCGAATACAAATGTTCAAGGACAAGAAGGGGCACTCCAGGTTTACTCCCCACCCCCCCAAACACCAACACCTAGACTAGGCCTCCTGCAGCTCCACACAACCCTCTTGATTGGCAGTGAGAACAACCCTCCCCTTCCTCTTCCTCTTACCAAGCACTTCCTGTTCGGGAATGTCAAAGGTCAAACATTAACAACATGTAATGGAATATATTACATAAAAACTTGTGCCAGGAAGTTATTTTGTTGTTCGTTTGATGGATTTTTTTTTTAGTTTTAAGTTGGTTTTTGTTTTGTTTTGTATGTAAAATCATTCACCTTCTTCCTCCCCCCTCCCCCTCTTCTTCCTCCCTCTATCTTTCTCTCCTCCACACACATTGTACAGGGTTGGGGATAGAGCGAGAGAGAGGGAGGGAGACAGAGGGAGAGAGAGAGAGAAGGAGAGGTGTCATTCAGGTCACAGACTCTACATCCTGTTGTTTTTTTTTGTGCGATACAAGAAATTTGTTCAATTTTTTTTTAGTTTTTTTTTTCTTTCGGTTTTCTTTTGATCTTCTATTTACACATTTGATTAGAATAATAATCAGAGTAGTAATAACAATTAGAATCCCCTCATGATGATGAATTGTCCAGCTTGGTCCATCGCTGACCTGTTTATTTTTTCTTTTGTTTTCCCCCATACATGTAAAAGGGGTCAGTCTGTTTTTTTATGGGGTGGGGGGCAGGTGGGGGCAGAGCAGAGGTGTTGGGCGGAACAGGAATTACTCCAGCGATACCAGTTAGTAATCCATAGGTCCTTGAAAATGGGCAGTTGGAGAATCCTCTGGTGGGACTGATTGCTGCAAAGCCCCCCGTGTCACCCTCCAGTCCAAACTCGATCCTGAAAGTTTGCCTTCCCCCATCCCAGATTTGTCCCCCTACCCAGGTTTGAGAGTCCCGACGTCTCCTTTAGGATCCCTCAAGGCAAAGATAAGCAGCTCAGTTTTCCTCTGTGTTTAGCACTGAGTCTGTCCGGAAATAATTTTTTGGCAACGTTTAAGAGCTTTTGGAAATTCTATGGTATCGATGCGTCCCATCTCCAAAGAAAAAACAAAACAAGCAACGTAAGAAACGACAACGAGGAAAATCAGGGGAAATTAAATAAACAAATTAAACACATCAAGGAGGGAAACTTGTATTTCAGTTATCTCTGTTCCTCCTCTGACCCCCACCCCACTGGAAAAGAAGACACAGCCCCAGTCAAGAGTGGGGGGGCGGGGGGGTTAACTGAGGGGTGAGGAGGGCTCTGTGGGGGGTAATGTCTGTGTGGGTTGTGTGTGTGTCTGTGCTTGTGGCTCAGTGGTTTCAGGGCCAAGAAAAAAACAAAGAGGGAGGGCGGGGAGACAGTGTGGCAGGGCCGGGAGGAGGGGACAGTCGCTAGAGGTGCAGGAGTGGGGGTGTCGGCTGAGGCGAGGGACCGGAGAGATGCCGACAGGTGCGGTCCGGTGTCGCCGTTCTTTGCTCGGGGAACGGAGGAAAAAGAAAGGAAAGAAATGAGAACATAATCCTACAGAGGACCCTGGAAACACAACCCACACCAGGAATAATAAGGCAGTGCCAACCCAGTTAAACCCCGCCCCATCCTGTGACCCCACCCCCCGTAGTGGAGAGGGCTGGGGTAGGGAGGGGGGGGTGGGGCTTGGGGCAAGGCAAGTGGCATCGTTGTCCAGAGCTAGCAGGGGAGAGTAGGGTCGGGTGGCAGGAGAGGAGAGGAGAGGCAACGGGGAGTGTCATGGGGGGCTGAAGTGGGGTGTGTGTGCGTCTGTGTGTTTGTGTGTGTGTGTGGACTCGGGGAAGGGGAGGAGGAAGTGGGGGTAATATTCCTTAGAGAATCTTTATCTCTTTCTGGACAGGGGGCATCAGAGACTCGTGACCAACTGCATCTGCCCGTCCCCTTCGCTCATGCCCGCCTCCATGCCCACCTGCACCAGGTAGCCCTCCCCGCTGGGCCGACGGGCCTGGGGCTGGTAGAAGGTCTGCATCTGCCCCCGGGCTCCCAGGGCCGGCCGCCCCGAGCCGTAGTACAGCTCCTCGGGGGGCTGGGCCGAGCGGGGCACCACCTCCAGGGGCTCGGGGCTGCTGTCGGGGTAGGGCGAATCCCGCAGGTTGGTCATGCTCGTGTAGAGGGAGTCTCTGTTGGGCGACTGCAGCTGGCCGTCCAGGCCCTCGGTCAGCTCGCCGGTGTAGCTCTCGGACTCCTCGGGGTCGCTCTGGTACAGGATGGACTGTGCTCTCTGTAGCAGCAGGGGCTCCTCCAAGGCTTTGTACATCAACTCGATGTCGATGTTCTCCTGGGGCGCGTCGGCCGCCATGCCGTCGTCCTCCCCCGAGCCCCCGCCCTGCCCGGGCTCCCCCAGACCCGGCACCCCGCCGTGCCCCTTGGCCAGGCTGCCCACTCTCTCCCCGCCGCCGCCCCCGCGCAGGTTGTTGTGCACCAGCTCAGAGATGATCATCTTCTCGAAGGCAGCCGCGTCGCTGAGGTTGCGCCGGCCGCCCAGGCTCTCGGTGCCGCGCGGGTTCAGGAGAGGAGGCGGGCCCCCGGGGCTATCCGAGCCACTCCCCCCTCCTCCGCCGCCTCCTCCTCCTCCTCCGCCACCTCCTCCACCGACGCCGCCTCCGCCTCCTCCTCCTCCTCCTCCTCCTCCACCACCCCCGCCCAGGAAGTCGCAGGCCCCCGCGCCCCCCGGGCCCATGCTGCGCAAAGAGTAGCTGTTATTGAAGTTGCCGTTGAGGGGCAGCGTCTCCATTCCACAGGTGTCCCGGCTCTTGGACAGGGTGCTCTCTGGACGCACACAGGGAACAGAAGGGGGTTGGAGGGGGAGCAGAAGAGAGGGAAAGAAAAAAAAAAAAAAACATAAGAAGTAAATTTAGGATTTCTCTAGCACATCTGTTGGTTGCAGTCTTATTTGCTTATGCTTGACCCTCAGGAGCCCAGTGTGAGTGAGGGACATGTGTGGCCTATACAGGGGTCTGCTAAATTGAGATAATACATTTTTGGTCAATGTTGGGAACACGTCCATCACACTGGGTTCTGAAGCTTAATGTCCTATTCTGTGGTGCGTTTTGTTCTGGCCAACACATATCTTCTGATGTTACAACAATGTCTCATCCCTTGTATGTTAATGAAAGGGCAATATGATTCAAAACAAGCTTGTTGTGATTCTTTGCAAACTGAAGACATGCTTCCTATATGGTGTTAGTATATGAGCCTTTAGGTTGAAAAAGATCAGAAAAACAAAAAGCAAAAGAGAAAAAGTGGAGATGACGTACTCGGGTCTCGGAATGTGCCTGCACGATCCGGGAACAGCGCCGGGAGAAAAAGAGAGAGAGAGAGAGAGAGAGAGAGAGTCAAGTCAGTAAGACAAGCAGGCAGGCAAATCAAAGCTGGCACTGGAGAGATTAATAAGTAATCACATGGTAGAATAACAAATGCGCCGTGGCAGCCCAGCCAACCCAACTGCCAGTTCAGCACAAAACAGCCAGGAGACCACGAGGAGAGAGAGCCTGAGAGCCACACGTCGACTCCAGACACGCTGGATCGCGGCGTCTGCACACTCCTCTCCCCTTTCCCATCTATCCATCTTGGTTTACAAGGGTGTCTCTTCCTTTTTGTAAAATAAAGAAATGGTGATTCTACCATGTACATAACGAGTACCTACAATATTGATGAAGAACAAAACACAGCATAAGAAAGAAAGCACAAAATACACTGCATACATGCACACAAAATAATGTATCTGAGCTTGATGCGTGTTGAAGTCCCAGAGAGATGCAGAAATGTGCACACGACGTTACTGTGCAACAATCACAGAACATTAACAGCTGAGGGGTAACACGTTATGTCACCTCGGTTTGCATTTCTCCTTAGTCACAACCGCAACGCAACCAAAACTACAACCTCACACCACACTGCCAGAGACTGTGTGTCAGCTGCGATGCTCATTTGCAAAATAAAAACATGACGCCTGCTTTTATTTTGCAACTGTAATTAAAATGACTGTAAAGCGCACGGTGGCTACCTTGCAAAGAGCGTTATACTAAATGAAAACTGATTGATTGATTTATTTAGGGAAGCAACAGGCAACGGACTTAATAATTACTGTTAATCATTTCATATCAGACTACAAACAAAGTCATCAAAAATGTATGAAAATGGACAGTTAACCGACCTGACAGAACGCACTTTATTATTGGTTGAAGTGGACATGGACTCAACATGTGAGGAAAACCTGACCCAGCCAGCCACTCTGAACCACAGAAAGTGGGACCAACATTAAGTGAACCGTGCTCTTCCCCTCCTGGTAGCTCCCAGTCCTACTGTCCATTGGGTAAAGAGAGCCACCTGAATACAAACCAGCTATTGCTGGAATGTAATACACAACTGGCGCTGTGAGCAGATGCTTTCACCAGTTGCGATTGCCTGATTTGGCTGTTTTGACCCTCACTCCGTTATACCCTGGCTATCCAAAAAAACAGAGATCTCAGCTGGCACAGGGATGCTGGGATCTACGTACACAGCTTTTCACATTGAGATCGGCATTGACACACAGACAAGAAGACAGAAGAGCCCCTGAACACCTGGCTAACGCCTGGCTTGCAGACCAGTTGGCTCCAGGATTCACGTGTAACTCCAGGCAGAGGCTTGGGAAATCAGCCTGCGGGGGGACGGTTTTAGTGACAGGGATGCTGGGCGAGTTTCTCCAGCAGGGAGACTGAGCGCCTGCACTCTCTCACTCCTCTCCCTCTCTCTCTCTCTCTCTACACTTGGAGTTGAATGACAGCATAGCTAATGGGCACTGTGTAAGATCTAATGCTCCAAATGAAATGCTAATAACGGTCCTATCTGGAATGAGATTTTAATAAGCGATCCGGCACATCTAGCCATTTCAGAGATGTCATTGTAATTAATGAGCCCCGTGGCTGCAATACCCGGCTGTGACCAGCAGCGAGTCGCCTTACGGAGACAAGGGAGAAGATGGGGAAAAGGAAAAAGAAAGGAAGACAGAGCTGAAGGGAAGATGCTGCGATCTTCAGCACAGCTTAACTCACTCAGCGTGGCTTCCAAGACAGAGGATCGTTGGACAAGTTGGGTTGTGGCACATGTGGTACCCTGTTCATTGAATTCCAGTCTAGCCGAGCGTTCAATTCTGTAAGGTCTCATACTGCAGTACAGCTGGGCCTTACTGGTATGCTTTCATTAATATAATAAAGAAAAACTGTCTACATCATTTTGACGACAGACTAGTCACTAGTGTAATTCTAAATTAAAGTCTTCAGAGATTTCACTATACTGTCACCTTTTTAATATAAACAAGAAAGAAAAAAACAAGTAATGGCTAGATAACGGCCTCTCCAAAGCACTGGTTTAAATATATACTTTTTATTAAAATGATGATGCTCGGGTTTTAATGGGCATACACAAGGATAAGTCTAGACACTGCACCGCTATAATGTGTTTTATTGATTTGATTTGCGTTTTTATCGCAGGGAGCCGAGTTTCACTCTTTACGGTTTGTCAGCAGGTCAAATTGAAATCCAACTTGATAAACTAGACTTTGGACACGCTCAATAAATAAATAAAAAAGTTAAAATACTGGTAAAAAAAGATTCAAATGATATTAAATGATTCAATTAATATTATTTTTTAGGATCCTTGGCCTAATGTCTGCCAAAATGTGTTGCTGTCATATGAACATGAATTTGACACAAAATGGTCTTTTGTCAATTGATTTCATGAAAAGATTCTGTCGGTTTTGTTCACAGGAGTCACCTTGGGTAGGTGACAGCAGAAACAGCGGAGAGAGCCACAGATGCAGATTGAACTGGCCCTACAACATTATTCAATGCACCATTATGTCAAACGCAACGACAGGAAAAAGACGGCAGCTCCCCCGTCATATTTTACTGAAGTCTGTCATCAGATGAGAACCGATCGTAATTCATGTTTGCATCCAGCAAGAACGGACTCCGCACAGGAGCAGGAGTTTTGGTCCGGCTCTGTGGCAGTGCGGTAGGTCCCTTTTGTTGCTCGTATGAAGTTATTCGAAAGTCTTTAGTCAATCGGCTTTACTGACAACCAGGAAATGAGCGCGGTTACAAGAGAAGTAAACAATGTGTCCACATGTGGGATCTGCAGTAATAAATCTGCGCGATTGCAATCTGCCTGCCAGTGGAGTTATTGATAAACAAAGTAATTTCTTCACCGCATCTCAAATGGAGGCTCATACGTCTCTGTCCAGCTGTGAGGCAGAGACGACGGGCGCCTATTCCCCACTTCTTCCAGAGCGCCGCTGTCGAGTGACTTTTAATTAGAAGGCTTGTATTTAATGTGAAGCTTCCAAAGAAAGAAAAAAAGGAGAAAAGGAAGAAAAAGATCCAAAGAAAAGCACTGGCCGTGGGGGGGAAGGAACCCAAAACAAACTAACCCACAAAACAGAATCAAGGCTTGGGGCAAACAAAGAACTGCAGGAGGGATCTTTATATCATCAGGCAGTTAATCGTTGAGCTGAATCTATACGGGGAGGCGGGGGCTGGAGAAGTCATTATAAACGCCATGGTTAAGGAGCCCAGTTGAGCTCTCCTGCACTCTCTCTGCGCTCCTTGCTATGCTTCCGGGATGATACAGCTGTAGGTACAAAAATAATTAAAAAATGAATGTTTTACATTGTACTCGACCAAAAAGGCCACATGAATGCAGCACAGCAGGTGATTTCAATCCCCCCCCACAGAGCATCATTTGATTTTGATCTTTAAAATCTGCTCTTTAATCACAAGTTAGATGCAGAGTTGGAGTTACTAATTCGTAGCCTGAACTGAAAAGCTCACCGAAAAGTTCCGCTGATTTTCAATGACTCAAGCAACATCAAAAGATTTTCCCCAAACGATTTTTCAGGGCTATGCAATCTCCACCAATGCTGCTCTGGTCCTGTCTGTTGGAGCAGTGATGGTTCTGCACTGCGAAAGGCTCTCTGGCCTACTTCACTTGAGCGTAATTGAAAACGACAGGTGCCAGGAAGAATCTCGGCTCGTGCCAGGCTAGAGCGGTACTGATTTCGGAGGGAGGGAAAGAGCTTCACGTTGAAGGGGAAAGAATAGTTAGGGTGTGCAAAGCTCTGTCCAGGACTGGATCTGTGGCCGAGTCATGAAGGAAAGAGATTGCGACTGACGGCTCGGGGACACGCGTGTATATATGTGTGTGTGCCTATAGTGTCCCCACAAATCAGTGGTGGCGTGGTCAATCACAACAGATTGCATGGAAATTGGGGATCTGCACAAGTGATGTTAAATTAGTTTGTAACATTCATTTAGACGACGGCTGGCAATGAGCAAGGGTGTCTGCTCATGAGAGTCAGGAACTACAGTCGATAGGTTGGTGGTGGTGCGTGGTAACATAAAATAGTCAATCGGTGAACACACGAGTCATCTCTCCTGCGCTCTTACGGAAGAAGCAGACAATTACCGATGCCATATTGGGGGGTGTAAGTAGCAGGGTCTGCAAGATACTGCGACTGTCAGCCCGACGCGTGGAAGGAGCTGGTTCTGACTCGCGGGCAAAACCGTTGTTAGCAGTCACTCGGAGCTGCCACGCGCCACAGACGCCGCTCAGACACACGAGCCGGGCTGTCAACAGCCTCGCAGGGCTGAGACACACAATGCGCAAGCTGTTGCCTGCTCACCAACTTGCTCTCACCAGACACACGGAGAGAGTGGGAGAGAGGGGGGTGGGGGACTAAGAAAACATGCTTAACTTTTGTGTGAACACTTGCAAGACATGAAAAAAAAAAAATTACATCTTCACACAGACTGGCCATTTTTAAATAAACGCTCATTAAGCACAAGGCTTCTGAAAAGATGCCGCTGGCGTCTCTCACAAACAGACATGAAAACAAAGCAGTCTCATTAGATGGGGGAAGCGGGGGGGACTTTAGACTAATAAATTGCTAATAAACACAAGATCCACTACGGAGACATACACAGAGCTGGTTGGGGCTGGTTTGGGTTTACATTAAGCCAAAAAATCAGCACAACAAAATGTAAAAGGAATTATTAAACAATCTAGCCAAAACACCAGAACAGTGTCATCCAGCCGTAACACTTTCAAAGAAGTCATGACACTACCTCCACTGTTGTGACTTTTTACCAGCCTGGAAACGTTGTGTCATTGTGTATCATACACTTAGATATCCTGTAATAATAAACATAAGCCTTCTATCTACAAGGTACAAGAATTGGCTAGTCATGCTGGTCACCGTGGAGCAATATTAAACATTCAAATAAAAGATATCAGTAGACAGTGCTCAAAATTAGAACAGTGAGAAACTTATACACATTGCAGGTAACAAAAATATAGTCGACATAGAATGCAAGGTGCCAAGAGAAAGCAGAAAAAGATAAATGGGCTCAGTGGGAAGCTTTAAATGATAGGTTGACAATCACAAGCATTAGCAAGGAATGGATTACGACTGAGTACTGTAGCAATTAGCTTGATCAGCCTAATTAAATTATTTAATGTGGTATTGGAACACACGCAAAACAAGCAGTGGTTAAAAAACAAAACAAAAAAAAAGTGTCCAAATTTCAGTGTGTGAGGATCATCACAAAGAAAAGAAAGAAAAACATAATAATCGGCAACCCTTATACACTCACCTAAAGAATTATTAGGAACACCTGTTCAATTTCTCATTAATGCAATTATCTAACCAACCAATCACATGGCAGTTGCTTCAATGCATTTAGGGGTGTGGTCCTGGTCAAGACAATCTCCTGAACTCCAAACTGAATGTCTGAATGGGAAAGAAAGGTGATTTAAGCAATTTTGAGCGTGGCATGGTTGTTGGTGCCAGACGGGCCGGTCTGAGTATTTCACAATCTGCTCAGTTACTGGGATTTTCACGCACAACCATTTATAGGGTTTACAAAGAATGGTGTGAAAAGGGAAAAACATCCAGTATGCGGCAGTCCTGTGGGGGCGAAAATGCCTTGTTGATGCTAGAGGTCAGAGGAGAATGGGCCGACTGATTCAAGCTGATAGAAGAGCAACTTTGACTGAAATAACCACTCGTTACAACCGAGGTATGCAGCAAAGCATTTGTGAAGCCACAACACGTACAACCTTGAGGCGGATGGGCTACAACAGCAGAAGACCCCACCGGGTACCACTCATCTCCACTACAAATAGGAAAAAGAGGCTACAATTTGAACAAGCTCACCAAAATTGTTGCCTGGTCTGATGAGTCTCGATTTCTGTTGAGACATTCAGATGGTAGAGTCAGAATTTGGCGTAAACAGAATGAGAACATGGATCCATCATGCCTTGTTACCACTGTGCAGGCTGGTGGTGGTGGTGTAATGGTGTGGGGGATGTTTTCTTGGCACACTTTAGGCCCCTTAGTGCCAATTGGGCATCGTTTAAATGCCACGGCCTACCTGAGCATTGTTTCTGACCATGTCCATCCCTTTATGACCACCATGTACCCATCCTCTGATGGCTACTTCCAGCAGGATAATGCACCATGTCACAAAGGTCGAATCATTTCAAATTGGTTTCTTGAACATGACAATGAGTTCACTGTACTAAACTGGCCCCCACAGTCACCAGATCTCAACCCAATAGAGCATCTTTGGGATGTGGTGGAACGGGAGCTTCGTGCCCTGGATGTGCATCCCACAAATCTCCATCAACTGCAAGATGCTATCCTATCAATATGGGCCAACATTTCTAAAGAATGCTTTCAGCACCTTGTTGAATCAATGCCACATAGAATTAAGGCAGTTCTGAAGGCGAAAGGGGGTCAAACACCGTATTAGTATGATGTTCCTAATAATCCTTTAGGTGAGTGTATATCTGATGACATTTCAACGTATACCAATCGATTGGTAATTCAAAATCTCCGCACACATTATTGCCTCACCGGTGGAGTTGAAGACGCTGGGAGAGGGAGGATTGAAGCCAACGGACTCAGCCAGTAGAGTGTTGTAGGGACTGGTACCAGAACGAGTCTGCAGGACGGGGTTGGTAAGAAGGTGATTCCCCATTGTAGCTGAGAGAGAGAGAGAGAGAGAGAGAGAGAGTGAGACAACAGCTTCTCGTTATGTAACATCATTTTCATCAAAGGCAAAATCAAGGCCACTTCTTAACAAAGGCCCAGCTGAATCACGAAAACACACAGCGAGGGTCCAGCGGTGAAACCAGAAGTCCACTTCAACCTCGGTCAAGTTCGGATTTGTTTCCATTTGCTTTGAAGTGAACATCACCACCCCTCCCTCTGCCCTCTGGCTCTCACTTTACTGGGATGTTGGAGTATTATAACCAAGGACGTATGCTTATTGTAGTTTGTACTGATTGTATAAATGCACTGTTGTAATGCCTTAAAATGCGTCTTCTGTACACTGTAAGTTGCCATGGATAAAGGTGTCTGCTAATAAATAAATAAAACAGAATGTTAGGGTATATAGTGAAAAGTGTAGAATTGAGAACAAGGGCAGTAATGTTCAGACTGTACAATGCACTAGTTAGAGCTCATCTGGATACTGTGGACAGTTCTGGGCTCCACACTTCAAGAAAGATATCGCTGCTTTAGAGGCAGTTCAGAGGAGAGCAACCAGACTTATTCCAGGTCTGAAGGGAAAGTCCTACTCAGAGAGACTGAGGAACTGAACCTTTTCACCCTGGAACAGAGGAGACTATGTGGGGACTTGATCCAAGTCTTCAAAATCATGAAAGGCATCGACCACATCAAACCAGAGGAGCTTTTCCAGATCAGCAGGGACACACGCACCCGGGGACACAAATGGAAATTGGGCTTCAAGGCATTCAAAACGGAAAACAGGAGACACTTCTTTACACAGAGAGGTGTCACAATCTGGAACAAACTCCCCAGTGTTGTGGCTGAAGAAACAATTTAGGAACATTGGAAAATAGACTTGATAGGATCTTTGGATCACTTAGATACTAATGTAGACCAAACGAGCACGATGGGTCGAATGGCCTCCTCTCATTTGTACATCGTCTTATGTTCTTACATTCTAAAACCATCTGACTGGGAAGCAAGACTGCCCCCTACTGGTCCTCCATCACCACTTCCCGCCGTCACTTGATAGCAGTACTTTGTATCTATGTTATATATAGTGGGTGAGCAAATATTTAGGGGATTAAAAAGTAAATCCGACGTGACGGTTTTGTTTTTCTCGCTCACTTTATCATCTCCAGACTCCCGCGTGCATTGGACTACTCCATTTCGGCTTCACGGGGAGTCCTCAGGAAGGCCAGATTGACATTATTGCTAATACATCATTTCAGGTTGTAATTACATAGCTAATGTTTCAAACAGCACGCATCCACACGAACACCTCATTAACTGGGTTACGTTAAACCTTTGAAGACGGTTTGTTTAAGCTACAAGGAACATGATGCGTGCTGATCCCAGGAAAAGCACAGGACACACAAAATAAAACAGCACAAAAAGACTGTGCTTGGAAAATACCAATCCAAGCACTAGGAGTTAATGCCATCCTCTATGCCACCCAGTCAGTTGCAATAGTTAAAACATATGATGTATATATTGCATATAATCTGCTGTATGGTGATATCCTGTTTTAAAGAGAAAGATGGAAGAGCTGGAGATTAATCAGGGAGCAGGAGAGGGAAAGAAGCTGGAGAGACACGGTAGGAAGGGAGATGGAGAGGGAGGGGAGGAGGTGGGGGGTTGAATCAGAAACCTTGCACTGCTGAGATCTGTGAGTGAAAAAAAATCTGTATGTAATTTTTGTGAAGGTGTAAGAAACTCTTCAGGCTGCAAACCCAGAGGGCGGCAATGCAGGAGAGATTCGCCAGGTGAGGTTTAATTGATTAAGACCACAGAGAGAAGATGTGAATCTTCGGCCAGTCGGTGAATTAGCTGGCAAGGTGGAAGGAACGCCAGCGGACAGGCGGGCAAGAAGCACGACCGACTCATCCCGTCAGCACCGTCCGCACAGACAGATGGGGGGGGGGCGATCAATGGCTCTACGCAGGCAGTGTGGCATGAGGAGGATGTTGTTTTAATGGCCGCTGTCAGGTCAGGTGAAGCACAACTTTTCCAGATCACAGATACTCCTGGATCTTCAGCTTGCAACTGTGCAGACACACACTCACACACACACACACAAAACCACGCGAACACATACTACCCTGCCAGTCCCACAGCGCAAACAGCCGAGCTCGAGTATTGTGGGAGAGGACTGGCACAGCTCTCACTGAGAACACTGTGGAGCTCACAGACAACCCATCAGACACAGGGGTCACGGCTGGGGCGACGACCCTGGGTGACTGGGGCCCAGCCGAGCCCAGGTGGGCAATCACGTCTCTGTGGGCGAAGACACATCCCAGATTGTACTGATAATGATCGGGACGTCAAAACAATCACTGTAGTTTCTGATTGTGTTATTTTCGTATATTTTTATTTATTCCCACCGAGAAGTTATTCTGTCTGTGAAACTGCACATGTATTTGTAATTGATTCGGTCACCTTTAACCTGCCCCACAGCTAATCATGCTTCAACCAGTTTATCCTGTGGATCTGTGGGATGATTGCTCTCCGTTGTGAAAACACAGATTCAGTCTCCTTCTGTTTAGCATCATTATTGTAATCATCAAAAAAACGCAGGCTTGTGTTACAGGATGGTGCAACAGCAGCTGAATAAAAATAAATTGAGTTGTTTTGAATTTATTGTTGGATATTTTGATTTTGTGAATCAGAATATATACATATTGTAGTATTTCAGGGGTAGCAGCTACAAGGGGGACTTGAACCCCGGGATCCCACGCCACAGTGCAGCAATCTTACCATATCACGCCTCTTAGCAAGGCTCAAGATCACTACACTACCCTCTGGCACGCTAGAATATATACATATTTTAAAATGAAGAAGAGCGAAGGGGGAGCATTTCAGAACTTTTTACTGTGTCATACACGGCAGTCACATTATAATATGCTTTATATCACTTAGACAAAGCATGTAATCATAATATTTCACATCTGGAAACACATCTGTAAAAAATATCTGTCTCTCATAATCATTATGTAATCAATCAGTACTATTTTGCTTTTTTTTGTATACTACATTGAAGATTGTTTTAAATAATCAGGTACTGCAGATGTGCACTGTCCCAACGTCATTTTGCAAACATTGTCACAATGTTATACTAACGTCACTGGCTTCAGAAAACATGGTGTTGATGATGCAGTAAAATGTATTTTCATTCTTACAACACTGTAGTGACATACAGTATCTGGGAGTCAAATTACAAATTAATGCTGTCCACACTTCACACAAGCACGGGATTGTGATAACATACTCACACTGTTAAATTATTAACTGGGAAGGTGTCAGACACATTAATGTTTAAAAGCAGTCTTTAGAGTCCATTAATGACACCCTCTCTCAACACCATCGGCTTTGGATGTTAACACAAATTCACCAAGACAGGAAACAAAAACCCATACACAGGGTTATTATAAAATAAGTATATTATTGCAAACATGTATGAATAGTTGCCAGAGATACCCATGGAGCTCATAAATGACATCTATAAGCAAGACATGAGTATTTGTGTATCATAAGTATGTAGTTTGATCAGAATGAATGTTTGAGATTGTAAACTTCTTTTATCATAGCCCTTTATGTTCAAAAGGTTCATTAAACACAGCAAATAAACTGGCTCGTGGTAGAGAGCAGTACAAATTAATGTATTTCTAATATGGTGTTAATTGAATATAAACAGAGCATATACACACTGAATTAAAAGAATCAAGCTCCTTCACCACTACCTCTTTGCCCTGGAGCCTTACAGAGTCTGCGTGTTTCATAAACCTACCCAGGGAGACTCTCCAAAACCAGGGTGAGAGTGCGGCACAGCACGAACGCAAAGTGAACTCGGGCAGGTATGTATATCAATCATTTTTTATGTGGCCAATCACCTGCAGAAGACACTTGTCAGTCATTTTTTGTGTGGCCAATTGCCTTCTTCATTTATAAAATTAGAGAAAAAACTAAGAGCAGGGAGCAAATATGTCTCGTTGGTGTTACTGTGGAAGAATTGGCGTGGATGTTAGTAAATGTACTGTCAAGTAGTTTTGAGGTCATTAATCAGGAGATGCAACTGCTTATAAACTAGCATGTTATTTCTACAACCAGACTGGTTCGTGGAATTACGATGTTTAATGTTACTCTCATTTTAAAAAGCAATGGAAGTTAGCTGTAGGCAAGGTTAGTGAAGACCAACAAACCGATATGACATTTAACAAATGCTAAAAATTACATTTTGATGAGTTGAGCTTTGAAAAGCATATTAACCTGGTCTTTAACGATGATCAAGATGAATACATAGGATGACACTGTTGACTGTAGTTTGATTGACAAGAATGTCCTGCAAAGTGATTGGCCACATAAAACAATGATTGACAGTTACTCCTCCCACATTCCATGGTCTGCTGCTATCCCTTTTTAACTTGGGGGCTGAGTTTGACCAAGGAGCTGCCCACTGCCCCCCACCCCATCCCGACAAGGCTGACCTTAAAATCTAAACCGATTTCAAATCTAGATGTTCTTGTTATCTTTCTTTCTTTTTACTTTACTTTTCCAGCGCGGCGCTGATCAGAGGTAGCCATTTAAATCTGCCCCTCTTCCGCGCAGCTCTGACGAGAGGAAGCTAGAACAGCTGGGCAGACAAGCTCGAGGAGGACCCCGTCAGTGGTGTCTCACTGGCAGGCTTTTCACAGATCAGCACGGGGGTGTAAATCTGCCTTGTTAATGAGAGACTCCAATAGTTAAAGACAGCCTGAGGGCCACGCTGGCAGATGCCGAGTGCCGGGAGCCCACGGGGACCGACTGCAGAATGGTGCTGTTTTCCTCCGTCTCACAGCCCCTGTGGGATAAAGCCCCACAGGACGCTGCCCGGGGGCAAGGCCAGGCACACATACGAAGTTGTGTGTGAGCAGGGTTGCCAGATTTTCATGAGGAAATAAGCACACTCGGTTGTAAAAACAAGCCCAACCTCCCATGAGCGTAATTTTCCGGTCACATGGACAATACATTCAATATTGGATTCAATATCATGTTAGTCAATTATATAACACAATAACATTTATTTATTTATTGAGCAGTATATGACATTAAACTATACAATAGAAAGAAAAAAAAAATTCCTTACTTTTATGTTTAGGGTTGATTTCTCAATTAATATATACACTACCGTTCAAAAGTTTGGGGTCACTTAGAAATGTCCTTGTTTTCGAAAGAAAAGCAATTTTTTTATCCATTAAAATAACATCACATTGATCAGAAATGCAGTGTAGACATTGTTAATGTTGTAAATGACTTGTAATGGAATATCTATATAGGCGTACAGAGGCCCACTATCAGCAACCATCAGTGCTGCGTTGCAATGGCACTGTGTTTGCTAAGTTTATCATTTTAAAAGGCTAATTGATCATTAGAAAACCCATTTGCAATGATGTTTGCACAGCTGAATACTGTTGTGCTAATTAAAGACAATAAAAGTGTCACCGGATCTCAACCCTACTGTGCTGTTGTGGCAGCAGCTTGACCGTATGGTATGTAAGAGGTGCCCATCAAGCCAATCCAACTTGTGGGAGGTGCTTCAGGAAGCATGGGGTGAAATCTCTTCAGATTACCTCAACAAATTGACAACTAGAATGCCAAAGGTCTGCAAGGCTGTAATTGCTGCAAATGGTGGATTCATTGACAAAAGCAAAGTTTGAAGGACAATATTATTTCAATTAAAAATCATTATTTCTAACCTTGTCAATGACTATATTTCCTATATTTCATGTATGTTTTCATGGAAAACAAGGACATTTCTAAGTGACCCCAAACTTTTGAACAGTAGTGTATATATATATATAGGTAATTTTATACAGTGCATCCAGAAAGTATTCACAGCGCTTCACTTCTTCCACATTTTGTTATGTTACAGCCTTATTCCTAAATGGATTAAATTAATTATTTTCCTCAAAATTCTACAAACAATACCCCATAATGACAACGTGAAAGAAGTTTGTTTGAAATCTTTGCAAATTTATTAAAAATAAAAAATAAAAAAGCACATGTACATAAGTATTCACAGTTTTTGCTCAATACGATGTTGAAGCACCTTTGGCACCAATTGCAGCATCAAGTCTTTTTGAGTATGATGCTACAAGCTTGGCACACCTATTTTTGGGCAGTTTCTCCCATTCTTCTTTGCAGGACCTCTCAAGCTCCATCAGGTTGGATGTGGAGCTTCAGTGCACAGCCATTTTCAGATCTCTCCAGAGATGTTCAATCGGGGCTCTGGGTGGGCAACTCAAGGACATTCACAGAGTTGTCCTGTAGCCACTCCTTTGTTATCTTGGCTGTGTGCTTAGGGTCGTTGTCCTTTTGGAAGATGAACCTTCGCCCCAGTCTGAGGTCCAGAGCGCTCTGGAGCAGGTTTTCATCAAGGATGACTCTGTACATTGCTGCATTCATCTTTCCCTTGATCCTGACTAGTCTCCCAGTTCCTGCCACTGAAAAACATCCCCACAGCATGATGCTGCCACCACCATGCTTCACTGTAGGGATGGTATTGGCCAGGTGATGAGGGGTGCCTGGTTACCTCCAGACATGACGCTTGCCATCCAGGCCAAAGAGTTCAATCTTTGTTTCATCAGACCAGAGAATTTTGTTTCTCATGGTCTGAGAGGCCTTCAGGTGCCTTTTGGCAAACTCCAGGCAGGCTGTCATGTGCCTTTTACTGAGGAGTGGCTTCCGTCTGGCCACTACCATACAGGCCTGATTGGTGGAGTGCTGCAGAGATGGTTGTTCTTCTGGAAGGTTCTCGTCTCTCCACAGAGACACGCTGGAGCTCTGTTAGAGTGACCATCGGGTTCTTGGTCACCTCCCTGACTAAGGCCCTTGTCCCCCAATCGCTCAGTTTGGCCGGGTGGCCAGCTCTAGGAAGAGTCCTGGTGGTTCCAAACTTCTTCCATTTACGCATGATGGAGGCCACTGTGCTCATTGGGACCTTCAGTGCTGCAGAAATTTTTCTGTACCCTTCCCCAGATCTGTGCCTCGATACAATCCTGTCTCAGCAGTCTACAGACAATTCCTTGGACTTCATGGCTTGGTTTGTGCTCTGACATGCACTGTTAACTGTGGGACCTTATATAGACAGGTGTGTGCCTATCCAAATCATGTCCAATCAACTGAATTTACCACAGGTGGACTCCAATCAAGCTGTAGAAACATCTCAAGGATGATCAGTGGAAACAGGATGCACCTGAGCTCAATGTTGAGTGTCATGGCAAAGGATGTGCTTTTTTTGTTTTTTATTTTTAAATACATTTGCAAAGATTTCAAACAAACTTCTTTCACGTTGTCATTATGGGGTATTGTTTGTAGAATTGTGAGGAAAATAATGAATTTAATCAATTTTGGAAAAAGTGAAGCGCTGTGAATACTTTCCAGATGCACTGTATATACCAGAACAGGACTACTGACTAACTTTCCAATTGTGTGAGGTGATTGATTCAAAATTCTAAACACAACATAGTGGGGAATGCTGGTTGGCTGGTATTAAGGTTAATCAATTGTATTTCAAAGCAACTAATATAGCCTGTACAATGTCCAATCAGACTCATACATTTTAATTAGAATATGTGTATACCATTCAAGTTGCAAGAACAAATAATATTCAAATGTTTTGTGACACCTTTGCTCATTTTCACCATGCAGCCACTGCTTAAAACAAGCCCAAAATATACCAACAAGCAGTAAACCTAAATCATAAGCGACTGTGTGGTTGTACAAGCCCAATTCCATGGGTTTTAAGCAGAACTGGCAACCCTGTGTGTGAAGAAAAGTCGTGTTTTGCCTTGTTCACTTCTTAACTCCCCCCCCCCCCCTCCTCCTTGAGAGCTGTGGTCTTAAGATCAAACACTACTATGTTTCATGTTTCTTGATTTAAAAAAACCCAAACATTTCAGGGTTCTTCCTTTAATTCCTGCTTTTGCTTTCTTCGGGTGCTTATTTGTGGAGAGCACTGTTCCTCACTGTGCGGCCCACAGTGTGCACACACACACGCACACGTACACACACATGCACACTTGCTTGCTTTACATCCCGTGTTTGGTCTCTTCAGATGTCCTCAGGTGACATTTCCAGTGGAGGGTGTTGCTCTTTGTTGTGTGGGCCGAGGTGCTCAGGGAGTTGATTTAAAGGTGCAGGGAAAGTGCGCTGTCGTAGCAATGCATCTCCCAGTGCACTCCTTAGTTGATTCTCATACTTCCTCTTCCTCGGATTCTGTCATTTTATTTCCACCAGAAAGCATTTAGGATATGCCTTTATTATTAATTTATTTATTGGCAGTCACTTATCCAGGGCAACAAAGTACAAAGCTTATTCACAGAACAAAGCTATAAGACTATTATTTATATTATATATATATAGTGCCTTATAAAAATGATCATCATCACCACCACATAAAATAGGAAACATAGTTGTTGTAATAGTATAAGTATTTAAAGTTGTGTCTGAGTACAACAGAGAAAG
Organism: Amia ocellicauda; assembly: GCF_036373705.1. Lineage (NCBI taxonomy): Eukaryota > Metazoa > Chordata > Actinopteri > Amiiformes > Amiidae > Amia > Amia ocellicauda. The sequence goes on from NC_089856.1 coordinate 5,316,178, forward strand.
CCCTGTAACCAGGAAACTTGCAAACTTGTGCTACATTGAAACAATTCAGTTTTGTGGCCTTCAGAGTGCAATGCCAATCTGGTACCCCACCACACTGCCACCTACTCAGTGTTGGCAATTAAAGACTAATTGGTGATGGGTTCTGCTAGAGGAGGGGCGGCCAACCCTAGTCCTGGAATGTGTCTGCAACACAGTGCCTTACGTTTTTTGTTTTATCCAAATCGTTATCTACTTAATTAGTCCCCATATCCATGTGTTCAGGGTATCTAGTGATTGATCATTTATAGAGACCTGTACAACCTGATGGATTGTGACTCTTCAGGAACAGGGTTGGCCACCCCTGTGCTAGAGGAATACACCTTAAATACACATATATCTTCTGTCAAAGAAATGCCCTGCATGTTGAATTGTGAAAAGATAAGTGTTTTGAGGAAACAAACCAGGTAAGGCCAGGGGTTCAAGCACTCAAGTTATACATAATGAGAGACTGGTGGGATTGAAACTCTTCAGTCCTGGGAAAACAGTTGCCATGGGGAGACTTGTTGGACGTTTTATTAAAAGACTAAATGAAATGGAAAAAAAAAATGTTCAGAGAAACAAGCCAACTCCAGACTTAATGGAGCTGACAGCAAGGTCACAAGTGCGAAAGTCGTTAAGTGAAGACTGGGCCCTGACTGCAGAAAACAAGTTTTAATGCTGAGAATTAATAATGTGTGGAATGGGGTTCTAACCACACGATGGAAAGTTGAGCACAACCATGATTTTGCACTAAACAAATAACGTTTTTAGCTAACCAAATAATGTTGTGCCAACATTGTGATAAAATGAACAATATCACACGGTGGCGTCACAAATTTAAGACTCAATGAGATGTTGTCAAAATGCTGTAAAATAACTATGAAATTATAAAATGTACAAAACTACACTGAAGAGAAGGATTATTGATGAATGACAAAAATACATAGAATATGAACTATTGTAAACTTAAGTTAACTGAAATAAGTAAATATATATAGACAACGTTACTGTGCAACGATCCAGGAACATTAACAACAGTGTGCTCAGGGCTGATATGTTTCTGCAAACTTTCTTTCATGTCTCATTTGTCAGAACCAAAATATACCCAAACTACAACCTCACACAGTGCTGTCAGAATAAAAGGTGTTAGCTGGAAACTTGCTAAACTTCCCTTTGAATTTATCTCACTTTAACAGCGCACTCGTCTCTCACACAGTAATGATACCATGATTTTACCTCAGGGCAATTCATGAGAGCTATGCGATACTTCAAATCACAGGCAGGGTTTGCTGGGGTAAATCATGGTATTATCATAGTTGAAGGCCGCGGTGCAACAGGAAAACACAGTGAACAGTGGCAAAGCAATGGACAAGGCAGTAACGCTTTATCAAAGTGTGAAATTGCTATGCAAGTTTACCACGACAAACTGTCACACAGGAGCAGGAGAGAAAAGCTACTCCTGTGAGCATCTTAGAAACGTTGCCAACGTACACTGAGTCACACCTCTGGAAATCTCAAGAATCTTTATTTTGGGCATCACAAAAGACAAATATCCGCCGGTCTAATAAAATGACTATTAAAAGCTTGACTACAGTTCTGGCAAATGCTGAGATAAGCCTGATTGACACTCCAATTGCCATGCCAGCATTTCAGTAAGCTCTTTTAATTGACTGGAATGTCAAAAGCAACATTTGAAATGAAAGAAAAAGTCAAAAAAGTATTTTTTAATGTTATTTTTTGTTCCACGTGAGAGGGAGATGACACTTAGAATTTCTCAAAAATCTTCATTAATAAGTCCTTTTACAATTTTTAATTAATTCTGCATCTGTCTTTTCAAAAAGCGCAGCAAAATTTTCCTCAATGGCGCTGTTATTAAACCTCTTCGCCAATTATCTCATAATCAGCTGTAATTTGCAGAGATGGGCCTACAGTTATTGCAGCTAAATGAGCTTTAATCTCCCCCTTAAATAAAATAAATTAACGGCGTGCTCATTGAGTCAGGTAATCAATTAATTTAAAAATGGATTAATTCACGCCGCTCAACAACGGAATACTTATCTTGCCCGAAAAGGGGGAAAAAGGGCTGGATGAAATTTGATGACTGCTACTGTTTGGACGACTGTTGAAGCTGCGTTTATCTTCCTTCCATCCAAAAAGTGCTGCGGCTTGTTTTTTCTTGTTTTCTTTACAGACACTTACCTTTGACCCGATCAATGGCTTGGATTATGATTCTGTTTCGTTAAGATCCATACTCGGAGAACCCAAGCGATGGTTTATTTAAGAGAGGCTTGAAACAAATTTGCTAACATCATCCATATTTCCCCAGTATTTCTGTTTCTCGCTGGTTTCCAAAACTGTTTGATTCTTAATCTTAGTCATTCGATGCCCTTCAGTGTTCTGCACTACACTAACTAGGCTATCCAAATGAAAGCATGAAAATAACTACAGAATGACCCGTTCGACAAATGGAATTACACTTTAGTAAAACAAAATAATCTCACTTTCAGAACCTCATTGCACTAATGTTTCAAAACTACATTTCTGCTAGCAGGGTTTGATATAGGGTATGTTTTTTGAAGCTCAAACTCTGCCACGGATTCACTATGTGTTGTCCTGAGCTTTTTCTCTCAGTTTTGTCCAAAACCAAGGCTTTATTTTAAGCAACAGCTAATGCACAGTTCACCCTCTGGTCTCTGAAAGTCACTTTGGATAAATGTGTCTGGTGAATAAAAAATATTATTCTTCTTATTATAAATTCCATGAAAAGAGAACCTCACAGTACTTAATAGAAGAGAAAGGAGAGGAATTGTACTGATAAACCTAAGCTTTCCCAGTTTTTTTTTTCTCTAAAATGTAGTTTAGTTCAATGGTATGAAACTGATAAAAAAGGGAAAGAATAATTCAGAACATAAACAAGATAAGACACTGAAACAGGGTCAGGATATCAAATCTAAACCAGGAGAGCACAGCGCTGTCATACTGAGATCAAACCAAATCTGCCCTTAAACTGAGGCAAATTCATCCATATGTATTGTGTTGCTGACAGCCAAATATATTCTCTATTTTAGGATGTACACACACACACACACACACACATCTGCAGAGGAAACAAACAAAACCCTGTCTGTGTCACGATCACATCTCTCTCCTCAGCAGGGTCTGGCGCAGGGACAGGCGTGGAACCAGTGTGACTTACCCCTGTTGAGCGAGGGAGTGCTGTTGATGTCTCCGGCCATGAAAGAGGACTCCGTCTGTTTGCGCACCGTATCGTTCCACATCCGCCGGATACGGCTCTGAAATGCACACAGGCAGGGGGAGAGCGGCGTCAGTCCTAGTAATAACTGTTTTCATTTTGACTTCTGTCTCGCTCTTACTTTATTTTCTCCCCTTTTTTCACCTAGTTTGAAATGAAGCTCCACTGCCAGCCCAGAATGCCCCACAGCCCGCAGCTATTCCAACCAATCAGAGGGTTCGCTGCAGCTGGAAAAACTGACAACCTGCAGGTGCCCCAGACAGGTAGGGAGGTGCTGAGGATTGCCCAGTTGACACTGCTGCCAATAGCACAGGGTTGGAGGGCTGTTGGACCCACGTTATACAAAACATCCTGCACTCGGGGCCGAGGCTTTTACTGCAGAGGCCAAATGAGAAACCCCTCTGGTCACCCGTTCTAAAACACAATAAAGCCAGTATCATCAATTTCCTTTCATCCCACGGTGAGTAAACAGAGAACTCACTAGCAAAGCAATAAGAACTTTGAATCCCGCCAAACTCAATACTGAGTCGTGGAGTAAATTTGCCAGGTCTGCCAGCTACAAATATTTAAGAACAAAGAAACTGCAGGAAGGCAGACACAACATTAGATATCCAACCGCTGCAACAAAGCCCATGCCAACTTGGAGAGTGTGCTGAAATGTATTTAATTTATTTATAAAATAAGCTGCCAATTAATTTTGCATAGATTGAAAATAGGGAAATCAACCGTGAGCTCGTCTTAATTCGATACGAGCTGGTTTTTCACAGTAGGGAATAGCGCCTGAGTTTGACATGAAATGCACCAAAATGCTTTGGTTAGCTTTTTGACTTATTTCACTTGCAAATGATTTCCCCCCAATATATACCGCATATGAGCCAGGTGTGAAATTCTTGTGCTGATCACGTCTGCAGTTTCAACAGTTTGTCTTTTTACTTTTTCTTCATCAGAATTGTATTATTACTATTTTTTATTATAGTTACATATGTATTTTATTGAAATTGTGAAAAACAAAATGGGAGTCAGTCTTGCTAGGATTCATAGTCAAGAAGAACTAAAACGCAGATTTATTCTCTCTAAAAATTGTAAATAAATAAATAAATAAATATTCAGGGAAGAAATCTGAAATAAACTGATACGCCCAACATATACAAAAACAAAAACTGTTACACTAGGTAACAGACACCTCAGGACAGACAGAGCTTTTTTCCAGTGCTTTGATTTTTTTTTTCTGACGAGTTTCAGGTATAAAACACAGAACAGAGAATCGGCACCATCTTAAGAGAAATGATAAACTGGTCTCCCTCTAAAGCTCCCCTCCATCTTCAACTCATTCTCCAAAAAATTTTAATTAGAGCAAAACTCTTAATGTGTCTCTATTCCCTTCTCTAAACAGCCCTTCTGAAAATGTACCAGAGCTGTACAGAGTAATGTGGCAGTATACTGCTTTTACTCCAGGTTACCTTGTTCCCCATGGCAGAGAAGTCCAAATCCCACTGTGACTTCCTAGTCAAATAAAGGTAAAAAAATAAATAAAATAAAGATATATGACAAAGTACAGGGAGGTTACCTCCTGTTTTTCTTTTCTTCTGGTCACTTGCACTCTTTGTCCAAGAGCAAATCCAAACTTTGAACTCCCCACCAATCCCAAATGTCACATACGCACCCTGTCATGGTTTATTTCTACTACTTAACTTATAAGCAGTTTGTGATTCACAGGCAGGTTGACGTTTGGATCTCTGTTCACCACGGCACCCTACCTGTCTGTGGGCGGAGCCGTGGCGCGCCTGGCTGCCCGTGTAGTAGCGGTTGTTGGCCCTCATGGCGGAGGTTTTGAGCGAGCCGTGGGAGTTGGCGGTGGAGGTGCGGCTGCAGCAGTAGGAGTGGCGCAGACACTTGCTGTACTCCTTGTGGACCTGCAGCAAACAACACAACAGCTCAGAGGTCAGCCCCGCGCTGCTGTAGCTTTGCTCAGCTCAAGGTATGGGTGCAGACAACAGACAGAGCCCTATTGACTAAATGGATGAGCACCAGAGGATTAAAAGCTGGGTCTCTTGTGCACTGTTCTCCCATGTTCTGGTGCTGGTCTCAGGGTCAGGGAAGGTATGGATTTGGGTCACAGTGCACACCCTGATTTAAACCACTTTAATACTATCTCATGTAATACAAATATGAATAATAATAATAAAATCCCAGTAACGATTCATAGCAAAGGGGATAAAACATTCGCCAATTCTGCTGCATAGTGACGCAAAATTCGTTTTCCGTCCCGTGGAGCCATGAAATTCCCAGATCAGTGAGGCACTGAGAAACCAGGCATCAAGGTGGCTTGACTGCTCTCCTGTGGTTTATAACCTTTTAAAGGCTCTTATGTTGGTTTTTCTACATAAAACATACAAACTAGTGGACCACCATTAGGTCCCTGTGGTGGAGGGTCATGCCATGATTTATTAACAGCCTCTGCGTGTCAAAAGACACCTTCTAATGGCAAAAAATTTGCCACAACAAATACTCTCTTCCACGTACAGGCCCAAGATGACAAATAAATAAGCATGCACCGAGGGCCGTAACATTCCTCTTGCCTGCCTGCTTGTGTGCGGCTTCCAGATGAAAGCTACATTCCCTCCTTTCATGTATTGTTTTGATATATTTGCAGTTCTACTCTAATAGTAATGCAGAACCTCAATAGACACATGTAGAAGGCAATTAGAGATGATTGTGTACTAGACTTGGTTGACTCCATTGATAGTATTGCCATCCCTGCTGTGAAACAATGCAACTCTAGGATACATTGAGTTTAATGAATGCTTAAACAATACTGATATAACTATGGTGTCAAAGTTTGGTTAACCATAGAGAATCCAGCACGTGGACTGGGTGATGTGCCACCACACTGATTTCTAAGCGGATGCCTCTCTTAACGAGGTGCCCCATACCCGTTCTGTGCCCCCCCAAGGTGTGGCGCCACTGACCTTCTTCTGCAGGGCGCAGTGGAAGATGAAGATGAACATGCCCTGGAAGGCGTTGAAGGTTGTGAAAAGATAGGCCATGATCACTGTGTTCTCGTTAATGAACAATAGGCCGAACGCCCAGGTCAGACCCAGGAGGAACAGCAGAGCTATGGCACCCAGAGCCCAAGACCTGCAGAGTGAAGGACAGAGAGAGAGAGAGGGAGAGAGAGAAAGATGGGGAGGGACAGTGTCGAGATTTTTTTATAATCTTATAAAAAAAAAAACTCATGCTCATCAGTGTGAACTCATGCTCATCAGTGTGAACACTTGTGAGACGAGGAGAACAAAAAAAGGAAGGAAGGAAAAAAGAGGTGACAACTGAGACTGGCCACCCTTCACACTTTCACACTGGCACACCTCCCCCAGGTTCAGATTTTCTTGCACCCAAATTCTGATTTTTGTCAGTGTGAGATCACTTACAAAGGACAACGGATGATTCAAAATGTCAAAAGGGCCAATCAGGGATTAGCCACTAATTCTACATGGGTATGGATATTCCCAACCTACCAATCAGATCGGGACAACTTGGCAGATTTAATTTCACTGTTCTGTTGCCAACACCTACATCCTAGGCTACTGACACATTTTAAAAATCACTAACGCTACAATGTAATAGCTTTGGCCAGTGCAAGAGGTCACGAGGTCACTTCCTATGATACTTTCAACTCATTCAGGAAGAGATGACAATTTAAATTCATGACTTGATAAAGATCGCACCTCGAGAAGATGCATTTCGGGGGAAAAAGACTGCATCATACTCAATCTTGTGCCAGGCCAGATGCCCAATGCAATCAGCTCCTGTTTGCCAACACCGTCACACTCATAAACACACACACACACACACACACACACACACATACACACATACAGAACCCCCGGTCACGGCTCCACACATTTAACGGACAATTGCATTCACGTCCCGGCTTTCAAGATGAAATAGCTGCTCTGACTGGTATTTCATTCACAGTCCAAGTAAGGTGCCATTGATTTCTGAACCAGCTGAGAAAGAGATGTTTGGGAGGTGGAGGAGGGGGAGGTGACACGCTAACATCATGGAAAGCCACTTTAGAGAGAAAAAATAAATACAAAGCGGACACTACTATTTTCACGCTTGTCTGAAGTGTGAACAGAGTTATCGGAAATGCGAACACAACTCCATCTGCTCCCAAATCAAGACCCCGTTGAAGTTTTTCTGTGTCTTTTTTACTGAACAACGGCTCTTGCGATTGAAAGAGCCAGAATGCCGCGTCGGAATGAAAAAACTCGCTTTCAGTAACCCGCCAGCAATTAATTTTGTAATCTACACTTGTCAGTTTCTTCTCCGGCGCTATTCCTAGCAATTTCATGGCAGTTCAAGTTTCTTTTAATTGGGTAAAGTAGCAGGTTTGGCAGATTGTTCCACTTGGCCTGCAGTGATTCCCCCCCGAAAAGAGATGATTTAAAATAACTGCGAAAATAAATGTCTCTCCCCGACTCTCTCGGCGACACGACAAGCAATCCTGATCATTACATTGCACTGGGGTGTTTGCCTGCCAGGAATCATTTGTCGACAATACTTGCAAAGAATTGTTGCCATGTGTAAACTCAGTTTTAAAAACTAAATATGAAGTTAGGATGTATTTTTTGAAGGGGTGTGACTAATTTCCTGCTGCCTAACCCTTAAAGGATGTGCCCTCCCTCTCGTTGAAGTGATCACATTTACCGTACCATCTATTTCCTTGTTTCATCCCATAATATGAATTAACGCGTGGAGAGCACATACCTGTGTGCGCTGCTTCATATTCTTTGCAACAGTGACTGATCCCCAGCACCCGAACCATAGTCTGACAATGACTCACATCCTCTCCTATCCTTTGCACATTATACATGTACTATCACACGTTTTCACATTACCTGTTGTGATTTATCTGCATTGAGCCTTGCACTAAACCAATACACTACACGGTTTATTGGTATAATACATAAATATGTAATTTGTTTATCTCTATGAATTGAATGCTTTGTATAAGGAAATCTGCAACAATAATAATAATAATAGCATACAAGTAGAAACTGCTTTAACCAAAAGCTTTTTTCATTGGTTTTAATATGATTTGTTCTTATCCAAGTAATAATACCAATCCTTATTTTCCTGGTTATTACTTGCTGCCGATCGACTGCATTTTGAATGGCTCTCCTTCTGTGCTGACATTTCTTGCTGCTATTGTGATTCTTCCATTCATAATAACCTCTGAACTGCCTTTTCCGAGCTCAATGCAGGGCAACAACAGGCAGGAAGCAACGCCAATCTGCGTGGGCAATGCATTCTCTCCTCCAAAATGCCTGGCTTGGCCTCCTCTGATGACCGGAGCAGAGAGATCGGTCTTGTAGTGCTGATGAGTGGATTCTCACTGGTGCGTTCCTCAATCCACACTTTTAACAACATAGCCAGCCAGTGGCGTGGAGAAGTGGTCAGGGCTCCTGAGAGGTTCAAGTCCAGGTGGGGGACACTGCTGTCGTAATCTTGAGCAAGGTCGTTTATATCACACCAGACAGCAAACGCCAGGACACATCTCCTGCACCAGAGCCCACTGCTGTCTTGAAAGCGGTTGCAAAAGACAACACACAGAGCATTAGGCTCCTCAGGCGGGTGGCTGGATGGGAGGACAGCAGGCATCAATGGTGGCAACAACACGTTTGGATGCAGCGCACTGTTTTTATGGCACTAGCAGGCGTGCTCAGATGAAGGCTTGCTCCTGGACAGTCAGCGGTCTTCACAGACACCAGGACAATCCGTCCCCCATTAAGCAGAGATACGTTTTTACAACCGACTGTAAATCTGACAAATTTACACACGCAACCTGCCAAGCCATTCAACACCCTCCCAGCGCCGCCTGCCCCATCTCCTCTCCCCTGTAGTTTGTTACGAGCCCAGGCACCCAATCAAATCTCCCATCGATTTCCCATTAGAAATAATGACAAGACGTCCTTAAACCCCACAACCCTGTATTTCTGGCTACCCGCTGACTGTGCTACTCTTATTATATTAATTATAATTATTAATGTTATTATGTCATTAGCAGGCACCTCTATCCAAGGCGACTTTCACGGATTAACAGTCACTCAAAGCACACAAAGAGTAACAGATTACTGATAGTGCAAGGTTGTCGAGATCAACACAAAGAAATTCCTCTACACAATCCGGTGAAGGGGATTACGGTATTACAACGGTCTAAAGCTGTCATCCAAACGGACGTGTCTAAAGGAGGCTTGGCAAAATGGTGTACGAGTCTTGGGCATCAGGTTCTGTTTGCTTACATTTCTTGCCCCATGCATGCCTAGAGAGGGGCATTTCTGTACACGGGTAATCAGCTTTTTTTTATGAAGGGCTAATGCTTCCCAATTAAGCCATAAACAAAATGTTGTGATTGAACATTGATAGGCTGGTGTATTCTATGCGACAGGTTCCTCTCAGTTTCCTGGTTTAATTGGTTGGCATCGGTCCTGTTCTGCTAACAAGCCCGTATTTACTACAGAATCTCCCTGAAGTCTCCACAGCTGCTCCAAGGATCAAAGGAGTAAGGGGGTATTCATTTTAAGCCGAAAAAGAAACAGCAGCAAAAAAGATTCGCACCTGTACTTTTGATTAGCTTGGGAAGTGTGTCGGGCGTAAAGGCATCCAATCGAATTAATAACGACGGCTTCAGTTTGGAACATCGTTTAACACCCCCGTTCTGGTATTATGCACGTTGCACCGCTGCCTAGAAAATCTTTTTCTCGCTCGGCCTTCATAATGCTATAGTTGTTGTTTATGCCACTGATGCATAAAAGCAGAAGACACCTGAACGATCATTTCGGTTTGCAAATAGAAAGCCAGGAAAATAGCAATTAAAATACGAGGAAGCTTGGCTTTAGATCTGCCAAAGACACGCTTTATAACAGGAAGCTGGATAAATATGTTCTTGGTGCTAAAAATAATCTATTAGCGCTGTGTGCCAGTGTTTGCTTGTTGCGCCCAGCTGTGACTCTCCGTGGAGGGCAGTGCACTCGCTGAAAAGATGTGCGCAGATGTGCACCTATAGAAAGACAGCAGAGGTTTTTTTCTGTTCAGCTTTTTTAATTCTCCCAGCTTTCTAACAGTTCCTCTGCTTTCAATCAAATGTCGACCTCGGTGCTAGACGGGATGGGCGGGAGTGTGCAGGAAACGAAGTGTCGACAACCGATCCCTGACTGAGTAACTAAGTAGGCAGCAAAGTGTTTGTTTATTTCATTCTGGAACAAGGTGTCAGGGTGCAGTTTGGTTGTATTTTGGTTCAGACACACACTATGCGAGAAAAATGTTGCAGATATGACCCTGACCAGAACATTGTTTTAGACTGTTTCGATAAGACCCCCTGGAGTTGCCTGCTTGCTGTTCAAAGAGTATCCTAGTGGAAGTGATTTAACAACACCATTCGTCATTAGATCTCTGCGATTTCATCAAAAAACAGGCCTGGAGACATAAACATGGAAAAGTACCAAGACTACATATAGGCAGTGAAGATACAGAGGGTGGAAAAAAGGTCACAGGCTGATTGGATTAAAATACTGAAGTGGTGTGGAGGATGTGAGAGACCCTGCTTTCGTGGATCAGAGAGATGACCTGAACAGAAACGGAGGTCTATGCGAGATCAGAGGGGGGAGAGCAGATGAAGTGGAGGCTCACTTGATGTTGTCCAGGCGGCTGGAGTCAGGTTTGAGGGCGGAGGTGTTGCGGATCATTTTGTGCAGCGTGATCATCAGGAACACCAGGTTCAGCTGCGGAGGGTAGAGGGCAAAGGTCAAGATGGGCTACTTGGCAGAACTGGCAAAATTACACGGACGCACAGATAGAGATGACATATAAAGGCCTCATGACATTATTAGACTGATACACCGGCCCATGGGCAGAAAACATAAGCCATACCACACCTCTTTTATTAAAAAAACAAAACAGGGACATTTAATTTGCTTTCCTTAACTCTTTTGTTAATCTCTTGAAAACACAGTCAGCACATAACTGTTATCTGGATGAAGAAGTCTGTGTAAACTATGTGAAATTATGGCAGTGGAAAATGTCTTCTGGGAGCCAATACAAACCTTGGACTAATTTGAATGGAAGCTGTATATTGTACTTTCTTGCTTTTTATGCATAGGACAATGGCTTCCGAGTGTACGTGATCACTGGGGATATGTCGACCCACTTCGCCATCACGCATCCGAGGTCTCTGGGGTAGGTGTATCTGCAGACGGGAGGATACTCACCATGATGACAAAAGAGACTGGCCCGATGAAGCTCCAGATGAAATAGTTATCCACTCTCAGCCAACACCTAGACAAAGAAAGCACACAGCGTTATTACACCTGTGCTGCTCTGTCATCTTCCCAGCGATGGGCAGATGTGATTCTCAGATCCTGACACTGTCACCCAATTCTCTGCTCTTAATACGGATTGTGGAGACACTCTATTCTCACCTCTGCACTAACACCAGGGCCTCCCATTTGCAGCTAATAACATTTCCTCTTACACATGCCAGTCTTGCCCCTGCAGACCGATCAGAACGAGACAGCCGTCACACTGGGGCGCGTTCCGTTTTGGCTATTTCTTTAACACGTCGGTCGTTTTTGTGGTTTGATTTCTTATTTTTTATGCTTATTGTTCTGTTCAAAGCCTTTCTTTCAACTTCTGAGACCCCCAGCAACCCCATTTGCACATATCAGATTGCAGTCGTGACTCGAGTGCCCGTGCTCACGCAGAGTTGGATACCGAAACGCAAACTGGCAGGCGCGCTTAATGGAAAAGCTACAGCAACAAGTGGTGAAGTTTTAGGTTGCTGTTTTTTCTGCAGTCTTTCGGGCAGCGAGGAAGCACAACACACATGTTGTTTCCACTGCAGAACATTTCTGACAGGCCAATGAATTATGCGCTGCTCCCCAATGATACCTCAAAATCCGGCTCGACTTTGACATGTTTTTAATTAGCTGAACCACTGGGCACTGAAACAGTATTAGTCTCCCAAGGTCAGCTGGCACTGTGCAGAAACTTCCATCTGCTAGCGGTCTCTTGGTAGTCTATTCTGTGGTAGAGAAAATGGGATGTTTAAACCATAGAAACGAGTCAGTAAGGCTTGTTATTAAGAGTTTGTTGTTGTATTTATTGTCATGTTATGTAAACATGCTTCAGGTCATTTACCTGAGCTTGACTATGATAGAGATACCAGATGCGAGAAAATAAAACACTGAAGGATGCCTTTATAGTAAATACAATGCCGATCCTGACTAATATTTTCTGTGGGGCGTCCTCACAAAGGTCAGGTGACGCCACCCTTTGCTCATTCTCTCCGGCGGTCCGTTTCAGTGGTCTATGATAGGAACATCCACGTTCCTCCACATGTCTATGTCAATGGTTCCCCATGTCCAATCAGCAGCACTTGGTAGGGTTGAAGATGGCGGCTCAGCTCATCTCCTCTACAGCAGTTGTCCAGACCAAGTTTTGGAGAGCCCCAGTCCAGAAGGTTCTCTAGGCCACCCCTCCCATCATCAACACTACCTTTACACTAATGAAGCAGGAAGCGCTTTTGGTTCAATTCAGTAACGTAACGATCCCTGGGCCCCCGTGTGTGTGAAAAGACACGGCGGCCCTCTGAGGTGTGGAGGGAAAGGGGCCGTGGGAGGTACTCACGCTTTCTTGGTCCCATAGCTCCGGTAGTCAATGGCTGCCGAGATGCCCACGACCAGGGCGGGGAAGCAGTAGCCGCACAGGTAGTAGTACTTTTTGCGGGAGTACTCGCTCTCGAACACCTCCACCAGCATCAGGTACAGGTGCACCCCCTCCAGGCACATCCAGGAGAAGGCAGCCAGGAAGAAGAAGTGCAGCAGGCCGGCGAAGATGGGACAGGCAATCTGAGTTGGTGGGGGGCAGAGATGGGGAGACAGAGGGTGGTTGGTGAAGGGTTGGTTCAAGCAAAGGGCTTCGACGGGAATGGACCCCACACTTCGGATGTCTCGACCACAGAGGCACAGTCAGAGAGCGGGGGTGCGTGGAGTTGAGGGAGAGGCTGCCGGTGGGATTCCAATGCTATTTCCCTGGTGATCAATACTGTCATAATAACAACAGGAACGTGACTGGGATAACATGCTCGCTCACAGCCTTTTATTGTGCTCTAATATTCAAGGGCCGTGGAGCCATTACCAAATCCAGTGGACCTGAAAAAGCCTAAGTGTAAGTCGATAATCAGAGGCGTTCCTGGTAAGCGCTGCACAGATCAGTTCTCCGCCGGTATTGGTAAACGATGCGAACTGGAAGAGGAACGCTGTAATGGGAATCAAACGGAGGGGAATTTAAGCAGCACCTTATTCAATTACCCTGGATTGGGTTCGTGGTGGAGCCGCCCACAGACAAGATGACATCGCGCAAATGAGAAGAGGTCGCGTCGGATTCATGCCCACGTAGCCCCGGGTAAATCCAGAAAAGGGAAAGACTCTTGGCGTGTGGAGCACCGGTGTTGAAATCCTAAAAGCTACTTTACCTTTGTGGAGACATGGCAGACTTGTGTTCACCCTTTTTCACCAAGGTGAGACTTCTCGATCCCAGCTCTACCGGTTACCACCCGTTTACTGCTCAATCAGAGGGTTGAGAGCGGACCTCTGGGAACTGGGCCCAAGTGAAAGGACGAATAGGCTAGAATTGTTTGTCACAACAACAAGAATGACTTCTTAATGAGATGGCCAACCCTTGTTTAGGGTGACTGATATGTCTGATCAGAATGGTATAAAAGGTATGATGGAAGGGTACTGTAGTCCTTGTACACAATTACCCGACCTATCTTCTGTAATATTTGGCACATTGACCTTTTTTTGAAAGTTCTTGCTTTTCACTCCTGCTTCCGGACGGCGTTGTGCTTTCAGTTTGGTTACTCAGCTGGCCGCCTGTCCTTGTACCCCGCCCCCCCGCCCCGTACTCACGTCGTACTGCGTCTTGTCGATGCCGATGAGGAAGAGGAGCTCGGCAATGAAGAGGTTGATGCACAGGTTCTTGTGGATGGTGTTGCGGTCGGTCTGCAGCCCCCGCAGGAAGCAGAAGGTGGAGATGCAGATGGCCAGGCACACGAGCGAGATCACGATGCCCACCCAGGTGATCACAAACAGGATGAGCTCGTGCATGCGCCCAGGGTACTGAAACACACACAGACATACATGCGGGGAAGAGACGGGCGAGTTAATACACTTGAACCTTATAGCTTTCCAACTGGCTTAATCATAGAGCACTGAAAGCTGCTTAAGACTGTCAGAGTGTGTGATTGGCAGTGTGTGTGACTGGCAGTGTGTGTGGTGGCGGTTGTTCGTACCACGGGCTCGTGGTGGGCCATGAGCACGGCGAAGTTGGTGAGGTGGCTGCAGGAGCAGGTGGTGTGGGTCTTGTTGGACTCCATCAGCCGGCAGCCCTGGGACGACCACTGGCCTGTCATCGAGCGCTCCGAGTAGTTCCAGAACGAGCAGTTGGGGCTAAAGTGGTTCTCCAGCTGAGGGGAGAGAGTCAAGCGTTACAGAACTGCACGTCTCTGAGTCTGCCCGCCAACACGTCCTCAGCACTCACTGCAGTCAACAAGATCATCTGATTCCGCCTATAACAAGCACCCTGGAGCAGCTTGCGTGTGTTCATCAATGTGGTAGCCTAGCAATCATCCGTGGAGCAATTGATTTCTGTACTGATTGAATCCATAGCTCGAGTTCAGCCTGAAGAATCTAACCCTGCCACAGAGATTGTCAGTCACACAATACAGGAGTCATATAGAGCAAAAACAAACATCATTGTCTGTGTTCAAACTGTGAATCCCACTTCCATCAGCTGCCAATTCAAATTGACCTGTTTGTAACCTGAAACTTGGACAAACACTATCTATGATTATGAAAGCTACTTGGTTCATGTTGTTAGTAAATGTGGTTCTCGTACCTGGAGGTGCTGCAGGGTGAAGATGACCGGCTCGGTGAGGAAGACGCGGCTGGACTCTTTGTTGATGGACGCCGAGATGACGTGCGAGTTCACGACCAGGCCTTTGTTGGGCGAGCCGGGCTCCAGGTCCATCTTCACCGTGGCGTTCTCGGTGGACAGGAAGGGGCCCAGGTTCTTATAGAGGACGAACACCACCTTCACAACACCTGCACCCCAGGGGAAAGGCCCGTAACTAGGGATGCAATTGAATCACTGTGACCGGTCAATGAGGGCGAGCATTAGAGGAGGACTGGGTTGATGAGTTGTTCCTGTCAATGTGTGTGCTGGGTGAACAGGTCCAGGGAAGGAAAATTAATTGGAAGTGCAGGAAATTACTCAGGCCGGGCCTTTCTTTAGTGGGGGGACAAGAAGACGAGGCTGTACGATCATAGACATGAAACTGAAAGGTCATAACATTTCAAGGAATTGATTTGATGCATTAAGTGCGCACTGAAACCACTAAAGGATTCTTCTGTATGACTTACTCTCAATTTTGTATTAGAACTATTGGTTAACTTGACAAATGTTTACCTAATGTGGAACAGCAACTGAGATTCAAACACAAGGTATGAAGCTGACGTTGCAGGTTAATGTCAATAACACTCAGGGCTTCTTTGTACAGGTAAATAAATAACATGCGGGAAGATTAAACTTTACTTAATAAACCTTATCCATGAAATAAATCCCACTTGCTGTGACAGAGTTTCCTTCACAGGCTCACAGGAGCACAAGGGCACAAAGATACACAGACATACAGGAATTTTAAATTTGAGTTTCATTAATGCACATATTTAAGGGCAAGGGCCACTGTGGGAT
This sequence comes from Amia ocellicauda, assembly GCF_036373705.1. Taxonomy (NCBI): domain Eukaryota; kingdom Metazoa; phylum Chordata; class Actinopteri; order Amiiformes; family Amiidae; genus Amia; species Amia ocellicauda. The sequence goes on from NC_089856.1 coordinate 5,332,262, forward strand.
GAAAGAGCTCTCTTTCCTTTTAGGAATGAACGATTGCATGAATGACTGACTGACTGACTGACTGAAAGCCTTTTAAAACTGACTGATGCTTTTTTTCTTCTCTCTTCCCAGACAGCGGCGATAATCTATCTTTTATGCTTGTCTTTATTCTTATTAGAAAGGAAAAAAAGAGAGGTTTGATAAGACGAGAGGCGTTTTCCATGGCTGCTTATCTTATCGACACCCAGACCCCCCCCACCACCGTCTACCCATCCCATCTACCGCCACGTGGCCGCACTCTCCTTCAAAGCCTGGCACGCGCTTTCCCCGAAGTCAAGTGACACTCAGGAGACACGGCTCCACTCGCGGGCCCCGGCTATCTCCCCGTCGCTCCTTCACTCAGAACCCCGTGCAGACGTGTCCTCTGTCAGTGAATGTCTTTCAAGACTCCATCGCTGCCTTTACAGAGCGATCCTTTGTTATTTCGCAACTCGCACTCATCACTTCTTCTCAAGGAGCGGCACACGTCAGAGCTCCAATGTCAAGAGATAACAAACCCCTGAGGCGACAGGAGGAGCCCAGTTCTCGCGCTGATCCACTGTTGCCTACTCTACACTGACTCTCGATCTGACTTCCCACTATGAGCGTTCAGATGCTGTAGGAGTCACTTTCTATAATGCTCAAAGAGAAGACGACGCTCCTTCCAACACATCTGTTCAGATTACACCTGTAGACCATTCGGATCTTCTCCTAGTACCAGGATTCTATTCACTGAAATGTGAATGATTGTTTTAAGCGATTCTGTTACCCCAGTAATGTTATAAGAACATAAGAAAGTTTACAAATGAGAGGAGGCCATTTGCCCCATCATGCTCGTTTGGTGTCCATTAATAACTAAGTGATCCAAGGATCCTATCCAGTCTATTTTTAAATGTTCCCAAATTTTCAGCTTCAGCCACATCACTGGGGAGTTTGTTCAGATTGTGATGCCTCTCTGTGTGAAGAAGTGTCTCCTGTTTTCTGTCTTGAATGCTCTGAAGCCCAATTTCCATTTGTGTCCCCGGATGCGTGTGTCCCTGCTGATCTGGAAAAGCTCCTCTGGTTTGATGTGGTTGATGTCTTTCATGATTTTGAAGACCTGAATCAAGTCCCCACGTAGTCTCCTCTGTTCCAGGGTGAGAAGGTTCAGTTCCTCAGTCTCTCAGTAGGACATTCCCTTCAGACCTGGAATAAGTCTGGTTGCTCTCCTCTGAACTGCCTCTAGAGCAGCGATATCTTTCTTGAAGTGTGGAGCCCAGAACTGTACACAGTATCCAGATGAGCTCTAACTAGTGCATTGTACAGTCTGAACATCACTGTTAATATGGAACACTGTTCATTTTAACCAATTGCTAGATTATAATTATCATTATTAATAATGATATTGAGCAATGTAGAAAATTAAACAGTGGGAAGTTCAAAAAGGCTTTTGAAAATCCCCTATGAGAATCCAGCTTTTAAAAGAAATACAAACAGAGTGAGTGTAATTCTCCCAGCTTTAGCAGATCTCTGGTATTGCTGATATGGCGCACCACCGCACCCGCCCCTCCCCGCTCCCCTCCAACACATGAACTCCCCCCGTCCCATTTGTTCGGTGTTTGGGAGTTTTGTCAGCCTGCTAGAAAAGGGATCTAGTGGGAGAGAGCAAAGCCAGCTGTATTATCCAAATCTTGTGTGTTTGGCGTCTGCAACTGCTCAGCCAAATGGTCCTGAAGCCACAAGTGAGAAGCCGCCGTTCCGAAGAACAGCCTTTTCTTTGGCTTTTTTGTTTTTTTTTCCATGGCCCGGGCTTTTAGCTCATCCTGATATTCCGGGGATCGTGAAGTGGCGGGTTCCCCCTGAGACAGAACAGATGCGATGTGTCAGACAGAGAAGAGCTCTCTGATGTAGCTGAATGAAGAACAGCTTTCAGTGTTTTTTTGTTGTTGTTTTTTTTAATTCTGTCTCTTTTTCCCTGCCTGTACGCACAACCTCACCACATTCAAATGGGGTGATTGCTGTCGCTAGGGAAAGATGGAAATAGCACAAAAAAAAAAGTTAAAACGCTGCATTATAAATTGACTACGGTCACTGCTCGGAAAGGGACGGGGGGATTGAGATCATGTTGGTGAACTGAAAAAGCGCATTAATCACCACACAGAAGGTTTTTATTTACTCCATGTAGTGTGTTTCTAAAGCAGTGTTTTTTTTCAGACGATATAATCAAAGGAGACTTTTTTTGGGTGGAACTGGAAGAATTTGGTGACCTGGTTAACCAACAAGACATTTTCCCCTCGTTTTGTCTAAGCCCACTATCGAGGAGGATTATTGTTGTTGTGGTTGTTCTGCATCGTCTTTTTCTCATCTTCATCGCGTTCTTTAGCAGCTTCCTTTATCCAAGGCACCAAATACAGTTTTTTCCTTCCATATAGACAATATCGCAAGAGTAACAACGCACAGAAATGAAATAAATAATCCACCCATTACAGGAGGAAACAAGGCTGAACATATTCAGAATGTTCCTGGATCTTTTCATCAGCTCTTCTTGGTACCAGAGTGGAGGACATCACCATTTTTTTAATCACCATTAAAATGAATCAAGATGTTGAGTTCAGCATCATACGGTTTATTGTGTTGCTTTCCTGTTGCAAAAGGAACCACCGGCAGTGTGTCTGCAGTCTGGTATGAATAGGCATTCTGTTTTTCTTCTGCTGTTTATTTCCTCACCAAGACTTCCTGCTCCCCTTTGAAAAACCCATTCCCGACCTGCCGCCATTTAATTAAAAAGGAGAAAATGCCTTTGTGAGATCGCAATTTGTCTCAGCATTGTGTCCAGTGACGCAATCCGGTTTTCTTTTTTACATTCGGAATCATTTTGTCCCTCACAAAATCAGAAGGTGCAATGAAAAGTGTGTGTGTGTGTACATGCGTGTGTGTGTGTGTCAACGCGTCTCACCGCTGCGACTGTACTGCTTCACAGTGGAGGCGGAGAGTTGGATGGAGCTGTCACTGGAGAAAGACTGGGGGAAGCTAAGATCCTGCAGGTCTGTCTCTGTGTTTAGGACCCACACCTCTAGAGCTGGGGGGAGAGAGAGAGAGAGAGAGTGAGAGAGAGAGAGAGAGAGAGAGAGAGAGAGAGAGAGAGAGCGAGAGAGGGGTTAATGCATCTAGGAGGCAGGGAGAGGCAGGCCAGCAGGTGAATGACGGACCCATTAACGGGAGAGAGGTGAGCACAACGGCAAACTGTTAAGGGAGCACCAACGTTAGGACACGCACATCTTCAGGTGATTGTCCGAGCAATTGCATTCGACCTCTGTTGCCATTACTTCCCAGTTTCCACCAAACGAGAAGCACAAAAACAAGCCTGGCTTTCAGTCCCACTGAAGAGCAATGTCACTTTAGCCAGAGGAGCTAAAACCCACGCTGGTATTTTTATCGGAGCGCCTGTCAGGGATCGGCCAGGCTCGAGTCAGCCGGAGTTTGCCCACAGCAACAACCCTCCTGGGGCATATCGGCCGCCCGGGAGCGCTGCCGTGCGAACACTTAGGCCATTCCTAATCAGCAGGCTGTCATAAGATCCCAATTGCAAATTCCACCACCCATCCCCTGCCCCATTTATGAATACAATAAAAGATTGATGAGAGATGGGCCAGTTGCTCACTCACCGATGTTGATGCCCTTGTCTATGAACTTGGACTCATACAAGTTGTTGGCCAGCAGGAAGGCCCCTTTCTCCATCACGTCCAGCAGCATGGTAGCAGTGTGGGCCTGCTCTGTCGAGTTCATGTCCTGCCACGACTCCAGAGCCTCCGGCCGCAGGAGATTATCGACCGTCTGGACCACTGCCTGCAACAGCCAGGAGAAAGAGACCGTTAGAGAGAGAGAGACAGAGTTGGAGAGGGACGCATCGCCTATGACTGTAGCAGAACTTTTGCCTTACCTGCCAAGGAAAAAATTACAAGCTTGCCACCTATCACGATTCAATTGACTTCTCAGAAGCCGCTTTCTACTGCTTATAATTGAAAAACGTAGTAGGAAATAAGTTTGTCATTTGTCTGCGCAGGGGAGTCAAGGTTTGGATGGGCTCTAGGCTGAAGGGGGAGGCAAACTCTGCGAGAGACAGTCAAGGGAAAAGGAGAGACGGTCAGAGAGAGATTCAAGAGATAGAGACCCATGCAGAGAGAGAGACTATTTAAGGAGAGAAAGAGAAATACACTGTTAGATCAATAGTGAGGGAGTGATAGTGACATTAAGAGAATGAGAGAGAGACTTTCAAATGGAGAAGAGATGATTAAACATGGGATTTTGAAAGTGACAGGTATTTTCTCGGAAGTGTGTGTCGAACCTAATACAATTTGAGGAGTCTGACGACCACAAACAGACGTGTGTTGTAGAAGTCAAATGGAGTCTATTTGAGCCTAAACTTGCTTGACTATGGGAATGAAGACCTGGCCATAAGGACAGTGGCGTTTGGTTGTGGAGGAGGGATGCAAAGCAAAGAATGCTGGGAAAGTGCGTTTGTTGCTGCATACTTATGCTCGGGAAGGTGAAAGTCAGGTGCAAGATTTGACTAGATCATCTTAAAGGATCATTAAAATAAACCGGACTGTGGGGTTAGCTATAAAACCTGCTGGATCGGGTCTATGTAGGACCAGCGCTGGCTGCTCCTGGTCTTTGACGCAACAGGAAGTGCGATGCAGTGACAGGAAACTGGGGAGAGTGTATACTGGTTCTCTAACCAGTGAAGGACAGGCAACAGTGTCAGTGGACAGCTGAGTGGGGTTTTACCTGGATATATGCTCGGCAGGTGCGCTCCCTCTTCTGTAGCTGAAAAAAAGAGGCTGTGTTACCATTTCAGAGAGAAAAAACAACTGCATACACCGTATTATATGGCTTAGGCTGTGTCACAGATCTCCCTTCTTTTGTACCATACGGGTACCACCCATTTCCTACTGCAAGTAAATTCAAGGTTGTAGGTGTGGCTCAGTGGTTCTGCACCATGTCTCAGTTTGGCAGTACTGTACTGTCCTGTAGAGTGATGTCACTGTGTGTGAGAACTTGAGCAACTGTAGTGTGGTATCTCTGTGTCAGTACTGTACTTTACCACACTGTGGCGTGGTGTCTCCAGTGTCTGAGCCCTGTGGCAGTATCACGTGCGGCAGTGCCTCAGTACAGTACCTTGTTGTAGTTGCGGGCTGCGGACTCCTTGTTGCCGGGCCTCAGGGCCTGCAGTTGGGCATCCAGGATGTCCAGCAGCTGCTCTATGAGGCGGACAGACGAGCTGACGTCCCCAGCATGAATCTTGCCCCTGGTGTGGTTCACCAGCTCCCCCGCAATGTTTGCTGCATTCTCTCCACTCTTAATCTGCAAGAGGACAGATTACGTCAGTGCATGTTTCCCATACAAGAGAGAGAAACTGCTCCAGAGGATGAGACTTGAAGGTTCACATCCACTGTTGCGGAGATGAAGTCACAGCCAGGGATAAGGAGTTTGCTGGCTGTCAATTAGCTCCAAGCATCAGCCTTAAACACAGTATTGCAATTCTACTTGCACAAGTGAGTTCTGTAAATTTCCAAGAAGTCACAGGATGTTCCTGGTCTGATTGGTTATCTTCAGAAACTGGGCAGAGTTTAAGTGTATCCAATCCTTTTTTCCTTCCTCTAGCAGTCAGACTAGTTCTGTGCATTCCGTGTCTATAGTCTGCATGTTGACATTTATGAATAAACAAGCATGAAGAACGAGCTGTCCAAGTACATATTTTACAGATGGCAACATCTTGCAACAATCACAACCCATATCAGTGGGTAAACAGCATGCACTTAACACAAAATCAAAGTGTCAACTCTTAACACAGCCGCCACAATTTAGACATGGGTAAGGCATTAGAACAAAGGAGGATACTTTAAACACATTAAATTGTTTTAGCTTTTACTTTCTAATCAAGATACAAAATAGTCATTTTTCTGCACACAAAAAAAACACACAGAAACAAGATGGTTATAGCCAAGAACATGTATATTTACAATGATTTGTTTCCTGGATGTGTTATATACTAGATTATGCCTTTTTCAAGAGATTTTGAAATCCATCCTGCACACTAATCAAGTTTTCCAATTTGAAATCATCCTGTATAAACAATTTCACACCCACATAGTCATTTATCACAACACTCGTACCAATACAACTACTATAACTACTTCTAATCCATTTGAGACTTTTCTCAGCAAATGAGTTGAAAAGTCAAACACAGTAAAGGATGTCAAATGTTCCTCAGCCCAGTCACATTCAAAAGGCCAAACTGATTTTTTAAATTTAATTTTGGCATTAAGGTTTGAATGCACCTATGGGGAAAACAATGAAACCAGTGCACACTTCATACAGTGAGATTGAGGCTGCCTGTCTGAACTGTCTCATCCTAATTCGTTTCTCAGCATACTTCACTGTGGACTGGCTGGTTAGGCCTATTGACTCGTTCAAAGCTAAAGGCAACAGCAGAGTCTTAGTATCTGTTGATCGGATGGGGTCCCTGGGCAGCAGGAGGCCTCAACCCATTCAGTAGCAGATGTCGTAGCTCCTGTCTTGTTTTGGGGAGATATTGCAGCAGGATTGAGATGGAATCCAAAACAGTTGGCAGCAAAGAGATGCTGGAAGGTTATGGGGGAGGGTAGGAAGCTTTCTGCTACAAACTTGTCACTGTGAGAGCTACAAGGCACTGATATTACAAGAGATCACACTTAGGCACCAAAAGAGAAGTGTATTTTATTTACACTTTTCTTTATTATGATTATTATACCGAACTTCTAAGCAGATGAACGTACATTTGAAAAGATATATGCAGTAGTTCAGCTTGAGGATGAATATACCACTGCACTCCTAATTGGAAAGAAGTGTACTAAGAAAAAGCACCAATGAACTATGAGCAAGTGTTTTATTGGATTGTTTTTGGTTTGGATGTGTTCCCTGTAAAGCAATAGAAAACAGAAGCTCTTTAAAGTCCTGAAGTGTTTTATCTACCCCATCTACAGGTGTACTGCATTTGAAAGTCTTCACATCGTTGATTTGCAACAATGTAATTGGGTGACTTTGTTTCATAAATGTAGCTCATTAAACTATACTTTGTGAACAGTATATCACTTCAGAGGGTATTCAACACTGCCTCGGTCGAGAGAAAGTGGTCCAGATTCCAGTTGGCTGCTCTGAGATAATCAATGCAGGGCCAGTCTGAGGTCTGTGTTCAATCAACTGGAGTCTTGCCAGATCTTCCCAGGCTGAACCGGTAATTCAACAAACTGAACATACATCATCGATGAATAAGTGTAGTGTAATGAACAGTATTTATTAGACTAAATGAATCACTGAATGGCCAGGCTACAAATGAGGGCTGTGAATTCCACTGCAACGCCATGTATCATCAATATCTGCCTGCCCAGATATCTATCTGTATTTATGGTAATCAGCTGTGGTCATCACTGAGGCTGAAGGCTGAACAACCATGGTGGATTTTCCCTTTGATGTGAATATGGGGGGACAAATAACAGAGGATAGTAGCCCACATGAAACGGCCAATTATGCAAAAATGACAAAACATACCCACTTTCTCTTAATTTGCAGTGCAATCTCATTCTAAATCTCAAAGAGAGCAAGGCAGTTAATGTAGTTTCTGAGACGCTTATGATGTGATGCTGTCACGATACCGTTCCTTGTGCGTCTAAACCGCCTTTTCCCATGTTCCTTGGTGACAA